>NW_026294514.1:42331671-42916671 GCF_007827085.1 Peromyscus californicus insignis | reverse complement strand
GCACACACACATGCGTGCAGGCAAAACACTTATAAAGTAGTAATGATAATAATAATAATAATAATAATAATAATAAAAACCCATATCTAAGATGGCAGAGCCAGACCAGAGAAGATGGCTTCTCCCATGTGAGACAGATGAGGAAGAGCTGCTTGTTTCTGAGGTACTGGGCAAGTGTTAAGTATTGTGGAGCACAAATACAATCACTAGTCAGAGACCTTGGGACACTCAGCCCTAAGGGAGAAGTCTCCATCAAATCCCTCCCCGTGGGGCTCAGGAAACTCTGCAGAAGAGGAGGCAGACAGAGAGGATGGAGGATACCAATAAAACAAAGCTCTTTAAACCAACATGAGCAAAGCTTGTGTGAACTCACAGAGACTGAGGCGGCATGCACAGGGCATGCGTGGGTCTGCTACACCAGGTTGGGTCCTGGAGCTGAAAGGAACAGTGGACACCAGCCCCCATCCTTAACCCAGAAGCCACCTCCAATTGATGACCACTTGCAAAGGGAAATTTACTTTTCTCCGAGCGTCTTTTCTTTTTGTTTGCTTGTTTTATCCTATTCCGATGTGTTAGTTTTTGTTTTATATATTATATTCATTATGTCGTTATCCCTTAAAAGCCTGTTTGTTTTCTAATGAGACACAGAAAGGGTGTGGATCCAGATGGGAGGGCAGTGGAGAGGAACTGGGAGGAGAGAGGGAGGAAGAACTGCGACCAGGATATATTCTACCGGGGGAAAAAAATCTCTTTTCAGTAAAAGGGAAAATGTGTTTCTGATATTCACTTTCTGCAAATAAACAAGGATGATGGAGGAGGACAATCTGATTCTCTGCTTGGCAGCTGCTGGGCTCTCCTTGATCCCAGCATTCCTTGAACAAAAAGGACTGCCAGTCAAATAGCCAGCCAGACGACCCTTGCCAGCAGGAACCCCCCGGAGCATTCCTTGGACACCCTGAGGAAACCTGCCTCGGACAGCCGATGGCCCTGGCTCCTGGAGATGCAGGCTTTAGCCAAGGCTGTTTGAAACCATTTGTCCCAGGCCTTTGGCTATCACCAGCCTCTGCAAATTCTAGATAACTCTATAAACATCTCCATCCAGGCCAGAAAAGAAGCCCTGGTGCTCTAGCACATGGTTCCTTTTATATTTTTTTAAGATGGTAATATAACTACATAATTTCCCCCTTCCCTTTCCTCCCTTCAAGTCCTTTCATATACTCCCACCTCGCTCTCTTTCAAATTCATGGCCCCTTTCTCATCAATTGTCATTACATACATATACGTATATAGATATACATACATACATACATACATACATACATACATACATACATACATACATATATATATATATATATATATATATATATATAATTTCTAAGTATAGTCTGCTCAGTCTGTATAAGGTCTCTTGTATGTACGGTTTCAGGGTGACCACTAGGTATTGGGTAACGATCAGTGTGCCCTTCCCTGGGAAGGTGGTCTCTCCCACTCTCAGCGATCCTCAGTTGCCTGTAGCGCTCTGTGGAGGGTTGAAGCCTCTGGGGCTTTTCCCTGTCCACGCTGGCAAGTCTGTCGCTGTCGTCTTTGTTCAGCTCATGTTTGGGCAGCCACGTTGGTGGGATTTTACGGGTGTAGCATTTGACATTCCTAGGAAAGACAATCTCACAGCAAACTTTCTGATATTCTGGTTCCTATAATCTTTCTGCTCCGCCCCCCCCCTCCAATGTTCCCTGAACCTTAGGTGTGGGAACTCTGCATTTTCACTTGTTGTGGGTTTCTCTAGTAGTCTCCATTTGTTGCAAGGAGAAGTTTCCTTGATGAGGGCTGAGGACGACACTTATCTGTGTGTATAAGGACACATGTTTAGGTGGTTGTGAGGGCTTATACTGGTTTAGTAGAGTGGTGGTTGTAGATTCTCCTCCAATATCCATGACTTTACTAGCACCAAATTTCGTTTCCAGTACCAGGCATGGTTTCTCCCTTGTTGAGCAGGTCTTAAGTCCAATTGGAGAGCTGTGCATTACCGTCAGGGTATGTATGTGCGCCACTACTGCCGCCAGAGGGTTATTGTGACATGCTGGTCATTGGTGTGGTTCATTGGCATCCTGACTGGTTGGTGGGTTGTCTCCTTCCTTTGGGAGCCTGCATGGCACCTTCTGGTACTATGAAAGCTATCGAAGGGTTTCAGGTCCATTCCAGCTCAGGGGCCTCTGGGCCCTGTTTCTGGAGTGCACTGTACCTTCAGTGATAGGGATTTACCTTCCACCTCTGTGGGGGTGGGGGCAGGGTGGGCAACCAAGGGCCATAGTAATAGGCTGTATGCTTTGGGAGCCTCTTGGACAGTCCTCACTAACAACTCAAAAGAGGGCGTCTCATGTCGGGTATTGGGGTTTTTGGTGGTCTTTGGCTCTTGGAGGGAGCATTGTTAGCACAGATGAAAAAAGTTCACTGCAACTATGTATATAGTTATAACTATATATATGTTTATTTATACACAGAATTATGAATGAATATTATAGGGTATTTTGAGGTAAATTATTAATAGTGTTTTAATTCTATTATATTTATATTTAATTATAATTTTAATTATATTATATTTAATTAATATTAATTAATATTAATTCCTTATGACCTTTTCAGACATCCTTATTATTATTTTACCCTCTTCCCTCCTTCTGGATTCGTCTCCCTTTTCCCCTCCCTAAAGAGCTACCCTTTTCCATTCCCCTGATCAGATTGATGGTTCACACTACCCCCCTCTTTATTGCCCTCCCCACATCCTGGCAATGGTCTCGGTTCACTTTCCTGGTTTCTGTAGTCAACTGTAGGCTATATACTCACATCTGAAGATCTGGAGCCAGGGGCCTCCAGTAAGAAAGAACATCTGACATTTGTCTTTACGGGTCTGGGTTACGTTATCTAATATGATTATTTCTAGTTCAAACTATTTACCTGCGAAGTTCATGACTTCATTTTTCTTTACAGCTGAATCGTATTCCATAGTGCATAAGTACCGCGTCTTCATTATTCATTCTTTGGCTGAAGGACATTTAGGTTGTTTCCATTTCCTATCTATTGTGAATAGAGCAGCAATGGACATGGCTGAGCAAGTATCTGTGGAGTAGGATGTTGAGTACTTTGGGCATATGCTAAAGAGTGGTATATCAGGGCCATATGGTAGATTACATTTAGGTTTTTGAGAATTTTCCACACTGATTTCCAGAGTGGCTGGATCAGTTTGCAGTCACAAACACCGAATGAGCATTCACTTTGCCCTGGATCCCCTCCAGCATTTGTTAGTTGACTTGTTGATCTTTGCCATTCTGACAGGGGTAAGATGAAATCTCAAAGTTGTTTTCATTTGCATTTCCTTGATTGTTAGGAATGATGAATATTTTTTGAGATATTTTTTAGCCATTGTTTTTCTTCCAAGAACTCTCTTTCCATGCCCCAGGCCCATTTTTTGAATGGGTTATTTTTTTTTGTTTCCCTTTAAAAAGGTCCTCTGTATATTCTAGATATCAATCCTGTCAGATGTCTAGCTGACAAAGATTCTTTTCCATTCTTGGGCTTCCTCTTTATCAGGATGTTTTTTCCCTTAGCTGTGCAGGAACTTTTTGGTTTGATGAAGTTCCACTTGGTAAGTGTTGCTCTAATTCCTGGTCAAATGGAGTCCTATGGCGGTCCAGGTTTCATATATAGGTCTTTGATCTATTCGGACTAAGTTTTTGTATGAGGTGATAGATAAAGGTCTAATTTCATTCTTCTGCATGTGGGCATCTGGTTTCCTCGGCACCATTTGCTGAAGATGGTTTTTCTTCAGCATGTTCTTTTCCAACTTTGTCAAATATTAAGTGACTGAAGTTACTACACGTGCTCATGTTTGGGTCTTAGATTTTGTTCCATTGGTCTACATGTCTCTTTTTGTGCCACCACTGTATTGTTTTTATTACTATGGCGCTGTACTATTGTAGTTGGAGTTTTCCTGCCTGGCCCACAGTCAGGACAAATCTCTGTCACCCGCCAGTCCCACAGCCACTCAGACCCGACCAAGTAAACACAGAGACTTATATTGCTTACAAACTGTATGGCCGTGGCAGGCTTCTTGCTAACTGTTCTTACAGCTTAAATTAATCCATTTCCATTAATCTATACCTTGCCACATGGCTCGTGGCTTACCGGCATCTTCACATGCTGTTTGTCATCTTGGCAGCTGGCAGTGTCTCTCTGACTCAGCCTTCCTCTTCCCAGCTTTATTCTCCTCCTTGTCCCGCCTACACTTCCTGCCTAGCCAATGGCCAATCAGTGTTTTATTTATTGACTAATCAGCAACACATTTGACATACAGAACATCCCACAGCATACTATATTTTAAGATCTGGAATGATAATCCCTCAAGCATTGTTCTTTTCATTGAGGATTGTTTTGGTTATCTGGGGTATTTTGTGGTTCCATAAGAATTTTAGGATAGCTTTTTCCATTTTTGTGAAGAGTGATGAAGGGATTTTGACTAGTGTTGCTTTGAATCTGCAAACAGCTTTCAGTAGAACGGTCACTTTCACAACGTTAATTTTACCAATCCATGGATTGGTAAAATTCCACTTTTTGTGTCTTTTTCTGTCTCTTTCTTCAGAGGGTTAACGTTTTAGGTGTAGAGGTTCTTCACTTTCTGGGTTAGGTTTATTCATAGATACTTTATTTTATGTGATGCTACTGTGAATAGGTCCATGATCTACTTTCCTGTATGTTTTTCGTGTGTAGAAAAGCTTTGGATTGATGCAGGTTGACTCTGTTTTCTACTACATTGCTGAATTTATCATTTCTAGGAGTTTTCCACTAGAATTTTAGGGATCCCTAATGTATAGCATTATCATATCATCTGCAAATAAGGACCGTTTGACTTCTTTCTCTGTTTGTGTCCTTTAATTGCCTTCTCCTGCCTTATTGCTCCAGCTAGTATTTCAAGCACAATTTTGAGAAGGAGTGGAGGTAGTAGACATCCTCGTCTCACTCCCAAGTTCAGTGGGATTGCTTCAAGCTTTTCTCCATTCAGGATGCTGTCGGCTGTGGGTTTCTTATATATATCGATTTTTTTTTTTGGTGTTGAGGTATGTCTCCTCTCACCCTACATTTTCTAGGACTTTTTATTATGAAACCATGTTTTTCATAGGCACTTTCTGCAGCTATTGAGATGATCCTGTGATCATCTCATGTCCATTTATGTGGTTTATTGCATTTATTGACTTGCGTATGTTGAAGCACCTTTGCATTTCAGGGATAAAAGTCAACTTGATCATGATGGATAATCTTTTTGATATATGTCTGTATTCTGTTTGTAAATATTTTATTGAGTAATTTTGAATCTATGTTCATCAGGAGTATTAGAAAGTTCTTTTCTTTTTTTGTTGTCTGGTTTGGATATTAAAGTGATACTGGCTTCATAGAAGGAATTTTGAGTTTGGAGTGCTCCTTCTCTCTCTTCTCTTCTCTCCTCTCCTCTCCTCTCCTCTCCTCTCCTCTCTCCTCTCCTCTCCTCTCCTCTTCTCTTCTCTTCTCTCTCTCTCTCTCTCTCTCTCTCTCTCTCTCTCTCTCTCTCTCTCTGTCTCTCAATAGTTTAAGAAGGATTGGCTGTACATCTTCTTTGAATGCCTAGTATAATTTTGCTCTGAATCCATCTGATCCTAGTTTTTTTTTCTTTATTTCTATTTCAATCTCTCATTTGTTATGGGTCTGTTTAGGCTATTGACTCCTTCTTGATTTAATCCTGGTGGTTTGGCTGAATCTAGAATTTTTTCCATTTCTTTTAGATTTTCTAGCTTAATGGAGTACAGGTTTTAAAAATATTCCTTTATATTCTTACAAATTTCTTTGTGTATGTTATAATGGTTCCTTGTTCATTTCTGATTCTGTTAAAGGGGCCTCTCTTTCTTTCTTTTGATTAGTTAGGTTAAGAGTCTGCCAATCTCATTTATCTTCCCAAAGAATAACTCTTAGATTCATTGATTCTTTGTATTATTTTCTTTGTTCCTATTTCATTGATTTCTGTTCTAATTTTTATTATTATTTTTGTTTGTTTTTTGTTTTTATTTTTCAAGACAGGGTTTCTCTGTGTAGCATTGGTGCCTGTCCTGAATCTTGCTCTGTAGCCCAGGCTGGCCTCAAAATCATAGAGATCTGCCTGGCTCTGCCTTCCGAGTGCTGGGATTAAAGGCATGCACCACCATGCCCGGTGACTTTTTGAGTTTTTAATGATGCCATTAAATCATTTATTTGTGCTTTTTCTGATTTTTTAATGTAGGCACCCAGAGCTATAATTTTCCATCACAGGACTGCTTTCAATGTGTCTCAGAAGTTTGTTGTGCTGTGTTTTCATGTTCATTTAATTCTAGGAAGATTATTATTTCTTTCTTTACTTTTTCTTTGACCCAATCATCACTCAGTAACAAGTTGATTATTCTCCATAAGTTTGTATATTTACTAAAGTTTTTTTTCTGTCAATTTTTAAATTTTATTACTTTGTAGCTGGATAGGCTACAAGGAGTAATTTCAATCTTTTAAAATTTGTTTTGTGTCCCAGGATATGGTCTTTTTTCAAAAGGCTTCTGTTTGCTGTTGAGTAGAATGTTCACTTTGGTGTGTGGTGGTTTGAATAAGAATGGCCCCATAGGCTTATAGGTCTAAATGCTTGGTTACCAGGGAGTGGCACCATTAGCAGGTGTGTGACCTTGCTGGAATAGGTTTGGTGAGTCACTGGGATGGGCTTTGAGGTTTCAGAAGCTCAAGCCAGGCCCAGTGTCTCTCTCTTCCTGCTGCCTATGGATCTGGATGTTGAACTCTGAGCTCCTTCACCAGTAGCATGTCTGCCTGTATGCTGCCATGCTTCTCACCATGATGATAATGAACTAAACCCCTGAAATGTAAGCCAGCCCTGATTATATGCTTTCCTTTATAAGTGTTGCCATGGTCATGGTGTCTCTTCACAGCAATAGAACACTTACTAAGACACGAGGTTTGGGTGAAATAGTCTCTTAAGCCCATTTGATGTGTTATGTCAATTAATTCTGATATTTTTCCGTCAATTTTTTTTTTGTCCAGATGACCTGTCTATTGGAGAAAGTAGGGCATTGAAATCATTTATGATGAATGGATTGATGGTAATCTGTGTCTTTAAATCCAGTAGTGCATTTTAAAAAAATTAAATGGGATACGCTAGAGTTTGGTGCCTATATGTTTAGGGTAGTGCTGTCTTCTTGGTTATCTGTTCCCTTGATTAGAAAGAAGTGCCCTTCTTTGTCTCTTCTGAGTAGTTATAATTTGAAGTTTATTTTGTTAGTCATTAGGATATCGACGTCTGCTTCCTTCCTGGTCCTATTTGGTTCGAGTCCGTTTGTCCATCCTGTAACTCTGAGGTAGTCCTTATCTTTAAAGATCAAATGTGTTTCTTATAGACAGTAGGTAGATGGATTTTGTTTCTTGATCCACTCAGTCACTCTGTGTCTTTTGATTGGACAACTGAGGCTACTAATATTTAAAATGATTACTGAAATGTGTGTGTTAATTGTGGTCATTGTTTTGTTGTTTTTGTGTTTCTCTGTATTTTTTTTTTTTTTTTTTTTTTTTTTTTTGGTTTTTCGAGACAGGGTTTCTCTGTGTAGCTTTGCGCCTTTCCTGGAACTCGCTTTGGAGACCAGGCTGGCCTTGAACTCACAGAGATCCACCTGGCTCTGCCTCCTGAGTGCTGGGATTAAAGGCGTGCGCCACCACCGCCCGGCGTTTCTCTGTATTTTTATAATTATAGCTTCCTATTCATTTCCACAGTTTCTTCTGCTTTGATGGTTCATCTCTTCACCCACAATAATACTTCCTGTATTTTATTTAGGTTTTAAGTTTTTCTTTCTTCTTCAGTCACGACAGATAGTTTTGCTGGGTATATTAATCTGGTTTGGCTAGCCAGTCATGGCAGATAGTTTTGCTGGGTATATTAATCCAGTTTGTCTATCATAGTCTTTTAGGACTTGGAATTTAGTGCTTCAGGCTTTTCTGGCTTTCAAAGTGTCCACAGAGAAATCAGCTGTTATTCTGGTGGGTTTTCCTGTATATGTGACTTGCAATTTTTCCTCTTATAATTTTCAACACAAGTTCTTTGTTACATATACTTAGCATTCTAACTATAATATGCGTGGGAATTTTCTTTTCTAGTCTGTCTATCTGCTGTTCTGTGAACTTCTTGTATTTCTATGGGTATGTCTTCCTTTATTTTGGGGAAGTTTTCTTCTATGATTTTGAAGAGCTGGTCTATGCCATTAACTTAAGATTCATCTCCCTTATCTATGCCTATAATTTGAGTTAGGTTTGGTCGTTTTGTGGTGTTCCACATTTTCTCTGTGTTCCTTTTCTGTGTTTAAATTTTTTCATAATCCTTGCTTATATGATCTGGAGTCTCTGCTTTATCTTTGACTCCTGATACACTATCTTCTGTTTGATTCATCATATTCCTACAGCTTTCCTTTGGGTTTTCTAGTTGAGTTATTAGGTTTTTCAATTTCACCTTCCTTTCAGTTTGAGTCATCTTTAATGTTTCCAGCTCCATATTGAATTATGTTCTCAGGTTCTGGATTGTCTTCATTTCCATCAACCTTGCTTGTGTTTTCTTGGGCATCACTCAGGCATTTATTCTCCTCAAGCCCTTTTTTCTTAATCACATCTAGCTTTTTCTTTGTGTCTTCTTTAAACTCCTTGAATTCTTTGATGACATTTATGACTATTCTTTTAAATTCTTCATGCTGGGATTCATTTAGTTAATTTTCATCGGCAAACATTTCTATAGCACTGGTAGGTTCTAGGGAGACAATACTGGCCTGATTTCCCATATTGTCATTTTTGCAATATGTTCTGGGCATGTGGACTTCTTTTGTTTTAAGTCTGTTCTGGACAGAACAGGTTGGGGTGGAGGAGAGGTCATGTGGGTGCTTTGGGTCTAGAGGTTAGGATTTCGGGTGGAATGAAGTCAGATGTGCAAAATGTGCTTCCTGTTCCAAGCTGGAGTGTTGGGGTACATCTGGCTTGGTGGAAATGTTGGATATGGCTTTGGAGGGTCTTATGGATTGGGGATAGGTAGGTCCTGGCTGAAGCCCAGAGCACCTTTGCAGTGTAAGCAGGGGAGTCCACACCAAGCAGGTGCACTGGTTGTTGGGCAGGCCCAGGCTAGACCTTGCAGGTTGCAGACAAAGCATGGACTGAAATTTCAGGGAGATACACCAGGCTAGACCCTGGAGGAGGACCTGGGAAGTCTGGGTACTGAGTGGATTGGTTGGAGTAGCCAACTTGAAGAACTTGTTGGTGGTTGCAGGTAGGGTCAGTCATGGTGGAAGACTGGAGTCTGGCTGTGGCACAGGCTGGGTGGTCAGACGAGGCCAGGGCACTTGCTATAGTTCTGCGACTAGATCTGGAGGGTTTTAGAAGGATGTAGGAGGTCTGGTTACTGAATTCTGTGGTTGGAGTCTGCTGCACAGTTTCTCAAGATGTGAGTTACCACCATATAACTGAATGTGGTGCAGGGAGGCAGGGGTGTCATTAAAATTTGGCAACAGCAAAGGTTTCTAATACTGAATTAATAGATGGAAATTAATTTCTGTCTGGAGAGAGTGAATGGACACCAGCCAGCTGACGGGTGACTCAGGGATCTGGAAATGCACTGGAGGAAACTCACACATACCTGGGATCTAGGTCGGGCACATACTATGGCTTGTCTCAGCATCTCAGGGAGCAGCCTGAGCAGTGAGAGGTGAAGCCCATGGGCTGCTCTCTCTCTGCTTCCCATTGAGCATAAAAGGTAGGCCATACAAGGAGGCCTTAAGAAGATCCTGGGCCTCTGATTTTCTGGAGGCCACATCTTATCAGAAAGCTGGACACGGCCTTAGTTCTTCCTGATTTGGAATCCAAAGGCTTAAGCTTCTGTACACATAGGAAGGACACTGAGTGGCTAGCATGGAGTCTGTGCAGAGCCCTGGGGCTATGGGTTCTATGGCAGAGCAACAACATTCTCACTTGATCATTTGAGAGGAAAGTGGAGAGATGTAGTTTGAAGTTACTACTTTGTAGTAGTGGGCTCTGCCTTTGAATGTAGTAGCTTTGGATGTAGGACTGGGATGTATCATGGTTGGCTAAGTTGGGCTGTGGTTTGTATGTTGAGGATCGCCTGCAGAATCCTAGGGCAGGGCACAGTGGTTTTATGTGTTCCTATGGAAACAGGCTCATTTGAGTACTGCATGCTTTGTAAAAACACACACACACACACACACACACACACACACACACACACACACACAGACTGAGGGCAAGAGAATGGGGATGGGGGGACAGAGGCACTCTCTCAGTGTACATTTTAACCACTTGAGCTGACAACAATAGCTTCTATTTGTTGAGTACTTTTTATACTGGGTCAGTTAGAACGCTTTTGTTTGAAAGTTATAGAAAAGACACTTGACACTTGTTTGTGGCTCAAATGGTGAGGCACAATATGGTTTTGGTGTATTTGGCTGGGGCCCCGGATCAATTTTTCCCACAACCCTTCCCTCCTCCTCTCTCTCAACTTCCCTCGTCAGCCTCTTCTAGGGTAACTTTCTTGGTAGTCCATGGTTCTTAGGATGTCAACTCATAGATATTATATCGTCCTCACAAAAGAAAAAAGAGAATTGCTCTTCTTAAAATGGTCTGAGATAAGAGTTGCTCTTCATTGTGATTGGACCAAGCTCAGCAGCATGTTCTAGGATACTTGATTGAAAACAAATCGATGAAGGGGATGGACTTTTTCCTCGCACGCCTTTAGTCCCAGCACTCAGGAGGCAGAGGCAGACATATTTCTATAAGTTCAAGGCCAGCCTGGTCTACGTAGCTACAAGTTCCAGGTTAGCTAGGGCTACATGGTGAGAACCTATCTCAAAATAAACAAATAAGTAAATAAAGAAATCCAATAAATCAAACCCCGATCCAGGCAATTTCACCCAAACCCCACTTAGGAAGGATGGCAAGAAGGTCATTATAATAAAAGAGGGTCGATAATGCATACCAGATCTCACCTGCACCTTGCTTTGAATCACTGTATCTGATTGCCTTCCATCTCAGAGATTCTTAGGTATGGGAGACCTTGACATAGACACACCTGCTTGGCAGTGTGTGATGGAAGGAGGCTGGAATTACATGTACGGGTCCACTTTTAGAACAAAAATATGGAGGAAGAAAAGAATGAGAAACCAACTTAGAGGAGAAAGACCTCTTGGGGTGAATTCAGATGTAAAAGGGCTGAGAACCTGGGACTGACTCAGAGGTAGGTGTTTCTAGGGATTCAGAAAACATGCAGTGTACTGGAGCACAGGCACCCATGTGACATGGAAAATCAAACCTGTGATCTGGGAATTGATACCTTATAGTAAAAATATTTCACAAAAATGAGGAAACTATTGGTTGTGGGTTACTATGCAAGAAACAAAGTCAATAAACCAGCACAGTATGTTTGCATCACTCCAACCTTTTTTTTCCAATTTATTTAAACATCTCTTCAGTGCTCCAGAGGCATGGATTTATTCCATGATTCTTATGCTTACATCCATTGGGCAAACAGATGAGACATATCACTTACTCAATCCCCCAAATGTCTCCATTCAGCATCTCTATCCAGCTATAGAGAAACCCTTCTGAGTTCAGAGCATGAGTCTGTTTCTCCCACAGTGACTGAGCCGTACCAGGACAAAAAACTGCTAAAGTGTTTCCTAAGGATTCAGTTTCCTTTCTTCCTGATGCTGGATTCAGCTTTATGAATGATCAACCTCAAATTAGCATTCTGGGATTTCTTTCTCAGTCCAATGAGGCAATCTCAAAGTTATGAGCAACCTGTGCTTTTCACTGTCTTCCATGAGTCTCTTCGAAGACAAAACACACTAGGTCAGAGGAAGCGACCATCCTCGAAACGTGACTCGAAATGACCACAGGTGGGGGAGCTGGCTAGAGACACGGCTCAGAATTTAGGAGTGAATACTGTTGTTACAGAGGCCCTGAGCTCAGTTCCCAGCACTGCCGCCCTCAGCTGGTGTGTGTGTGTGTGTGTGTGTGTGTGTGTGTGTGTGTGTGTGTGTGTGCGCATTTGTGTGTGCTTGGAATTTTCCTGAAAGGAAGGAATAAGTGCATATCCCTGCACAGAAGGTCTGCCTGGAACACAGAACATGTATTGATATATAGCAATGTGGGAGAAGGTTTGGGTAAAAGTGGAGGTCAGGGTTGGTTCCTGGCTAAAGTCGCCAGCGATCAGAAACAGAGACATTGGAAAATGACTCTTGCACAGGATGGGAAAGTCCCAACCTCTCTTTCCCCTTCCTGTCTGGAATCTTCTCCATGTCCCAAGTGAGCACCGTAGGCTCTGCTCCCGACCACCTCAGTCCTTTGGAGGTTCTGTAAAGTTGAGGCATGAGCACCACATGCTCTGCTCCCGACCACCACAGTCCTTTGGAGGTTCTGTAAAGTTGAGGCATGAGCACCATATGCTCTGCTCCTGACCACCATAGTCCTTTGGGGGTTCTGTGAAGTTGAGGCATGAGCACCATATGCTCTGCTCCTGACCACCTCAGTCCTTTGGGGGTTCTGTGAAGTTGAGACATACAGCTGCACAGTGTTGTTAAACCAGAAGTGATCAGGGACTCATGAATTTTAACCAATGCTCTGGGAGGAAAATGGTTGACTTTCAAGTTTTGCAGAAGCGAATGATCTAGAACAGAGTTAAACATACAGTGTAAAGATGAGTTTCAAGAATTCCCATGGAGGCTGAAAATAGCTTTGGGTGGGTGCTTACACATTTTTTTAAATGGGAGAGGGTCAACCTCAAGTGGGTTGGTGAGCCTCCTGTGAATGATATTGTGATCTTCTGCACAGGACATTGGGATTTAGTCTTTCATATTGACATCAGATCTCATGTTGCGTAGGCATTCTAACAGAATCACTGAGGGGTCACAGTGAAATCTAATGTCAATCCCTGAGGAGAGTAAACTATCTGTAGATAAGAAGGGAAGAAATAAAAGAGTTACAACCTAATGCAAAACGAAAACTTGGAGGCCGACAGCAGCATTATTTGCCATCATTAAAATGTGGAAGCCATCGGGTGTCTGTGCATGAATGGATGGATGGATAAACAACTTGTTACATAGACATATGAAAGAATATTATTCAGCTTTGATAGGGAAGGGGATACTGAGACTTACCACTGTGTGCATTAGACTTGAAGACATGCATTAAGTGAAGGCAGCCACAAATGGACCAAATTATACTCTGCCTCTGCAGGAGGTACCCAGAGGAATCACATTCATAGGAAAAAAAAAACATGGGATCCCAATTTCCAAGGCTGGGGTGAGAAGGATGAGTTGTTTAATAGGTAAAATGCTTCTGTAGGGAAAGATGGGAAGGTCCTAGGAGACGGATTCAGGTAGCATAGTCACACAACAGTGTGGCTATCCCTGTGCTACTGAATTGTATGCTTGAAATGATTATAGGGTGATTTTTATGTTATGACTATTTTATAACAACAACAACAACAAAGACTCCTGAGGTTACTGTCAAAATACTGGAGTCCCATGTACTTGTTCACAGCAGGATATGAGCATCTGTCTAATCCCTGCTGCAGCCGAGTCTCAAGCTCCCCTCCTCAGAGAGCGTGAGGGGAGCTACCTGACTTATGAAGCAAAACACGTTGTTATAATGGCCACTTAGGCCCCGGCAATTAAAACCAATACCTATTACACGGTCATTTAAACGTGTGACAATTTGCTAATGCTTTTTTTTTATCAGCTAATAGGATCAGAAAGAGGTGAATTATATTTAACTAATGTACACACTTTAACGTGAGGCTAATGACCGACAAATTGGTATATTATGAAATAGAGACATAGAGTTAGCTTGAGGGAGAGCAAGAGACTTAGACGGATGGTCTCAGACCTTTCATTAAGTTACCAAAAGAGCAGATCGCTGAACCTTCTGCCTTAGATGAGCGCGCGCGCGCGCGCGCGCGCACACACACACACACACACACACACACACAGTGTGATGGGTTTCTAGCTCTAAGGAAACTTCCTTGGCCTAAGGAAGGCTTCGATCACCAGCTAGGAGCTATTTGGTCAGATGCCTATCCTGGAGGGAACAGAACTCCACACCTACCCCCTAAAATGGCTCATTCTCTTACCAGACAAGTTAGAAAGGCCCCTAAGAGAGCCACATGCTGACCTACTGGCGAGGGTCCTAACAGTGGCCTGACCCCACAGGAGAGCTCTATGGAAGATATGAACTTCCTATGCCTGACTGCTGTTTCTGTGGTCAGGGGCCCTGCTGGAATCACTTGAGGGGACATGACGTGCCCTCCGACCACAGCAGTCACCTGTCCCCCAAGAGGTCCTGCTATTGAGTGGGGATAGTTTGGGTGTGTCTTCCAGAGGTCTGTGTGCTGGAAGCTTGGCCCCCAGCTTGGCAGTATTGAGGTAGGAGCCCCTTGAAGAGGTGCGGCCCAGGTGGAGGTTCTTCGGGGGCAGAACTCCTGTAAGAGACTAATGCTGGTCTTGTGGAGTGTGTGAGCTTCGAGAGTGGATTCCAGCTGAGCAAGGTAGGGAGATCACTACAGAGTTAGACCGTATCATCTCCAGCCACAGCGCTCTGAATATACCCAGTCTCGCCAGAACGAACTTCAGAGAGAGTCGACAGGTAGGGAGTTGGGGTGGAATACTGAGATTCTGAAGTGAGGCCTCCATGTGCCTGGTCCTTTCCGTACCCTGCCAAGTTTCTTTCCATTTTTTCTGCCTTGTTGTCATGCAGCCAGGGTCCCTTCAACAGGATGCTGAAATTGTCCCATTTGCACTTGCCAGGCACAAGAACCATTTTCCCAAGCCTAGCTTCATCAAGTCTAGGGTCAAGAGGCTGGGAAGAGCACCTGTCTTGTAAACGAAGGACCCATGTCTAATCCTCTGACCTCATATGGAATGCCAGGTATGGCGGTGGGATGGCCAACCTTCATTGTCAGCTTGATGCACCTAGGAAGTTGAAACCCCAGCTGAAGAATTGCCTCTATCAGATTGGCCTGTGGCCATGTCTGTGGACTGTTATTCTTGATTGATAATAGATGTAGAAGGGCCCTGCACACCATGGGTGATGCCATCCCTGTGTAGGTGGCCTGAGTTGTATAAGGAGGTAGCTGAGCAAGCTAGTAAGCAGCACTTCTCCATGCCTCCTGCTTCAGTTCCTGCCTCCAGGTTCCTAGTTTGGGCTTTTGTCCTGGCTTCTCTCAATGAAGGGAACCTGTAAATTGACATGAACTCTTTCCTCCCTTGATGTGGTGGTTTGAATAAGAATGGCCCTCAAGCTGGGGCTGTGGCGGCACACACCTTTAATCTCAGCACTCCTGAGGCAGAGCCAGGCAGATCTCTGTGAGTTCGAGGCCAGCCTGGTGTACACAGCAAGATCCAGGACAGGCACCAAAGCTTCAAAGAGAAACCCTGTCTTGAAAAAAAACAAAACAAAAACCAAACCAAAACAAAAAAAGAATGGCCCTCATAGGCTCATATAGTTGAATGCTTAGTCATCATGGAGAAGGATTAGGAAGTGTGGTCTTGTTACAGTATGTATGTCATTGATGAAGGAAGAGTATCATGGGGTGGTGGTGGTGGTAGTGGTGGTGGTGGTGGGGTGGGCTTTGAGGTTTCAAAAGGCCAAGCTAGGCACAGTGTCTCTCTGCTTTGCTGCTTGGAAATCAGGATGTAAAGCTCTCAGCTGCTGCTCCAGCACCATGCCTGTCTGCTTCCTACCATGATGATCATGGTAGGACCCTCTGAAACTATAAGCAAGGCCCCAGTTAAGTGACTTCTTTTCTAAGAGTTGTCTTGGTCATGGTGTCTCTTTACAGCAAGAGAACAGTGACTAAGACACTCGCGATGCTTTTAGTCGGTATGTTCTCTCAGCAATAGACAGCACCCTAGAACAGGTGGTGTACACGTGTAATCCCCGAGCTGGGGAGGTAGAGACAGAGATGACCTCTAGGGTCAGCAGTTCAGCTGTCCTTACCTAACTGATAAGTGCAGGCCAGTGGGAGAACCTGACCCAAAGAAACTGGATAACCTTCCCTTCCTCCCTCCCCCCCCTCCCTCCGTCCATCCCTCCCTCCCTCCCAATGCTTCCCCCACATTTTCATTGAAAATGTCTTAACTTCAGGCATTTTGTTATAGCCGTAGTAAATTAAGATGCGGACCAGAGAGGCTGTCCCAGGTCACACTTGAATGTGCTGAGGTGGTGGCTGCCAGGACCTGGAAGGTGACTTTAGATCCCAAACTTCACTGTAAGCCAGGGAAGCCATGGGTGAGCTGGTCTGAATTTAAGCTCTGAGTGTCCCTCTGCAGTGTCGTGACCTTAGGGGAGCCACTGAACCCTCCAGCTCAGGTTCTTTCTCTCTCCAATACTGAGAGCCAGGGGCAGCTTTCAGAACTATTCCAGATTGAGGCAGAGGTGGTAATTACATGCTCATTCTATTACTTATAATAACATAGAGGGGTGAATGGCATCTTAACATGGTTTTAATGAAGCAAGAGAGAGCCTCCCTGGCCAGCTAAGTGCAGCACTGGGGCCCAGGATGTGGTGTTATCTTTGTTGACAGGGCCCAGCTGGCATCCAAGGGTCCACAGAAACAGCCAGAGGAGCCAGGAGTCTTTGCTAGATCCCTGCCCAGGCACAACACAAGTGGTGTTTCTCCAAGTGCCTACTACTGTAGTTATAGTAACATCTCCTTTATCTTGAGATCTACTTTATCCATGTGGAAATCTTTCAGGAGGTAGAATTTCTTATATCTGATATCCATCACGGCTATGTTTTATGCGCACGTAGCCCTTAACTTTCTCTACCTCTTGTTAGGTCAAACCCTTGTTTGATAAACAGGGATAACATGCCTCAGACAGAGGAGGAAACTGAGTCAGGGAAGTGGTTCCCAGTGGTGATAGCTAGTTTACTTTTGTTTCCACTTGATAGGAGGCATCAGAGGCCTCTGACGTACAGGGCCCTCCGAAGTACAGGTGCCTCTGATGTACTGGGGTCTCCAACATACAGGGGCCTCCGATGTACTGGGGTCTCCAACATACAGGGTCCTCCAACATACTGGGGCTTCAACGTATGGGGGCCTCTGATGTACGGGGGCCTCAGACATACTGGGGCCTCAGACATAGTCTCTGCTCTTTTACAGGAAGGGAAAGCAGAGGGAACCACGGTCTTGTTTGCCAAGTGCATCTGATAAGCACTTAAGATGGGGCGTCTAAGGAGTACCCCATCACCTAAATGTTGCATTTAGATTTCTAGAGCTAGGGATGGCCAAGAGACCTGCACCTTTTCTCTTGCAGGAAACGTTGTGGGGGTCACACAGTTCTTGTCTATCTTCTCACTAGCACAGGGAACAGGCCTATTAAAACGGTTCCATCATCCTGGAATTTTTACTTGGCTCCAGCTCAGCATCAGCACAGTTTAAAAATCTGGAAATTCAAGGCAGGATCAGAGAAGGACGTGCTTGCCTTCCGTGCTAAATTTCCCTGGTGTTCTTCCAAAGCGAAGAGGATTCATGGAAGAGAAGGCTCCAGAGGATGGGAGGACATCGAGAGAATGGTCATCCTGGCTGTTTAGGGCTGGTGGTCACCTGTGCTGCCCACTCATATGTTTCTTGAGGGATATGACCCTCCCACCCCACTGGATGACCGTGTGTGTCTGGGCTGCTGTGATGAGGCAGAAGGATCCAGAGCTGGACCAAAGGACTTAGAGGTTCACACAGAAATGTCCCATTAATGTTCTGTCACCATGTCATCTCTTCACGCTGCTAAAAAAGGAGAGGAAACCACACTAAGGTAATCCCCACTTCTGATTCTACATGGGAATTTTATAGCCCAAAATCCACATAGTCGTATACAGAGGGGAATTGAGGGCCGAAGGCCTCAGACCTATTCTAGCAGGAACCAAACTACAAATAGCTTATTGGTGAAGGATGCAGCCCTGTCTACTTCCCCTTCTTAGTGCTCGGATTTTGTCTGCTTTGAACATCTGCATGTCTTGTACGTGCTTTCACAGTCTCTGTGAATTAATAGGTGCATCAGTCCTGCTGTGTCTGAGAGACACTGTTTCCTTGGAGTCATCCATCCTCTCTGGCTCCTACAAGCTTTCTGCCTCCTCTTCTGCATAGATCCCTGAGCTCCGAGGTGAGGGGTGTGACGAAGACATCCCATTTAGGAATGAGTGCTCCAAAGTCGCTCACTGCCTTTACATTGTCCAAGTGTGGGTCTCTGTGTTAATCCCCGTCTACTGCAAGAAGATGAGTCTCTGATGAGGGTTGAGTGACGTAGTGATCTATGGGGATGGCAGTATGTCATTAGGAGTCATTTTATTGCTATGTTTCTTTAGCAGCTTAATACTACCAGCTTTTCTCCTAGGCCCATGAGCTGTTATTTGTCTTAGGTTCTTGCCACTTGACCAATGTCAGGTATGAGTTCCATCTCATGGAATGAGCCCCTAATCCAACAAATAAGTGGTTGGTTTCCCCCATAACATTTGTGCTACTATTACAACAGTGTATCTTGCAGGCAGGTCCCTGCTATAGGTTGTGGGCTTGGAGATGGGTAATATTGACGATTGCTCTTCTCCTCTGGTAGTGTGTAGAGCACCTTCCAGCACCACAGATGCTAGTCAGTAGGGATGAAGCTTCTAGCTGGGCACCAGCTTATTTCTCTGTGTCTGATGACATAAGGAACTGGTGTCTTCATCAACAGGGCATTACCATCAGGTTGTGGAAGTAACTACTAGCCTTGGCAATAGCCTATTATGTGTAGGAGTCAATGGGACCCTTTTGGCTCAACAAGAGATAGCCCATTCCTGGCCGTAGATGTCTAGTTGGGACACTCTCTCCCCCATCATATGATGATGCCTCTTAGATTCCTTTCACATACGTGTATATTGTGGGAAGCTTCTACATTAGTAGGTTTCCATATAGTTTTTCAAAAGACATTTAGCATTCACTGTTCCTCCCCATGTTCCTGCCTCACATCCCCCTCCTGATTGAATTCCTCTATTCTAGTTTCTTCTTTATCTCTTTATAATACTACATGTTATTTCCCCTTCCTTGGAGGAGCCCTTCCTCCCCCTGGTGTCTTGCTAGCCACCTAACCTCTGTGATTATTTGGATTGTAGCACACATATCAAGAGTTTAAAAGGTAACACCTACATGTAAGAGAACACATTCAATGTTTGTCTTTTTGAGTCTGGGTTACCTCACTCAGGATCATTGTTTCTAGCTCTATCCATTTTCCTGCAAATTTCATATTTCATGTTAACAGCTGAATATATTCCATTGTGTAAATGTACCATATTTTTGTTATCCATTAATCAGTTGATGGACATCTGTGCTGTCTCCAGTTCTTGGCTATTATGAATAGAGAGCAATGAACACAGATGAGCAAGTGTCTTTTAGTGAGATGTAGAGTCCTTTGGGTATATGCACAGGAGTGGTATAAATGGATCTTGAGGTAGATCTACTCCCAGCTTCCTGAGTAACTGCCACACTAATTTCCACAGTGGCTGTACAAGTGTGCACTCCTACCAGAAACCCCACACATCCTTGCCAGCATGAGCTGTCCTTTTTTTTTTTTTTGTATTTGTTTTTATTGAACTTGACTGGAGTAAGATGAAATTTCAAAAAAGTTTTAATTTGCATTTTCCTGATAGCCATGGGCACTGAATATTTCTTTGTTTCTCAATCATTTGTTTTTCATCTTTTGAGAATTGTTTATTTAGCTCTACATCGCATTTTTAGTTAGACTATGTTTTCTTGATGTTATTTTAGTTATATATATATATTTCAGATAATAACCCTTTCTCAGCTGTATAATTGCTAAGGAGTTTTTCCCATTATGCAGGCTGCCATCTTGATGATGTCCTTTGCTTTGCAGTTTCGTTAAGTTCCATGGATTAGTTGTAGATTTTAGTGCCTATGGTATAGTGTTCTGTTCAGAAAGTCCTTCCTGTGCCAGAGTTCAATCCTATTCCCCACTTTTCTTCTATCAGATTCAGCCTTATGTTGAGATCCTTGATCCATTTGGAGTTGAGTTTTGTTCATGGTGATAAATATTTGCATTCTTCTACATGTGGACATTCAGTTTGACCAGCACCAATTTGTTGAAGATGTTTTTCCTACAGTTTGTATTTCTGGCTTTGTAAAATATCAAGTATCTGTAAGTGTGTAGACTAATGTCTGGGTCTTCAGTTTGATTCCACTGATCAACGTGTCTATTTTAATGCCAGCATGATGCTGTTTTTATTACTATATCTCAGAAGTAGTACATCTTGAAATCGGGAATAGTGATATTTCCAGCAGTTCTTTTATTATTCAGGATTGTTTAAGCTATCCTGGCTTTATTGTATTTTTGTTTTTGTTTTTTATTTTCAAGACAGGGTTTCTTTGTGTAGTCCTGGCTGTCCTGGGATTTGCTCTATAGACCAGGCTGGCCTCAAATTCACAGAGGTCTACTTTCCTTTGCCTCTCAAGTGCTGAGAATAAAGATATTCACCACCACTGCCCTTATTGTGTTTCCATATGAAGTTGGAGATTTTTTTTTTTAATTTCTGTGAAGAATTGTGTTGGCACTTTGTGCAGATTGCATTGAATCTGTAGATCGCTTTAGGTAGGATGGCCATTGTTACAACCTTGATCCTTCTAATGCATGAGCAGAGGAGATCTTTCCATCTCTTGATATTTTCTTCAATGCCCTATAGGTTTATTACACAAGTCTTTCACTTGCTTAGCTAGAGTTATCCCAAAAATATTTTTGAGGCTATTTTGAAAGGTACTGTTTCCCTGATTTCTTTCTTAGTTGCTTGTCATCTGTATATAGGAATGGTACTGATTTTTTGTGTGTGTTAAGTTTGAATCCTGCTACTTTATTGAAATTGTTTATTGAAGCTGTCAGAGTTTCCTAGTGCACTCTTTAGGGTCTTTTGTGTTTAAAATCATATTATATGTAAATAAGGATACTTTGACTTATTCATTTGTGTCCCCTTGACTCCTTCAGTTGTTTTATTGCTCTAGACAAGACTTCAAGCACTATATTGAATAGACATGGAGAGAGTGGACATTACTGTCTTGTTCCTATTTTTAGCAGAGTTGCTTTGAGTTTCTCTTCATTTAGGATGATGTTACCCATGGGCTTTCTGTAAACTGCCTCTATTACATCAAGGTATGTCCCTTTGATCCCTAGTCTCTCCAGGACTTCTATTATGAAGGGATATTGGATTTTGTCAAAGACCTTTTCTGCATGTAATGAGATGATTATGTCTTTCAATCTGTTTATATTATGGATTATGTTTATGATTTATGTATGTTGAACTATCTCTGCATCTTTGGGATAAAGACTTTATAATGATGGATAAACTTTTTCACATGTTCTTGAATTTGGATTGCAAATATTTTATTGATAATTTCTGGATCTACACATGGTCTATTGCTGTTGTGGTTGTTGCTGGGTCTTTGTGTGGTTTTGGTATCAAGGTAATAGTGGCTTTGTAAAAAATTTAGAAATGTTCCTTCAGCTTCTATGTTGCAGGATAATTTGCAGAGTATTGGTGTTAGTTCTTTGAAACTCTTGTAGAATTCTTTGCTGAATCCACTTTGCCCTGGGATTTTTGCTGTTGTTGGTTTAACTGTTGCTTCTATTTTACTAGAGGTTATGGGTCTGTTTAAATTGTTTACTCTGTCTTGATTTAACTTCAGTAGGTTATATAAATCAAGGAATTCGTTCATTCCTTTTAGGCTCTACAGTTTGGTGGAGTACAGATTTTTAAAATACATCCTTATGATTCTTTCAATTTCCTTGTTGTTCATTGTGATGTCTCCCATTTTTATCTTTAATTTTATATCAATTGGATCTTCTCTATCCACTTTTTGGTTAATTTGACTAAGGGTTTGTCAATATTGTTTATTTCTCAGTTTCTCAGGTGTGTCACTATGTTACTGATATGAGAGTTCTCTAGGTCTTTCTTTTTTTAAATGTAGGCATTTAATGCTATAAACTGTCCTCTTAGAATGGCCTTTATTGTTTCCCATAGTTTTTGGTTATGTTGAGTTGTCATCTCCATTCAATTCTGAAAGGCTTTTAATTTTCTTTTTGATTTCTGTCTTGGCACAATTTTTACTCAGTAGTGAGCTGTTCAGTCTCTATGAGCTTGTACACTTTCTGTTGTTGCTGATATCTAACTTTAATCCATGGTGATCAGATAGGACGCAGCATGGTATTTCGACTTTCTTACATCTGTTGAGATTTGCTTTGTGTCTTAATATGTGGTCAATTTTGGAGAAAGTTCCATGGGTGGGATGCCGAGGAGAAAGTGTATTCTCAAGTGCTTGGGTGGAATGTTCTGTGGATTTCTATTAGGTACATTTGATTTATGACATTGCTCGGAATATCTTTTCCCATGCAATGTTACCCTTAGGTAATGTCTATCCTTGATGCTGAGATGTGTTTCTTGGATGCAGCAGAAGTATGGATCATGTTTTCTCAACCAGTTTGCTAGTGCAAACTTGTTCGGCTACTATGGAATTTAATGTGGCAGTTCCTCAGGAAGATGGAAATTGATTGACTCAAGATCCAGCTATATCACTCCTGGGCATATACTCAAGGATGCTTCATTCTACCAGAGACACTTGCCCAACCATGTTCATTACTGCTCTGTTCATCATAGCCAGAAAATGGGAATAACCTAGATGTCCCTCAACTGATGAGCAGATAAAATGTGGTACATTTATACAATGGACCATTACTTAGCTGTTAAAAAATGAAATCATGAAATTCACAGATAGATTGAACTAGAAAAAAATCATCCCGAGTGAGATAAAACCTGGGCCCAGAAAGACAAATATGGTGTATATTGCATATATATGGATATTAGTTGTTAAGTCAATGCACAATAGTTCATTGAATAGGGCCTGCATGGGTCTGCACCAAATGGGGTTCTAGAGATGAAAGGAGAAGTGAACATATCCTCCCCATCCCTAACTCAGAAACTATTTTTAAATGATAACCACTTGCAAATGAATATTGAACTTTCTCTAGGGGAGTCTCACTGGGGAAACAAATTACTCTTAAGGGTAGGCCGTATGCCCAGCAGTAGATGAGCTATGGAAAATGAACTCAGTGTCATCTCTGGAAGTTCCTTGTCTCATAACGTCATGTGAGGGCAGCTTCTTCTTTTTATTTACTTTAATTTTGATTTAATTTGTTTTTTATCTCTTTTGCATACATAGTATGACTTCTTTTTTTATTTAATTTTTTTTATTTTTATTTTGCAATACAATTCAGTTCTACATATCAGCCACGGATTCCCTTGTTCTCCCCCCTCCTGCCCTCCTCACCTTCCCCCCAGCCCACCCCCCATTCCCACCTCCTCCAGGGCAAAGCCTCCCCCATGGACTGAGATCAACCTGTTAGACTCAGTCCAGGCAGGTCCAGTCCCCTCCTCCCAGACCGAGCCAAGTGACCCTGCATAAGCCCCAGGTTTCAAACAGTCAACTCATGCAATGAGTACAGGACCCGGTCCCACTGCCTGGATGCCTCCCAAACAGATCAAGCCAATCAACTGTCTCACCCATTCAGAGGGCCTGATCCAGTTGGGGACCCCTCAGCCATTGGTTCATAGTTCATGTGTTTCCATTCGTTTGGCTATTTGTCCCTGTGCTTTATCCAACCTTGGACTCAGCAATTCTCGCTCATATAAACCCTCCTCATTCTCGCTAATTGGACTCCCAGAGATCCACCTGGGGCCTAGCCATGGGTCTCTGCATCCAGATCCCTCAGTCATTGGATGGGGTTTTTAGCATGACAATTAGGGTGTTTGTTTGGCCATCCCATCACCAGAGTAGGTCAGTTCGGGCTGTATCTCGACCATTGCCAGCAGTCCGTTGTGGGGGCATCTTTGTGGATTTCTGTGGGCCTCTCTAGCACTTTGCTTCTTCCTATTCTCATGTGGTCTTCATTTACCATGGTCTCCTATTCCTTGTTCTCCCTCTCTGTTGTTGATCCAGTTGGGATCTCCCGCTCCCCCAAGCTCTCTTTCCCTCGACCCTTGCCCTTCATTACCCCCACTCATGCCCAGGCTGTTCATGTAGATATCATTCCATTTCTCTGTCATTGGGCGATCCCCGTGTCTTTCTTGGGGTCCTGTTTTCCAGGTAGCCTCCCTGGTGATGTGAGTAGCAGTCCAGTCATCCTTGTTCCACATCTAGTATCCTCCTATGAGTGAGTACATACCATGTTTCTGACAGAGGACTGATATCCAGAATATATAAGGAACTCAAGAAATTAGACATCAAAATGCCCAACAGTCCAATTAAGAAATGGGCTATAGAGCTAAACAGAGAATTCTCAACAGAGGAAACTCAAATGGCTGAAAGACATTTAAGGAATTGCTCAACATCCCTAATTATCAGGGAAATGCAAATCAAAACAACTCTGAGATACCACCTTATGCCTGTCAGAATGGCTAAGATCAAAAACACTGAAGACACCTTATGCTGGAGAGGATGTGGAGCTAGGGGAACTCTCCTCCACTGCTGGTGGGAATGCAAGCTTGTACAACCACTTTGGAAATCAATATGGCGCTTTCTTAGAAAATTGGGAATCCATCTCCCCCAAGATCCAGCTATACCACTCTTGGGCATATACCCAAGGAATGCTCAACCACACCACAACAGCACTTGTTCAGCTATGTTCATATCAGCATTGTTTGTAATAGCCAGAACATGGAAATAACCTAGATGCCCTTCAACTGAAGAATGGATAAACAAAATGTGGTACATATACACAATGGAATACTACTCAGCAGAGAAAAACAATGGCATCATGAGGTTTGCAGACAAATGGATGGATCTAGAAAAAATCATCCTGAGTGAGGTAACCCAGACTCACATAGTATGACTTCTAATTTGGTGATTTTATGGGATTCCTGAGTGTTGGAAAGTGCAGATCTCTGCATCGATGTTTCCTGTGCCTTGAGCTTTCTCCCTTCTGTTTCTTCTGTCTGATTCTGATGTGTTAGTTTAGTTTTATCTTTTTATATTTTATCATTATCCTTGAGAAGCCTCTTTGTTTTCTAATGAGAGATACAAAGGGGTGGATCTGGATGGGAGGGTAGGTGGGGAGGAACTGGAAGGAATAGAGGGAGGAAAATTGTAATCAGGATATTTATGAGAAAAAAATCTATTTTCAATAAAAGGAAAAAACAAACCCCAAACAACACAACGGAAACAATGAAACAAAAATGATGGCACTCACATCATCACACCCACTTATGGTGTAAGGGCATTAGCAAGTTTGTAACTTCTTTTGTGGGAAACTTAGCATTTTAAGGTACTTGAATACTGAAGGGAATTGCTATGTTAATATTTAGATTTTAATTAAATGTCTGAGAGTACCAGGTTAAGTTTTGTAATTGGGGTTTATATTGATTGGTGAAAATTTATTTTGCAAAATCATAATTTTTACCTACCAGTTGTTAGTAATTGTAAATACTTAGGGTAACATCGATTATATAATATTTAAAAGATTTCTAATTATCTAATAAATTCTTAAGATTAATAATTGGGACACTGCCAAAGTTGTAATTAGTAGCAAGCATTCCCTCATATGCACAGATTTCCCTCAGGCACTAAGAAATCCATTAGCAATGAAAATGGAAAACTACTATTTCTCTAAGGCAGAGCCAGATAAATTCAGAATGCTGAAAAATAAATGCTCAGTTATGCGCCAGCTCAATGATCTCTCTTTTTTTTTTTTTTTTTTTTTTTCAAGACAGGGTTTCTCTGTATAGCTTTGCGCCTTTCCTGGATCTCGATCTGTAGACCAGGCTGGCCTCGAACTCACAGAGATCCGCCTGCCTCTGCCTCCCGAGTGCTGGGATTAAAGGCGTGCGCCACCACCACCCGGCTGATCTCTTAAATCCAACATTTTTGACATGAATCCTTCTGGGTGGAAGAGGTTGGGCTACAGTTTCAAATTTCTAGGTTGGAAGGCCCTCTTTCTAGAAGCTTATAATGAATATCAGAATTGGAGTTTAAGTCTGGGGTAAGAACATCAGCCACTAAACTCATAGAGTTATTGAAATCCCAGAAACAGTGTAAAGGATGCAACATTGGGAAGGTGTAAGAATAAAAGTAAGGGTGTAAAAAGATGGCACCCACATCATCACGTCACAAAACTTAGTCATTTAAGATGAAAAGCATTTATTTTTCTCACACTGTCCACTATGGTTGATAATCTGAGAGCAGACTAGGTGAGTGGATCTGGACCTTTGTTGTTCTGGTGTCCTAGTCAAGGTGTATGTGGGGACTTGGCTTGGAGCTGTGAAATTTGCCTCCCAGCATTTATCTAGTGAAGTTTGAGGAAGGCCTTGTGTAGACAGCTTTACACTCCTATAGGAGATACTCGAGATGATCAACCACTATAACTTGACCCTGCAAAGGCCCATGTGTTGGTGACGTTAAGAGGTGGTGGAGGTAATGGAGGGCATAACCTTTTGGGGAATATTTGGACTCGAGGATTTCCTTCCCCTGTATTTCCTGGCTATCATAAGGTAGGTCACTTCCCCCTAGTGTTTGCTCCCACCTTGATGGACAGCACTGGCCATAGGTCCAAAGGCAACTGGACCAGTTGAGATGAACTCAAACCTCCGAACCATGAGCTGAAATAAACCTGTCTTCTTTTCAAATCGATGATTTTAGACATGCTTGTACAATGAGAGAAAGCTGAATAAAATATTTTATTTTTAATAAATTTATATGTAGTGTGTGTATATACGTGTGTGTGTGTGTGTGTGTGTGTGTGAGAGAGAGAGAGAGAGAGAGAGAGAGAGAGAGAGAGAGAGAGAGAGAGAGAGAGAGAGAGAGAGAATGATGCAATGTGGGTATGGGGACAAAAGAACATTTAGGAGTTGGTTTTCCCCTTCTGCCCTGGGTTCTGGGGAGTGAACTCAGGTCATTAGGCTTGTGTGACAAGTGCTTTTATCCACTGAACCTTCTCACCAATCCAACCACATCAATTTCTGATGAACACATGAATTATACTTATGGAGGTTTTCATCCATGGCTGGTTATCCCTGTAGCCCGTGGATCTATAGCAGATGGAGAGCATACAGTAATGGCCAAAATGTCAGGGAAGAAGAGGGTGATCATGTCCTAACATCCCTTTGGAAGGCATGCCCTCAGCAATCAGATTTCCTGCTGGGCTTCACTTCTTAAAGGTTCTACTTCCTCCCTCAAGTGACATGGTTTGGGGACTGAGCTTTTAATATATGGCCATTTAGGAGACATTCAGCCAAACCATAGTACCTTAATTCCACATTGTTGCTGGTTGGAGATCTTAGTTCTTATCAGTTGGGTTCTCCAAAAGGGTGTTCGTCAAGGCATCTGGCTTCATAGGAGATCAGGGCAAGCAGGGTGCCTGCCGCAGGGTCTTGTCATGTCCATGCCTTTGACGGTGAGCATGCTCATTGGACTTTATCTTGTTTGTTAGAAGAGCTACTCAATAGAGCTGATGCTGGAGAAAGGAGGAGTCAGGCTGTATTCTTTCTTGTGTGATAAATACCCTGACAAAAGCAACTCAAGAAGAAACTTCGGGCTTTCAGAGAGATAAAATCCATCCCGGGAAGACACGGCAGTGGAGGGGAGAGACAGCAGTAGGAGATAGTGGAAGGAGTTGGAGCTTGGCTGGCTGCATCATATTTCATCTGCATTCCGGAAGCGCAGAGTGAACAGGAAGTGGGGGCAGTCTAGAAAACCTAAGTCCCATCTCCAAGTGACTCTTTTCCTCCAGCGAGTTTCTACCTGGAGAAGGTTCCACCACCTTCCCGGGACAGTGCCACCTGCTGGGGAGAAAATGTTCAGATGTGGGGTACAGTTCCTATTAAACTTCGACAGCCTCCTGCAGGGGAATGGCAGAGCTTTTGTGGACTGTCTTAGAGCCAGCATAGCTCCCCGAACTTGTGTGGTAACTGAGGGGTCTTACCCTGAACGTGGAAGGAATGACTGCACAGCCATCGCTCCCTCTCTTTGGTTTTCTTTTAAAGAGTGCCTGTCACTCAGGACTGAGATATCTCACCACAGCCACCCAAGCTCCATTAACTGGGATGTAAACAGCGAAAACGACACTTTGTCTGCTAATTGCCTGGATTTTAACTTCTGCTCCTTCAGACAGATACCTTTCTTTTTGCTTCAAAAAGGTTTTTTAATCTGTCAGAACCTAAACTATTATCTGATTCATTCTTTTCTCCCCCCCCCCCCGCTTTCCAAGTCTGGGTTTTATAGCAAACAGCCCTGACAGTAAGAGCAAGGGCTTATTTATTAAATTTACTCCCTCCCGTGTGTGTGTGTGTGTGTGTGTGTGTGTGTGTGTGTGTGTGTGTGTGTGTGTGTGTCTGTTTTAATATTTTGGTTGTTTTGACCCTGAACTAATTCTCCATATGTATATGACTTGCCTGTGCCCACAAAAGGGCCTGACGACTGACTGGTTTGTCCCTCCTACCTCCCAGTCCCTCACTGTACTAATGCTGAGTGTTGTAATGTGGTGGCAAGTGGCTCTGTGGATTCTCTAGTCTGATGCGTGACCCAGACATTGAACATGGAGATAGATGAGGATGAAATGATGGAACAAGATGGAGCTGGGTCCAAGAGATGAGCAGAAACAGTTTGAAGATGCCCAGGTTTTGTAGTAAGCAGGTAAGAGGACCTGATGTCCACTTCAAAGGTAGTGAGAGGGAAAAAGCAAAGATACCTCTGAGGTTTGAATCAAAATGACCCCCTAGACACATAGATTTGAATGCTTGGTCAACAGGAAGTGGCACTATTAGGAGGTGTGGCCTTGTTGGAGTAGATGTGGCTTTTTTGAAGGAAGTATATCACTGGGAATGGGCTTTGAGGTTTCAAATTCTCAAGCCTGGCCCAGTGTCACTCTCTCTTATGGCTTCTAGTCAATCCAGATGTAGAACTCTTAGCTCCTCCAGCACCATGGTCTGCCTACATGCCCCCATGCTCCCCACCATGATGACAATGAACTAAACCTCTGGAACTGTAAACCAGCCCCAATTATCTGCTTTCCTTTATAAGAGTTGCCAGGATCATGGTGGCTCTTCACAGCAATAGAAACCCTGACTAAGACAGCTCCATTTCTGATGAGAGCCAGAACTCTGGGACTTCAAGGGTGGTTGCTCAGGACTTTGTTAGAGGAGGGAAGCCATTACCATTTCTTGAATTTGGCGAAAAGGGAAGGGAGGTAAGTGTGGACACACTTTTCTGGTAGGTAGGGGACAGATAGCTGCTGTTCCCTGTGAAGCAGGAAGTCTACCTTAGGTAGAAGTCTTGGGTTATTTACTACGGGGACTAGAGAAGGAAAGGTGCCATGAATTTACAATAGCAATAACATATCCACTTTTATTATTTTTCTCTCCTGGCAGTTCTCAGCAGCTTAGGAGTATAGCAGAAGGCAGATGGGTGGGTTTTTAAAACTTGCTTCTTAATTTGTAAGGTAGGTTCCCTGTAGGCAGCACGTAGTTGGGTCTTCCCTGCTCCTTCTAATCGGAGAAGCTCTACCTTTTAATAGAGATGAGAGTTACATTTCAGTGTGATTATTGTTAGCTGTTTGAGTCCATCAGCTTGCATTTTGTTTTTGTTCTATTTTTCCATCTGTTTTTGTTCTATTTTCTTCCTTCTTTTGGAAATTGACTCTTTCAGGATCCATTGAATCTTTCTAGTGACGTCACACCACTTTACATACAGAAACATCTCACTCGCTACTCTTTCCCTCATATCTATTTCTTACAGGTTACAAACCATTTGCTACATGTTAATATTTTAAATTTAGGAAGTGAGTAATATTAAATGTTTTTTTTAAAATCCTTTATATGAATCATTGTAAGAACTCTCTCTAGCGTTCTTCATTCCCTTGTGTAGATCAGATACTTATCTGAGTTCATTTCCTTCATTCTTCAAATGAAAATTTCAAACATTTCTTCATCATCACTACTCTTTTGGAAAGCATTTCTGTTGGTAACAGAGTTCTAGTTATCTCTCTTTATCTAGTTCTAGTTATTTCTGTATATCTTTCTATATATCTAGGTTAAAAGTTATTTCTTTCAGTACTATAAATTATTGCTCTATCTTTTGAAGTACTGTAAAAAGACTCCTGCAATTTTATTTTTATACAGCCTTTTCCTCTGGCTGTGTGTACAACTGTGTATTAGTCAGGGTTCTCTAGAGTAATAGGACTTATAGAATGAATCTCTCTATATATACATATAGAAACGAGATTTATTACAATTACTTACAGGGTGTGGTCCAGCTAATCCCACAATGGCTGGCTATGAATGGAAAGTCCAAGAATTCAATAGTTGTTCAGTTCATGGGGCTGGATGTCCCAGCTGATCTCCAGTTTCTGCTGTAATCTTGAAGAAGTAGGCTCTAATGCCAGTGAAGGGATGGATTTGCTAGAGAGGTGAGGGTAAGCAGGCAAAGAGCAAAAGCTTCCTTCTTCCATGTCCTTATATAGGCTTCCAGAACAAAGTGTGGCCCAGATTAAAGGTTTGTCTTCCCATGTCAAGATTTGGGTTTAAACGTGTTTTTCCCAACTCAGAAGATTTGTATTGAAGGTGGTGTGTCTTCCTAACTCAAACATACAGACTAGAAGTGGATTTTCCTATTTCAAATGAAGCAAAATTGCCTCACAGGTGTGCCCTGCATTTTTGGATGTTAGTTCACACCAGATGTAGTGAAGTTCACAATGAGGATAGCCACCACAACCTGTCTTTTCTCCTGACTGTGGTCTGACTGTCTTAGTCTCTGGTTTTCAGCAATCTGACTATCTGGTCAGAGAGTAATCTGGCGTACTTTACTCTCTTTCTGTTTCTAGTGCTTGAAGTTTACAGGGCTTGTTACATTTGTGAGTTTATATGTTTTAGTTTGGAAAATTTGGGCTATTTTCTTCAAATAGTGTTCTCTTTATTTTTCTTCAGAGAAACTTCAGAAGTTCGCTCACACTCAATAGTTTTCCATCTTTTCTCTCTGTTTTAGTTATAGCGCTATCTTTCTATTTGCTATTTCTTTTCCCTCTAAAAAAGGTAATGCAATCTTAACCCCTTGTAGTGTATTATCTTATTTCCTGCTTTGACATTTTCATCTCTTGGGGTTTGCTTGGGTCCCTATCATTTCATCCACACTAAACTTCTCTAACTTTTCACCACTTGTAATATAGTTAAAAATAATTGCTTTGAGTCAGGTGTGTAGCATGGGCCACTAACCCCAGCACTGTGGACGCTGAGGCAGGAGGAGCTTGACTTTGAGGACTGCTTGGGATACACAGTGGGTTTGAATTCAGTTTCATCTACACCCTGTTTCAAGAAACAACTGATCAACCAAAGGAAGCTGTAGTGGGAGCTGTTTGAGCCATCCCCTGAAGCACCACCCCAGTGAGGTAGCTGTAGCTGTTACACCTGCCTATGACCTTGAGGTACATGCCCTTGGGGCATGGCCACTCTGGGACCCTTAAGACCCAGGATACACACACCCGCTCTCTCTCTTCCGTACCTTGTGGTTTTAGATGCTAGGATGGACCAGGGCAGAGCTCTCCAGAGAACAGTGTTGGACTATGCTCACCCTTCCTGGATCCTGCAACTAATTCCTTTATTTTTTCTTGTGAGTTAATCCCCAAATAAATTCCTTTGATCATTAAGCAGACTCCGTAGATGGCTAGTGATAGGATCCCAACAGAAGGCAAATAGAACCCTCCCTAACATTCTACCATCTGTGTTACTTTAGGTATCTGCGATAGATGGATTTTCCTTCTCGTTATGTGTAATGTTTTCCTGCTTATTTGTATGCTTGAGATTGGTTGGGGGGTAGATATGAATTTTTCTTTCCTGGGATAGATCCACATTTCTGTAAGTATTCTCCAGTTTTGTTCAGTGATACTGTTGTTTGGAAACACTTTGATCACTAGTTACTATTTTAGTAGGCAGCAGCACAGGGCTGCTTAGCCTAGAGGTCACTTTGCCCCACTTCCCTTCTCTCTTCAGCCCCAGGTAAGCTTCTTCTGTGCTTCTTGTCGTCAGCATTTGGTTCCGGCCTTGAGGGAGGCCCTCTGAAGATCTGCAGATAGTTGCGTGGGCAGTTCTCTTGTCTCTGATCCTAAGCCCTTCAGTCATGGCCTCAGTCTCACCTCAAGTAAGAGAGACCAGTGTGCACACCTTGGCCTTCTCTTGCCCCCAAGGGAGGGAATTCTGTCTAGGCTGTAAGCTGAGAGCTCTCTGAGGTGGCCACTTGAATTGTTTCCCCTTTCTTGGCATCTAATATCCTCCACTGCCTGATGGCTAGTATTTTGGAAACTATTATTTTTTTCTCCAGTTTTTTAAACTGTTTCATTTCGAGGGTAAATGTGGTCTTTGTTGCCCTGCTTATCTGGGATGGGAAGATGGAATATTTAACTCTGACCATTTGTAAGGTGGTTATAATGAATCTATATGGTGTTTTATTAGGTAATTTTCTCCCTTTTGTGACAAAATTCAAGGAAAAAAAGCACTTGAGAAAGGAAGGGCTTAGGCTGGCTCGTGGTTTGAGGGCCTGTCTCTCATGGTAAAGAAGCCATGGGGTCAAGAGACTGAGGCACTTGACAGAATTGCAAATACAGTCAGTGTCTTAGTCGGGGTTTCTATAGCTGCGATGAACCACCACCAAAGAGCAAGTTGGGACGGAAAGGGTTTATCTGGCTTACACTTCAGCATTGCTGTTCATCACTGAAGGAAGTCAAGACAGGAACTCAAAACAGGGCGGGATCTTGGAAGCAGGAGCTGATGCAGAGGCCATGGAAGGGAGATGCCTACTGGCTTGCTTCCAATGGCTTGCTCAGTCCACCTTCTTATAGAACTCAGGACCACCAGCCCAGGGACAGCACCACCCACCATGGGCTGGACCCTCCCCCATTGGTCACTAATTGAGAAAATGCCTTACAGCTGGATCTCATGGAGGCATTTCCTCAGCTGCGGCTCCTTCCTCTCTGATGACTCTAGCTTGTGTCAAGTTGACACACAAAACCAGCCAGCACAGTTAGGAAGCAGAGAGAGTTAAATGTAGGTGTCTGGCTTCTTATCTCCTTTTTATGCAGTCCAGAACCTCAAAACATGGAAAGGTGCCACCCACATTCAATGAACCTAATCTCCCAAACTGGCTCATAGATGTGTTCCCAGAGATTTATATCTTAGGTGATTCTAGAACCTCTCCAATTGAAAATGTTAACCATCAGAGGTATTAAGGACATTAGGGTATTGGGAAATTTGGTGCTTTTAAGAAGACAGAGATGAAGTATAAGTGACAACCAATGGGATGTAGCTCTCAGCTTAACAAGAGTAAGAATGAGGAGACATTTGGAATGTGGAAGAAAAAGTTCCTATGTCTAAGAATTTCAGAGGACATTTCCTTGGAAGTTGGCACTGGGGAGCCTTGTGTTAGTTGAAGCTATAGGGCATTATTTATAACTACATAAGCCTTCCTCAGGGCAGACTAACATTGACTGTGGGAGGCTGTTGGCAGTAGAAGCTGGTAAGACAAAGATGCCTAGCATCATGGAGAAGGCATTGTATAAAACAGACTTAACTGACAGGCTGAGTGCCCCCAGAGATAAGACTCATTTTGCCCAGATACATAACCCACAGAACTTAAGGAGCCACTTGACACGGACATTTGAAGCTGACCAGCAGGTGGCATCAGCCTCCAAGATGGCTCTAATGTTTCTCACGTCCTAGCGTTTGTTTCTCTGAACGGTCTCTTCCCACAGGGACAGGGATGGCTTTGGTAACCAATAAGATATCACAGCAGTGATGAACCATGACTTCCAAAGCTAGAACATCAAAGAAACGCTGGCCTGTCTTTTGCTTGTTTCTGCATCACTGGGTCGAGAGGACCACACTGCAGAAACCGCTGCTAACAAATACCAACTTGCTGGATATATGAGTGGGTTATCTGGGAAGTGCTCCTCAGCCCAGTCACTTTCTCAATGACTGGGGTCCCTCTTGGCACAGGAAGTGGTACCACCTTGGGACTTTGTGGAATCCTTACAAACAAGAAGGCTTTTTTTTTTTTTTAAACCAAATGTGGCTTCTTGACATTGGACTTCCTACCTTCTAAGAAACATGAGCCAAATAAATCTTAATTCTTTCTAAAGTACTCAGTGTATAGCATTCAGTTACCACAATGGTAAACATGTGGGAAAATTGGATAGCTCAGGACAAACATTTAGAAGGCTGGCTCATCATGTGTGACCTTCTATCTAGACTCAAGCTGCTGAAATACTCCTAAATTCTGAGTCATAGAATCTGCATGAAATAGACATTTTTAAAAACACATCTAAATCTTGGTACCACTTGTCCTTAGCAGTAGATAATTTGCACACGCCTTGGGATCCAGAATTAGGCTATTGGAACACTGAAAGTACAAATATGGGATTGGATCTAGTGAGCAGAGTCTGGAGAGGAAGCTGAGAGGGTGCTGCGAGGCTCTCAGGCTGATTGTTGCTAAGCGACCGCTTCCCCATCTGAGGATGAAAGTACCACTGCAGCCCTGTAAGCCCACCTCTGCATCTTCACTGAAATTCCAGGGGCTCACTACAACCAGAAATAAGGAGAGAGTAGAATCTATGGCATAGGATAAACATGGGTGTGCAAGTGTCTCTCTAGTCGGATGTAGAGCCCTTTGGGTGTATGCTCAGGAGTGGTCCAGCTGTGTCATATGGCAGTTCTGTTTTTTATGCTTTTATGCTGTACTGATTTGTACAGTGGCTATACTAGTCTATACTCCCACCAATAGTGAGTTAAGTTCACTCCCATGAATAGTGAATAAGCTAACTCTCACCAATAGTGAGTAAGTCCATCTTTCCTGCATCCTCTCCAGTGTTTTTGTCATTTGTTTTCTTGATGGTAGACATTCGGCCTGGGATGAAATGGCATCTCAAAGTTTTGATTTGTATTTCTGTGATGAGTAGGGATGTTGAACTCTTGAAAATATTGGCTACTTTTATTCTTTTGTGGTCTGTTCATTGATCCATTTACTGATCAGCAATGCTTTTATATTTAAAATTTGCAGTTCTTTATATATTCTAGATACTAACCCCTGTCTGAAGTATAGCTATGAAAGATTTTCTCCTATTTTGTATTTTAGCTGTTCATTCTGTTGATAGTTACTTTGGATGTGCAGAATCTTTTAATATCATGTAATCCCACTTGTCAATTCTTGGGGCTATATCTTTATATCACCATATCTTGTACTATGGGAGTTCTTATCTATGACTATAACCATCAAGTGTTTTTCCCAGTGTTTTCAATTTTAAATTACAGTCTCGAATCTAGTTTAGACTTATTTTTGCTCATGGTGAGAGAGGGTCTAATTTCATTCTTCTGCAGGTACGTGTCTAGTTTGGGCATCACCATTTGTGGAAAAGGCCATCTTTTCCCCCATGCATGTTTTTTAATATCTTTGTCAAAAAGAAGTTGTTATAGTTATATGAGTTTATCTCTGGGATTTCTAGTATCTTCCAGTGTCTGCTTTTGTGCTAGTAGCAGAATGTCCTAACCACTATGGCTCTGTAATATGGTTAGAATTCAGGTAACATGAGGCCTTCAGCTGTGTTCTTTCTATTGACAATCATATTAGACACGTGGGGTCCTTTGTGTGCCCATATGAATTTTCGGATTTTTTTTTCTACCTGTGAAGAATGTCATTGGAACTTTGATGGGGATCACATTGAATCTGTAGATTGCTTTTGCTAGTATATGGCCATTTTCACAATGCTAACCCAGGACCATGGAGGGCAACTGCATTCTATAAGTCTTCTTCCATTTCTATTTTCATCACTTAAAGTTTTTGTTGTTAGAAAATTTTCACCTTGGTTAGGTTTGTTCTCATCTTTTTTTTTTGAGAATATTGTGAATGGAATATTTTTCTTCATTTCTTTGTCAGCAAGTTCATTATTGGTATATATAAAGGCTACTGACACACACACACACACACACACACACACACACACACACACACACATATATATATATATACATATATATATATATATATATATATATATATATATATATATATATATATATATATATATATAAAGGTTACTGACATATATATCAAGATACAAGTGTTTATCAGCTCCAAAAGGTTTTTTTTTTTGTGGAGTCCATGTGACTTTTCAGTGTACAATTATGTCATTTTAAAATAGGAGGAGTTTAACTTTGGAAGAGTTTAATGTTTTCTTTTTAAAATTTTATACATTTTATTCGTCTCCTTTATCTTATTGTTCTACCTAAGACTCATGCAATATGTTAAGAATGGAGGGAGTGGATGCTCTTGTCTCATTCCATATTTTAGAGGAAATGTTCTCAGTCCCCCCGCTACCCCCAGTTGATGTAACATTGGCTATAGGTAAGCAGTATATAGCCTTTATTGTATTGAGGTATATTTTGTCTACTTAACTTCCTTCAAGGCTTTTATCATGAAGCTATGTTGAACTCTGTCAAATGCCTTTAATGCATTTATTTGTATGACCATATGATTTCTGTCTTTAAGTATATTAATATGATGTTGCATTTGTTTATTGGTATATGTTGAACCAACCTTGCATTCCTAGTCTGAAACTGTTTGTGGTCCTTTTATGTGATCCTGAATTCAGTCAGTGGGCATCTTGGTATCAGGGTTATTCTGTCTTCACAGGATGTGTTTGGTAGTGTTCCTTTGTGGGATGGTTTGAGAAGGGCTGGTATGAGATCATTCTTGAAAGTCTGGTAGAATTTAGCAATATAGACTATTGGTGAAATTATTAAGGCCACTCCATGTAGTTAAAAGGGAGATTTATTTATTGGTGTAACTTACAAATGAAGGGATAGGTAGGTCGCAGGGTCTGGGAAAGACATAGCGCAGTCCGGTGGTGTTCTCTGGAGAACTCTCCTCAGTCTACCTCTAGTGTCCAGGGTCCAGGAAACAAGAGAGGGTGACACATTTGGATCTCGGGTCTTTAGGGCCCTCTCTAGGCCCCGCCTTGTAGGTATGATAGTTACCGAAGCCTCAATGGGGGTTGGAACTTCCAGACCAAAGCTGGAATGGCTACCCACTACAATAGACACTCACCCTGGGCTTCTCTTTGTGGGGATATTTTTAATTACTGCTTCAATGTCATTGCTTGTTACAGCTCTATTCAGGTCCTCTCTTCTGGATCTAATTTCAATAGGTTATAGACATTTGGGAATTTGTCCATTTCTTGTAGCTTTTCCAACTTGTGGTAGTACAAATTTTCAAAGTATCCTCTGATGATCTGAATTTTGTTGGAGTCTATTGTAAAATCTTTTACAGCTCCAATTTTATTCATTTGCATCTTCTTGCTCTTTTGGTTATCTTGGCTAGGGCTTGATAAGTTTTGAAAATCTTTTCAAGAAATCAACTCTGTCTTGCTAACTCTATGTCGGTTTTGTTTTATAATCTTCCTTCTCCCATAATTTTGTCTTCTTCTGCATTTGGGGTTTAGCTTCTTCTTGACCTTTAGAGCTTTGAGGTGAAGCGTTACTTTAGATCTCTCTGATTTTTGAGTAGTCATATCTATAAAGTTTGCTCTTAGAACTGCCTTGACTAGATCCCAGAAGTTCTCTGGCAGGCTGTGTTCTCATTTTTATTTGATTCTAGAAGTTTTAAAAATTTCCTCTCTGATTTCTTCAATAGGCCACTGTTCATTCAGAAGTGTATTGTGTAGTCTCTGTGTCCTTGTATATGGTCTGAGTTCATCTTGCTGATTTAGTTTTACTCCACTATAGTCTCATAGGGTAGAGGGGATTATGTCCCGGAATTCTTAGAAGAGCGTCCATTCAAGAACCCCAGCTCTACCTGCACCAGGCAAACAGGCTGCTATTATGTGGATGTCCCTTCCTAAACTCCTGTGGACAGTAAATTGCTAAACACATTGGGAAGTAGGAGCTTTGCCAGGTGGCCTTTTGATTATGGCCATTATTGTGGGAGTGGCTTTGTCACAAAAGCATTCTCACGCTCCTGCTGCATCTCTCCTGTACATGCTTGTCCTTTCACATGATGGCCTCGATATATACATGATATCATTTTCTTTATAAATTAAGTGGCCTATCAGAAGTCAAACATGGACCAAGGCAAGGTTCCAGGTGCAAGCTCTCCCTGACTGGATTAGTCTGAGGGAAGTGGGTGGCTTCCAGTAACACAGCAAGACTAGTTAAGATCAGAATTTACTGAGTTGAGAACTCACAAAAGGTAACATCATATAGTCAGTCACTTCTTGGGTTTAGTAAAAATGATTGCCACTCACTGTGCATCACAAAAATTTCTTTTAATGAATAAATAATTTGATGAAATCAAAAAATATTTACAATATAAACAAATGGAAAAGCTTTGGATCTGTGACTCTCACCACGTTACATTTCTGAACGGAGGCCTCCCAGCTTTTCTCTTTGAATCATACAAATCCGCTAGAAACAACAACTCATACACTGTGTCTTTGTTCATTACATCTTTATCTGTTAGTCCTTGAAAGCTATATAATCTTATATTATGCAACATGTTAAAATACAAATATTAACTAAAAGAATATATTATCATAATGCCAGGTAGCATTCTCCACAGAACAAAACATACACTCAGTTGTAACAATGACAAAGGGTCACGGCCACAAAAAAAAAAAAATAACCCCAAAAGTACAAATTCCTTCATAAGAATATAATTGTGCTCTTCGGTTGACCAGATGTCTGTGCTGCTCTAACAGTGCCAGTGGCGAGGAGAACAGTCTCTGGTGACTGTCTGCTGTGTTTTGGTCACGCAGCAGCATTACAGGGAACTGGGCAGTGCAAGCAGTTTTAGAAACACTTTCTTGGGCTCTTAAAAAGAGCCAATTATGCAAAGCAAGAATAAGCATACTGACAATTCTTCATCTCATTGCCACAGAACGTCTTGACTTTGTGGTAGGAAGGCATTCCTCTGCAGAGCTGTTGATGCCGTCAGCCAGAATTCAAGTACTCCAGGGCCACCTCATAGCAGAACTTGTACTGATCCTAGAAGAGAAAGTGAGAATGTCAGCAGACATCTAACCTCTGCTTCTGTTAGGGCAATTACAGCAGATGAGGGTTCTTAATTGCAAGACATAAAAACAATAAAGCTTTGAGCTAGAAATGAATCAGAAAGGAGCAGTTTTGAGCCACAGAGCACCCACTGTTGATGCTTCCCTACAAAGCCTCCTAGACAGAATTCCAGTGTCTGTGTGCATTAGCACCCTGGAAAGTCCTGTGCAGCTGAAGATGCTTGGGTTCTGCATGCAATTTACTATCAGAAAAAGAATTGCATCTGTAGTGAACAAGTAAAGGGTTTTTTTTTTTTTTTTGCTATTCCTTAAACAACAGGGTACATTAACTATCTGCATGGCATTTCTAGTCTCTATTCTAAGTCATCTAGAGGTGATTTAAAGTACATGGAGGATGTGTTGGGTATATGCAAACGATGCCATTTTATATAAGAGACTGAAGTGTCTGCAAGGAGTGAGTCCTGGAACTAAGACCTTATGGTTAACAAGAGATGAAGGTATGCTGTTCCTATATGTCTTACATGGGTATTGACAACAATTGAGCCTTGTGCAGGAAGATCAAGAGGTAGACGGAGAGACCAGGAGGGCTGGGGGAAATGCCTGCATGGACTATCCCCAACAGGCTTGTCGATAAGGTTTTTCTCTGGCCTTGCTTGTTCTTGAAGTTTTAGTCAGCAGGATTTCTTGAACGTCCCAAGACTTGACTAAGATTCTCTTAAGTATCATGCACCTTACTGTGGCCCCTGACTTCAAGAAATTTGTGATATAGAGGGAAGGGCAAGACAGGTACTTGAGTGTTAGCACATAAGACAGAATGGTTCCCTGACATGGGCTGTGGGTTCAGTGGCGACGAGGACAGATCTTCTTGGGAAGGGTGGCACATGATGGTTCAAATCTGAAATTTCCATCACAGGCTCATGTTTTGAATTCTTAGTCTCCAGCTGGCAGCACTACTTTGGAAGGTTTTGGACAGTGGGAGGTAGGGTCTAGATAGAGGATGTAACTCACTGGCAACAGGTCCTCAGGGGAGATGTTATCACTACCCACTTAATATCTTGGTCTGGGCTTCCTGATCAACTAAAATGGAACGGCCCCTGTCACATGCTTTTGCTGTCAGGATTTGTGTGGCTCCACAATGCCTTCTTTGCCATGATGGACTGAAAACCTCTGTAATCCTCTCTTCAAGTTACATCTTTAATTCAGGGGTCCAAGGAGAGGAAGGATCGATGCAGCTAGGGGAGGGGACTCAAATTCTTGGTTCTGTCTGCAGTTTTGATTTCTGCCATTGTTATTACAAGCATCCTCTTGGGCTCTCGGATGCTCTGCTTTAGATGATAAAAATATATGACCATTTAAAATGGGATTAAAACAGACCTTCCAGGTAAAGGCAAAAGGAGGATAAGAGACATATGAGAATGTTTGATATCTTCTGGGAAGCACATGTGAGTTCTTTAACAGTTTCAGTGAGTTGGGTGTGCATAGAGTGACAATTATACCCTCTTAGGAACAGTCAGGTCTTCATACAGTTGTTGCTGTGGATATCGCTCTGTATAAGTAAAATGCTGATTGGCCAGTAGCCAGGCAGGAAGTATAGGCAGGACAAGGAGAGAGAAGAATTGTGGGAAGTGGAAGGCTGAGTCAGGGAGATGCTGCCAGCCGCCACCATGAAAAGTGAGATGTAAGGTACTGGTAAGCCATGAGCCATGTAGCAAGATATAGATTTATAGAAATAGGTTAATTTAAGATGTAAGAACTAGATAACAAGAAGCCTGCCACAGCCATACAGTTTGTAAGCAATATAAGTCTCTGTGTGTTTACTTGGTTGGGTCTGAGGGTCTGTGGGACTGGCGGGTGAGAGAGATTTGTCTAGCTACAAGTTGTTGTCTTTAAAGTCTTTTCCCCCTGTATAACCTAGCTAACTGCTGCTTGCTTATTAAACCTTAGAATTTTAATTTCCTGTGGTGTGTATTTACGAATGAGATGATAATATTGGATAATCTCAAAATAACCCCCTTTACCCCATCTGTTTGTTCTAATTAGGGAACCAAGTCCATCTACATTCATGGGTATAGTTGATCAGTAAGGATGTACTCGTATCATCTGGTTGATTTTCTTCTGGGTGTTTTTTAAAGAGTCTTTGTGTTTCTCTTCCTTCTTCTCCTTGTTGACCTGGAACACGGTGTATTCCTGATCTTGAACTTGAAATCCTTCTACCTCTCTGAGAGTTGGGATCACAAGCCTGTGCCACCATACCTGTCCCTTCAGGTTTTTCTTTCTTGTTCATCTTTGTGATCAGATATATATCATACAGATAATAACCTGATTCCTTTACACTTCTCATTTGCAGACCTATTCTATTGGGATTCATCACTTTCATGATGGTAGTTATTTTTTCATTCACATCTGGATGTTGAGTTCCAGTAAGCATCTTTTGTAAGGCCAGCATGGTGGTCATGAGTCCCTCAGTCTGATTTTCTTTGAAGCATTTTATTGCCATTTACGAATGGTAGCCTTGCTGGGTACAGGATTCTTGGTTGGCAGTTACTCTCTGAATTCCAGGAGTGGATTATTTTTTTTATTTTTGCAGGATGGAGGGATGTGGTATGGCAGATGGGTAAAGGATAACATATGGAGGGAGTCAGTTCTCTCGTTCCACCACGTGGGCTCTGGGGATGGAACTCAGGTTGGCAGGCCTGGCAGCAAGTGCCTTTACCTGTTGAGCCCACTCTCTAGCTTGGTAGTTAGGTTACAATGTTGGCCTTATCTCTGCATGGGCACCACAGTGTAGAGATAGAGCATCTTTGACTGGAATGGATGACCTTTGGCCTAGCATAGACCACGGCAGAGTCAGAGACCCACTGTCTCTGGTGGCCACACAAGAATAGAGATACTTTAGTACTGTAAGTAGGTGTAGTGTAGACAGCAGTGGGTATGGGCATTCTGTGTGTATCTGCTACTGGAAGAACGGTAGCTCCAACTGGTGCCACGGATGTTCCCCCTGGCACTGTAGAGACCCAGCACCAGCAACTGTTTCTGGTTTTGGAGGTGGGGGCAGTGATAGGATCGATGCAGCCCTCCGTGGTGCTCACACAGTACTGACAGCAGCCTGTGGGATGTGGGTGGATGGGAAGTACCCTGTAAATCTGTCCAACGACCTGCATTTCTCTTTGCGGTTGCTTTTTTAAACCCATGAACTGGAAACACTATTACTCACCCTCCACAAAGTTCTATTTCTGGTTCATATGCTACGATTGATTATTTTAGCACTAGATGCTTTTATTTTCAGAATGTTTAAAAGAAGCAATTTGAATTTCAGAATTCTAAAAGGCCGTATTGTTGGACTGCCAGGCTGACAAATTGGCCACCAAGTGCTCAAATCATCTCTCCAGGTTCTGTGAATCCTAGGGGTGATTTTTTTTTCAAAATGGAAATGTAATCCCTCATTGCATAAAAATGATTCTTTTCAGATCTTAACTGTGCAATTAGTTTCAGTGACTACCACAAATGGTCCTTTTAACATATTCAAACACAGCTAGTAGGAACTTGTGGCTGCCGGCCTCAGGTCAGGACAAAAGGTGGAGACTCATGGAGGATTTTAGGTTTCTCTGCTAAGATGCTGTGGCCCAGCAGTCCCAGAGCATCCCTGTCTCAGGGATGACTATAATTTTCAAAATGAGTTCCCCTTCTTCCATCTCATCCATCCTGAGCAAGCTGCCAATCCCCCCAGATTCTGTGATGACCAGTTTCTGAATCGTAAAAATAAGGGGAAGGCAGAGAAAGGCCACAGATTGCTGTGTCTCCTCCTCCAAGCACCTGGGTAAATGCCTCAAATCTTCCTACATTGGAAACTGATTATGCTTGATCACCAGGTACAGCCCTGTCTTCTGCAGATTTCTCCCTCAGCTCCCCTGCTTCTGAATGGTATAATTAAGCCACACGAGCCATCCCGTGCTTTTGAGGGGATATATATGCGCCTTGGTCCTGAGTTTTCCCAGCCCAGACCGTAGCTGCTGGCAGCAGGCATGAAGTGCTTGGTCGGGAACAGAGGTTCAGCAGGGTCTCATTCCCATTAGGGCCGCTTGCTGTTCCTCTCTAGACTGATTCTGACGGGCAGTGGCCCCCGTGAAGAGGGAGAAGTGACTTCTGGAATGGAACCCAAAGCTGAGGTCATTCTTTAAAATGTCCTGCCAGGTGGCGGGTTGAGTACGGGAGTCAAAAGGGCTCCTGAGGGCAATTCCAAGGCATCCTGGGAAGGCTAGCATTCTTTCTTTATCAGCACACATTGCCTGTGCTAGAGGAGCTGAGGGGGGCCTCAGTCAGTCTGGGCACACCAAACACTGCATGTCAATTGCTCAAGATTCAAAGAGAATGGTCTGCTCAGCTTACTTGAAGCAAACTTCCCTCCCTGAGGTACCTGTCTGAAACTCAGATAGGCTTCCCAATGGCAACAGGACACTTCAGGCTGGAACCATCTTCCTGCTAGGAAGCTGAAGTGGTCCCTGTGTGCAAATAACTGTGGGTGGGTGGTGATGGTTGGTTCCCAGCAGGTCACATTGGTGACCATCCCCTCTGTACTAGGGAGACTAGTCCATCCTCACCACTACTCAAAAGACAGGGCTACAGAGAGTGAGACCTTGTTGTCATGCTTCGGAAACAAAATGGCTATGTATCATACTGGACTTGGAAATGGCCGCCGAGTCAGGGCCCAGTTTTCCTGAGCTGATGTGAAGTAAGGGCACATCTGGTACCTGACCCTGAGCCACCTCGTGGGCTCTACTTTCCTGTCTGTTAACTCTGTTTTATAGGATGGGCATTGCCCATGCCAGATTCATAAATTAAATTAGCTGTAATTTTGACACAGTTCAATGGTTTTCAATATTTACAGAGATGAGCACAAGGTAAATTCCAACATTTCTCCACCCCGTTGAGAAACCCTGGGCCAGGCGGCAACCATTCCCTCCCCCTTCTAGCCCTTAACAAGCACCGCTTTACTTCCATTATTCATGACGTCACCTATTCAGAACATTTTGTATCCATGGGATGATACCACACATGAAACCCCCCAACTCCCACTCCCTCCGACAGGCTTAATGTTCTTCTGCCCCACTTTGAAGAGGAAGGGCATGGATGATGAGGATGGTGACTGATGCTCACTACAGGGTGCCCTGGTTTGTATCTGGTCCCCAACATCAAACAAGTGGTTGCACAACAAGGCATGCATGGCTTTTGGAGGTGGGCTTCCATGGTACACTTGCAGGTATCAATGGTGACTGAGCCTGGAATTTCCTAGGCCCCTTGTGGAAACTCTGAGAAGGGCCAGGGGCCTCTATTTGGGTGGGGATTGTCAGGTCTAAAAGACTCCCCCCCTCCAAATGGCTACTGTGGTGCCTATTAGCATACCAAAGTACATGCTGGCCTCTAGGCTCTCTCAGCAAACCTGTTAGAGTCCATGCTGGCATGCTCTGCTCTTCCCTCTACCCTAAACACTAGAACAAGGCTTCCTTCCCTCCCCCAAGCTTTTCATTCCTATATAACCCTGCCATTTTGGCCATGTGCCCTCGTGATTGTGATTCTCTCTCTGCCTTCTTGCCTCTCTCTCAACCCCCCCACAGCCCAGTTTAGTCTACTACTTTCTCTCCCTGCTCTGGACTCTTCCAGATGCCTCAGGTTGCACTCTCCCTCATATCTACAATAAAACCTCCCCCTCAACCAGACCTTGGAGTGGCCCTGTACCTATGTTATACAGGGATCGGGCCAATCTTACCTGGATTTCGAGAGGTATGAAGCCCCAGGTAGCATGTAGCTCAAGTTCAGAGCCTGCATTTTCCTGAAAGGGAAGCTTTTCCACAGACAGGACACCTAGGGGATCACAGGTCCAGCCACTGACTTCTGGGTAAGGCACTGGGCAGGGACAAGTGTCACCTCTAGATAACACTATTCCCAGAGGCTGTTGGTTGAGACAGAGTCCAGCGAGGAGGGCAATGCCGAGGGGAGCTGCTGGGAGCTGCGGCTTTCCTGCATCCCCGACAGCTTCAAAGCCATTGTCTCTGATTCCAACTAGGCAGAGTTGTCCTTGTTCGTTCTGGGGGACCCAGAACTTAGGGATGGTGACAAGGCTTCATAAACAGATGGTTAACTTAGAAGCCAGGCTAAAAATGGGGTCAGAATAAAGTACAGCTACCACCTCTGGACAGAAAACGTTCTAACCTTATATTCTAAATTACTATTTTTAGTGTGTGTGTGTGTGTGTGTGTGTGTGTGTGTGTGTGTGTGCACTCATGTGCACACAGAGGGCCAGCACGTCTCATCTCCTCTTTCTTTCTCTGCCTTATTCCTTGAAGACAGGGTCTATCTCTCCCTGGAACATGTGTTCTTTCAGCTGGGCTGGAAGCTAGCAAGCCCCAGCGATTCTCTTGTCTTTGTCTCACACAGTGCAGGGATTACAGGCACTTCTGAGGCCCTGCCTGTGTTACGGACGCTGGGACCTGAACCCAGGCCTTCACGCTTGCTTGTACAGCAAGCACTCTCAACCACTGAATCATCTCTGCAGCCCTTGTATTCTAAATTAATTTTCTTCCTAGCAATGTTGTCTTTCCCCTAAACCTCCAAACTGAGAATGTGAGGAAATAGATGTCTAGGGTATTCTAGCTATCCCTGAGAGTGCCAGGTTTCAAAATGAGTGTATAAACTTTCAAAGTCTGGGGCAGTTTAGGGACGTCAGAACCACAAAGCAAGAAGGAAAGAGACAGGGAGGAATCCCTATGTATTCCTAACCATGTCGGTGGGAAGGGTACAATTGCAGCATTTGGGGGTTCCGGATGGAGGGTGCCACTGTAGGTATCCTCCTGCCTCTGAGCTGTGTGAAAAGACCCAGTGGGGTCCAGGTATTGGTTTCCCACTCCATCTACCCTGCTTCCTGGCTGACCAGCTCAGAAGCATGCCCCGAGGCTTTCTGGAACATAATCATTCTTTAAATATGCAGCTCACATATTCAGTACCCTTCTCAATGGTTGGCCCCAATTTTTTTCACTCAGATAGCTGCTACACATGGAACAGCCATACCAGACTTTATCGTGCTGACCCAAGCTAATTAATTCCTTCAGCAACATTTCTGAATTCTACAGTAGAAAGATATTATGCTTCATGGACTCTTCCCCCGCCCCCCCCCCCCAAAAAAAAAAACCCACCAAACCAAATAAATACAAGAGCTCTTACTCCGGTCCAGAAGCTTCAAACCAGACAAAAAGAGCATTGTGACATTTTTCCTCTGGTCACCAGCTATTATTCCGCTAACAGTCACCGTGACAGATTGGCAGATGGCTTTCTTTGGAAATCTCATCACTTCCCTTCATTTCTTTGTCACTGACCTTCTCAAAAGCTCGGTGCTGACCTTCAGCATGCCAGGCTTCCGGGGACCTTGTATGCGCAACTAGAATTATCCACAACTGTACAGGACACAGTGTGGAAGGAATGACTTTCCTAAGCTGTGCTGCACAGTGGGGAACCGTGGTTTTGACAACAAGAAGTTAAATATTTCCAAACAGCCGTCGGAGAGGATTTAGAAGGTTCCCAACACAAAGAATGAAAAAAAAAAAAAAATTCCCGAAGCAACAGATACACGGGTTACTGTGTCCTGATCATTATACGTCGTACACCTGTATTGAAATGCCACACTGTACCCCATAACCATGCTGAATTACTGTAAGTCAGTGAAATTAATTTTTTTAAAAGACATTCCTTTCCAACAACCCAAACTCCAATTTCATTACAGAATAGTAGTATAGACTACTGTCTGCAGCACAGACTCCCTCTGGCCAGCCACCTGAGCCTCCATTCATTTCATGAGGAATCGCCCTGGCCTGTACTCTGAACCGCTGATTTGAAAAAAGCCTGGCGTATCTGACCATAAAAGCTCCTGAGTGATGATGCCTCAGTAGAGCCATTACAGGGAAGGCCTGGAAGGGTGCACTTCTAACGCTCTGCTTAACTCGGGCTCGGTGAGGGAACTGGCTTTTTTTTTTTTTTCTTTTTTTTTAAATCATGGGCAGCTCTGCCCAAGTCCTAACCAAAGTCTGGAAGCTTTGTCTATCTGTGAGGTTAAGTGTGGCATCTGCAGACTCCTTCCCTGCCCCACCTCAGGCTACCAGTGACTGGGGCTGCTCTCCTCTCAGCCCAGTCGGGTGAAGACTCTAGCACTCACGTGACAATTCTTAGATGGTTCTAGGGAATTCTGCACACAGACATACCTTGTAGCCTACGTGCATGAAGTCTATCACCATTTGAAGTGTGACCGGGGCCAGGCCTGGCACATGCTAAATGTCACATTAATATAATAGGGCTGCTTGTCTCCTTCCTTAGCACTTAGATATGACCACATTCTGGGGGCCACAAAGGCATCATTCATTGTGCCCAGTGGACACCTTACACACCCAATTGCCTCTCTGATCTGCAATGCCCCCAACACATTCACAGGTGTTTTCATATTATGTCACCTCAAAGAAGCTACCACTATCCCTGGTTGATAAAGGCAAAACTCAAGTATACTGCCACCACAAAGCTTGCGTGTTTGAGGTCATATAGTTTGAGTTAACAGCACAGTTGGGACTCTTTGGGTTTCCTTGGTTTTCCTATAGGGCAGGGAAGAAGAGGAAAACATTTGGGGAAAAGGATTCTTCTTGGCAGAGTTGATGTAATGGCCCAGAGGTTTGAGGGCATGCGCCCAGCCAAGGAGTCCTTCTGCCAGAGTCCCTGGATAATGCCTTGCTTCCTAGATGTGGAATATAAGCACAAGCACATGTCTAGGGACAGCAGATGCCGCTGGAGAGTGGCCTGTACTGAGAAGTGTAGTGGTGTTTGTTCCACCCATGACCTTGGGCTATAGGGCCCAAAGGTGCCTTAAAAGGAAAGGGAGAAGGGTCAGGAGCCCCTTCTCCCTGCTTCCTGGTCTGATCAAACTGTCAGGTGGATTCACTCCTGGTTAGATCAGAGGATGACTTCAGCTGTCCACTCCATTCTGTATTCATGAGTGTCTTTCCTCAATTTACATCTTAATAAACACCTATTACCCATTAAATAGACTCACATGGATTGATCTTAACAGAGAAGGATTTAGCTATGCCCCAGGAGTCGTCTGTCAGAGGCCACGCTATCACCTGGCTCCAGGCACCGCTGCAGTAACCCCTCACATAGCACATGGACCCCTGGCTACTTTCTCAAGTTCAGTTCAACTCTTGACCCCTTCTTTGCATCTTGGACTTGAACTGCATTCCTGCAGAACTGTGGACTTCAGGACACAGCGTAGCTTGCCTCTTGCTCCCTCTTCTCTGCTGCAAGAGTCACTGTCCAGACCCTGCACTGGTTCCCTTCAGCTCACTCACAGAGATGTACAGCACCCAAGAGCAAAGCTTCTTCCATGAAGCTATACTTCTACTATTGAGTCACCGTGGTTGGCATTTTAACAGCTCTACATTAAAAAAAAAAAGAAGGGATTTTGTGAAGTACTCTAAGAAAATAATTGCACCTAGTCCTTTGTTTCTCAACTCCTTTAGTGCTTTTCTCAGATATGGCCACCATAATTAAACGCCATATTCCGTATGTCAACCTGAGACTCACAGCTTTGATAAATATTAGGCGATTAAGCTATTTATAAAATCTATAATTTGAAAATCTGGCATTTCTTGTACTATGATTATTTCTTCTCCACTAAGACTTATGTGCTTACCCACGTGGAAGGCACTGCCAGGAAGGGAAATTAACAAGAATGTTCACTTGTAAGTCTCAACTATTTCTACCATTTCAACCAAGCCGAGGGAGTCTCCTCTAGAAGACAGGAAAGGAAGCAGGAGAGCAAGGGAGGAAAGTCCCCTGAGCCAAACCGTGTGTGGCGCTTTGGAACAGAGGGGCCTCTTGATTGAGCACCGCCATTGTGGGGGCTGGTGAGGAATCCTACAGAACTGTGAGATACCCTGCGGGGCAGGCCAGAGGGGCACCCTACCAGGAGGTCCACCATGTTCGGCTTGTTGTTCCTCAGTGTCTTGACGGCATGGAAGACGTCCACGGTTCTCTGGTGCCGGAGCATTTCACAGACAATGCTGATGGCGCAGAACGTGCCACTGCGGCCTCCTCCGTTCCTGGTATAGAGAAAATCAGGTGGTTGGGCAGCGTCGGCGATCACCCCGCTTCCCGCACACCACCTGTGGAGATACGTGGTCCACACCCTGGGGAAAGGTCAGAATGAATGAAGGCGCAAAGGGGACAAGCTGGCTTAGCATATGGCCCTCAGTTCAGTCCTAGCTCTATCCCTGCCAGATGATGACTTCTGATATGGTCCCTTACTGGTTTTTTTTTGTTTTTTTTTGTTTTTTTTTTTGGCAGGGTTTCTCTGTGTAGCCCTGGGTGTTTTGGAACTCACTTCATAGACCAGGCTGGTCTCAAACTCACAGACATCCACCTGCCTCTGCCTCCTGAGTGCTGGGATTAAAGGTGTGTGTCGCCACTGCCTGGCTCCTTACTGATTTTTATACAAAATACCCAGTGTGGAAAAATTCCAGTGGGCGGCCATCTCATCTGAAATCTGCCAGGAAAACGAATGACAAGTGGAGATATGTACAAATACATACCCGGCCTTTGAAGAATGTACTAGAATTTCTCAATCTCCCAAACGTGATGGCTCTTTAAAACGTCTTTTTAAAAGTAATTTTAAATGTATGGGAACACTGTAAACAGCAAGAGAGTTCCCTTGCCCAGCCTGTAGTGTACGTTGCATACAACCACTGCACACCATCAAAATCAGGAGGTAACAGATCTACCGCACTACGGCTCAACAGACTTCAGTCACATGTTACCAGCTTCTGCATTAAGGTCCCTTTTGTGGTCCAGGATCTACTTTGGTTGTCATCTCCTATCTCTTTAACCTTCTCCAGTTTGTGACAGTTGGCCCGTTTGTCAGCTTTTCCTTGTCTGTCTTAATATGGCCACTTCTGACGAGCCCTGGATGGCTGCCTTGTGGAATATGAAATTCAGAACACAGAAAGGAAGCATAGAGAAGACCCGTGTGCCCTGGCCACAGTTTGAAAAGGTCACTACCAAGTCCCACAATGGACTGTCCTTTCATCTGGGTTCCTTTGGTATTTCTTTGTCACTGGAGATGAGGGATTGGACTTGGCTAAGAAAGCTAGAAGAAGAGTCTTACACCCTCTAAAGGATTCATGAGTTGATGTCTCAGTCCCTTCTTGCCCACAAGAGGGTGCTGGTGAGGATTTTCACTGTCAAGTTATTATCTTTCTCTTTGTAGTTAATACATATCTTGGGGTGAGATACTTTGGGACTGTGCAAATATTCAGTCACCACTGATTTTCATACACAATGGTGGATCCTGTTTTCAGCAATTAACTATGACTGTCTATTCATCTAATGTTGACCTTCATGGCTCTAGCCATGAAGAGTCCCATCAGGTTGGTCGCATGTTCGTACAGCATACTCTTGCCCTTTTTTGGAGCATATTTGTATTTTCTAGAATGCCCTTCTTGTACTTTTCCATGCATTAGCTTCTTTTCTTTTCCCCCTAAAGATTTATTTATTATGTATACAGTGTTCTGCCTGCATGCCAGAAGACTGTATCAGATCTCATTACAGATGGTTGTAAGCCACCATGTGGTTGCTGGGAATTGAACTCAGGACCTTTGGAAGAACAGCCAGTGCTCTTAACCTCTGAGCCATCTCTCCAGCCCTCACATTAGCTTCTTTTATAAGGAAGTAAAAGACCTTTCATTTATTCTTAAACATGATACCTCTACCACACTACCTCTATCACACTGAAATTAACATCACTTTGTCAAAATTCTTTTCGGGGGGAGTGGCATGACATAGTATGCACGTGGTAGTGAGAGGGCACTCTGTGGAGTGGATCCACTTCTTCCCTCTTTATGTGGGTTCTGGGCTTGAATTCAGTTTGGCAGGCTTGCACACCAAGCACCTTGACCCAATGAGCCACCACACTGGCCTAACATTACTGGTCTAATGTCGAGTAACCAGTGCTCCAATTTCCTAGATGTTCTCTTCTGGTGACTTTAAAAAAAAAAACCTACATCTAAGCAATTTGTACATATTACATTTGGTTGGTGTTTTATAAATTTATAGTAATTGATGGTTTTCCTCTTTGTCCTCAAGAATTTGTTAGAGAAAAGGGGTGCTTGTCTTGAAGAGAGTCCCACATTCTAGATTTTTCTCCTTCACTGCATCTCTCCAATATGACTTAATATATTGTCTTTGACCCGTGTATCCTGCAAATTGGTGGCTGGCATCAGTGCTTGTAACGGACGCTGGATGGAGGAACGGTCAATTCAATGTTTTCACTCATAAAAAACTTACACGTTCTCTACTAAGCCTAAGACATCTGGTTGTCCCTTGTTTTGCTACTTTAAGATTGGTTAATGTCAAGGATGACAGTCAGGGAAGGCAGCTCCTTCAGTCTGTTGTAACATTCTAAGTCTTCTCTTTAGATAAAGAGTAACACGGCTATGATGAAGTCCATGATGAAGAATGATAAGTAGACACTGGAATTAAGTTTTGCAAATGTACACACCACAGTAGCTTCATTGGAGCCACACACAGTGTCCTGGTCGGCCCCAAGGCTTTCTTCCTCACAAGGCCATGCCCTTGTCCGTTCACAGTGTCACCAACCCTTGGAATCCTTGTTCCATGTCTTTAAAAATGCAGCCATTCTGGGGGGCATGCAGTGGTTCTAATGAGTATTTTCCTAAACACCAAAACCAAACTAATGCTGCTGATTATTACTGCTTATATGGTTTTTTTTCCTCCAGTGCTGTGAATCAAACTCAGGGCTTGGCACCTACTAGACAAAGGTTCTACCATGGGGCTGCATGCCATGCTTTCTTTTCTGAAGTGTGGTGCCTTTAACATTTAACTAAGGTGTTAAGTATCTTGTTCTAATGATTTGCTGTATGTGTAGACATCCTGGCTCTGGGACCTTTACCAGATGTATGCACTCAGGACCCCCCCCCCATCATGCTTTTCCTCCTTATCTATTCAGATCTTGTCATCAGAGTATCTCATTTTAATGGAATCCCTTCTGTATCCTCTCCAAATCAGTCTTCGGTAACCTCTTGCTCAGGAGGAGTATCTCCCACATGTTCATATGGAGGCTCAGCTGTCTACTTTCAACATTTAGGGGGGATTCATCTAAAAGGATTTCTATTCACTTGTGAGGAGACAGACAGGCTGATGTGTCCAGCTTCCCCACTGCCCTGCAGTCACATGCTGCAGTCAGGGGACACAGGGGCAAGGCTCTGCCTCAGGGCCTCTTCTGCTCCATTCTTTGCATGGATGTTCCAATGTCCTCGACCCATCAGCTCTTTACCTCACATTTCCACAGCTGCTCATGACCACTGTCGACATCCACTCTTTCCACAGTTTCAGAACGAGGACATAGTCTTGTTTTAAAAACAGCAAGGAATTTATAAGGAAGAGAACTCTCTGTCTGTATACTCTGCTCTCAGCCAATAGGTGGCGCTGCACCATGCCGAATACCTTACCAAGGACTGTTAAAAAAAACGCTTCCAAAGCATTTTCTTTCCCCCTGACCAATATTGGAAGATATCAGTTTAAACTTTCTTGTAGGCTAAAAAGAAAAAAAAATCTTAAAGTTTTTAAATCTTAAAAAGAAACCCAAACCATCTCTACAGGGCTGAGTATCACACCCAACATTAGCAAAAGGCAGCTCCACAGGAATTATGGGACTGAGGAGAGTTTGAGGGGGTACCCTCACAGAGGATAAGAAAGAGATGGCAGGCAGGCAGGAGAGTGACAACAGATGCCCACCACTGTCTGTGACAGCCCGCTGTTAGAGACACCACATGGAACGGTGTTATAATTGCTTAGTTCGAGGGTCACAGCTGTCATTGGGAAGAATGCTGCCTACAACGTGCCATGATTGAACAGGTCTTTTTTATCTTTCATGCCTCTTCCTTTCAACTATCTGCAGTAGTGACCCGTTCCTGAGGGCTCGAGGATTGGCTCATGTTAGAAAGTTAGTAGTTCAGGGTCGAAACAAGTTATGCTTCCAGATACGATGTGCGATTTCCAGATTCAGGAGGGCTAACTGAAAACTACTTTTAATGTTAAAAATACAAACCACTGGTCTGTGACTGTAACTTGGTATTAGAGCACTTGCCTAGCATCCTCAAGGCTCTGGATTCCATCTCAAGGACCACAAAAGAAAACAAAAACAAACCCATGCAAACAAAAATCTAATAGATCTAAGTCAGGTGATGGTGGCGCACGCCTTTAATCCCAGCACTCGGGAGGCAGAGGCAGGCGGATCTCTGTGAGTTCGAGGCCAGCCTAGTCAAACCAAACAAAATAACATCTAATACAGCTAATTAAAGTGTCAACTTTCCTACTGGGATTCTTTAAATATAGATTAGGTCTTCTATTTCTTTTTGCACATTAAGCTATGCATTTATGTGCAGTGGGCTCCAGTAGCTCAGGCTTCTTTCCTGTTAGCACTCGCTAGGTGTGCTTCTCTGGGGGAGGCAGCCTGGCGCCCAGGAGCTTTTCTCTGTCCTTCTTTCCTGGTTGTCTGTCTTCATTTCAGGAAGCCGGCCATCTTGGCCCTTAGAGCGCTTGTTGTACTCAATCCACACACCCACTGGCCAGGGTCTTGCCTTAACTTACTTGCTCACGAAATGATGCCCAAGGCTTTCTGGGTGATTCTTTGTCTGTTTTGCCATGGCAACACTTACGGGTGTTCCTTTCTGAACAGTGCCCATTCTGCTGATGTCTACAACATGATCCTTCTCGTAGATCTGCCCATGCACAACCCCTGCCCTCCCAACTCTATTTCTTAAAAGATCTAAAGAACATATAGTGGGTGCCTCTCTCTTTCATTTTGTACTTATCATTTTGACAAGTTACGGGAAGATGGCTGCCTTGGCTGAAAATAAAGGCCCTATTGTGATTTGATCGGCTCAGTATGCCAAATCTCTCATCTTTTTCTGAGAAATAAGAAGTGGGGGGTGGAACAGACACTTCTCCAGCACTGAGAGTATGGCCAGGAATGGAGTTCAAAGCATGGGGAGGGTGAGTACACTACTCTACAGAGATATGATAGGGTGACCTAAGATGGAGGACAGGCCTGAGGAGGTTCCTTCGGCTCTTTCCAATGAACCTGTTTCCTGTAGCATACTGAGGATCTGAGAAGAATTCAGGGGTTTCACCACATGAGGTGAGGGCAGGGAGTAACCTGGACCCTCCCCCAGTTACCGCTGGAACTTAGGGTGGTCTGCTCAGAGGAAATGTTCATTGTCCTTCAATTTGGGAATGATCTTGTCCTATGTTTCTAATGATACTTCTCTGAAAGGCAACACACGCTCATACTTTGAACTCCCTCAAATCCTCTGAGCATTGTCGTCCTTGACCACCATGCCTTTTCATTGCCTGTTCTGTTAAGCCAAGTCCAGCTGGATGATTAGCTGCACATCACTGCCAGTGAGAACGTGGGGGTGAAAGCGCTCTGGGAAGAAAGACATTCTTTCCTCAGTGGCTCTCAACAGCAAGTGGAACTCATCCAGGGGTTTGCCATAGCACAGATGCCTGGGTTCCATGCGGAGACTGGGATTTAATTGGTGTCAGAGTGGCCTGAGGGCAATACTCACTGAAGCGTCTTCCCAAAGGACTGCCAATGCACAGGTCCGATTGGGAAGCATCTGGCCAAGGACTTTTATATTTTAGCACCTGCTACAACTGTTGACCTAGATGTCCCCCTTCAGAGGACACTAGTTCTGCGCTTGTCAACTTTCAGTCCCTGTAACAAATGCTGGGATAAACAGCTCATATAGAGATGATGGCTAGTTTGGCCCACGTTTGTGGAGTTCTACTCCATGACTGGCTGGCCCCATGGCTTTGGCACACCACTGGGGTAGGGTATGTGGCAAAGGAAGGCTGATCACCTCATGGCCAGAGAGAGACGAGGAAGAGCCCAGGGTCCCATCATTTCATTTGGTGCATGTCTCCAATGACCTAAAGACCTCCCAGTAGGCCCATAAGGTTTCCTCATAGTACACAGAAGACCAAGCCCTTACCCTGTGAGTCTTTATGGGATATCTCAGACCAAACTATGGCAGACCCTAATTAAATTCTACCAGTATGCTCATTTATAGAAAACATCTCTTACGAAAGGGATGAGGGAAAAAAAAGTATTTTTTTTTTAAAAGCTCCCTCATGGTATCCAGCAGAACCATCAGTTACTTCAATGAGATGACCCAGCTATGGCCATCTGGGAGGGATCCCTGATTATGGCATTGGCTGATTTCTTCTAGTATGGATGATTTCAACCAGCGCTGAAAACTCCTGAAGATAAAGAGTAGGCTCTTGAGCTAGGAACTGCCTCTGAAGCCATCCCTACACCTTCCTCTCTTCTGGGGTAGGGGTTGGTCCCAGTTACAGGGTAAATACATATTTTGATCACATGACAGACCACCTATAGTTTGAATGTGCTTTCCAAGTTCTTGTGTTGGGAACTTAATCTCCAAAGACATTAATGACATTTTGAAGTTGAGGCCTTGGGAGGGTCTCTGGATCAGTTGAAGGGTCTCCTGGGTGACATTAGTGGCTTTATAAGGAGGAGAGTGACCTATGCTAGCACATTTGTTCTGTCTTGCCATGGGATGTCCTCTGCTTCGCTAGGACCCTCACCAGATGCCAGGACTGGACTCTTGGATTTATCAGCTTCCAAAATGGTGAACGAAATCAAACTCTTGGGTTTATAAACCTCCTGTCTCCCTTATCTTGTTAGAGAAACAGAAACAGCCTAAGACACCCAAGCACACAACCCATTCATTGTGTTTCTAGAAAGCCAACTGATCATTCAGTAAGAGTGCTGATCACCCCTCTGACACAGAGCTGCTTATTTCTTCTGTCATAACTGCAGGAGGAAGGGGAGCTGAGTGAGGTGGGCGGGGCCTGGCCCTCCTGGGGGAGGAGCTCTATGGACTACTTACAAGCAGTGCACCACTGTGCGGCCTTCACCACCATTATACTCCTCCTGCCATTTGTCCACTTGGCGAATGAGCTTCAGGAAGGAACGCTTGGACACAGGTGTGTCCCTGTACATCGGCCAGCCCAGGAACTGGAACTGCTGGACCATCCGATGTCCATCCTGGGGCTGCAGAGGGCGAGGCACCAATCAGGGAGTGGAGGAAACAGGCATGGCTTACCTGACTGGATCCCGGGAACCCGGTTCCGCCCACTTGATCTTCCCATGGGAGGAAGGTATTTATTCAGGGGCTTCAAGCCAATGTACAACAAAGGGTGATTCTGCTGGCCTGGAGAGTTATGACTTTAATCTCCGGTGGTTATAAAGATGCAGGTGTTTTAAATGACAGGCCAGGGATAAACAAGAATGGAGCAGAATGCTTACATTTCGTAAAAGCCGAGAGAAGAACAACAACAGGACTGACCATGCTGTGTATTACGTGGAAAAATGGCTTCACTTTAATTACAAGTAAATTAAAGGTAAGGGGTAAATTATAACCTAGAAATGTTTGCGAGTTCAATGTGATGTAGTTTCTACTCTGTTTTCTATATAATATGGTTTTGATTAACAGTGAGGCTTTTGCTGTGCTGTCAATAGTTAATTAATCATTACGTGTAATTAAACAAGATTGCAGAATTCAAACGCTATATTCCAGGCTTCAGCTTTGGAAGGACCCTCTTGGCACTCGGCAGCACCTGACAGAGGTGGGTCTCTTAGGATGCTTTCCTTGTCAGCTGTTTCTCCTTCTCTGCCTCAGTCTCCCCTCTTCCCAGACCTGGTTTTGGGGTTCTTCCCCTTTCCCCCCATCTCACTGGTCAATTTCAGTCAGTTTCATGACTTCGGGTATCACAGGTCAGTCACCATTTAGGCCTCTCTCCCAAATGTCACCCTTATGGACTCGGAAACCAACCTCGGAGCTCAGATAGTCATCTCAAACCTACTGCGCCCCACACTGAACCTCAGCTCAGCTCTTTACCCCAAACCATCTGTTTTTCTCACAGGCCAAACAATTCCAGTTAATGACAGTCACACCGCTTCCTTCTCAGGATCCAAATCTGGAGAGTCACCTTGACTCTCTGGGGTCCTGCCGCTCCAGCTTCAGGATCTAGCAGTCTCTCTCTACTGCTTGCTATCTCCAAATGCCATCACCCCTGTCCCACCACTGCCATTTGTCACCTGGTCCTTCTGTCTCTTGAGTCTGATCTCAAGGCAGAACCAGAGCGCTCATTTGCTCATGTGAATCGTCTGGTGGAGCGGTTCTTCTGAAAAACCCTGTAATGGCTTAATGGCTCTTCATTTGCTTTCCAGCAAGAGTCTGCTAACAGCGGTGGAGAAGGCCCTGCTGGTCCCTGTGTCCTCACCTCTTGCCTTGGCTTACTGTTCTCCAGCTCCCCCACAGAGCCTTTGTGAGGCCATGTCTGTTTTCCTAGAGAGGCCATGGCCACTGCCTTCCTCAGTGCCTGCTCCCACGGAATGCCTGAAATGAGGACCTGAGACACCTCTGGGACGTGACCTCCCACTTTTTATTCCTTTCAAATGTATCACTTTCTAACACACCATAATTCTACCTATGTCTTCTGATAAAGATTCTTGGTTTTAGTCAGGACCCTCCTGGGGGCCCATCTTTGCAATTCCTTGTAAAACTCACTTTTTGCAACCCCTACCATGTCAGTTTAGCAAGCATCCTCCCCTCTAGTTCGTGACCACTCCATATCTGATCAGGTTCTTCAGCACCCGCCATGTCCCAGTGCATCCACCATGCCAAGCTCTCTCTGGCCTATCTTCAGCAAGAATCCCCCTTGTCCTGACTTTCCTTCTGCTGGCCCCTATCTATTCTAGGCTAGACTCTCTGCACTCCTCTTGCTGGATTCAGGTAGCGTTTGCCACAGTGGCCCACGTCTATAGCGCTGAACAAAGTATTTCTTAATGTGCCTTCACATACTAATAACTCTCTCTCTTTAGCAAGCCTCCTGTTAGCGTACAGGCCCCCATCAGTCCAGGGATCTGTTTTGTTAACTGAGACATTCCAATCCCCTAGAACAGAGGCTGATACAGAGTAGGCACGCTAACGGTCAGTAAGACAACTACGAAACCCCAGTTTAAGCACCGTGGGCCCCGACTCTTACTCTGGAGGCGTTGTAAATCCTGAAAATCCTGCTGATGATGTCTTCTTCCAAGTCTGCAGACACAAATTCCACCTGGATGGGGCCATGTCTGTGCACTCCATTTTCTGGCCAGTACTGTGGACACAACTGAACCCCAAACACAGAAAGACAAGTGTAATTACTGGATAAGTCAGAATCGACACACTTCTTTAAATGTCAGCTCCTTTCCTTCCTAAAAGGCCCAGACCCCAGGGCTGCCTTGATGGCTCTGTCCTCACATTTCTCCTCATCGTCTGGCTGTTTGCTCAAAAAGCATGCATTAGCCAGGGGATAAGATTCAGAACTGGCAACCAGGCTGGGATATATCTTCATAGTCTTTTTAAAGCAAATTGATGCTCTACTAAAAACAGGATCCACAGGTTGAATTTTCTTTTTTGATGTCTTTTACTTTTGAAAGGGTCTAAAATGTCACTATCACGTGTCTCAAAGGTTGATTTGTATATTGGAGATCGCAAGGCAAATTCTCAGTTAACAGTGAATCAACTGAAATAGCACCCTCTCTTTTCTCCGTGATAAATCTTTAATCCATGATAAAGATTAAGTAGGGAAAGTAGGGTGGCCAAGACTATTCTTTATATTAGCTAGGTCTGTTAGATTTAGAAATTACATTTATTTATTTTTTAAATAATGCTTCCATGGGATTTTTCTTCCTGGGCAGCATTTCCTGGTAACAAGTTATTCAACTACCTTGTCAAACAATAGCATGCAGATGTCTGTTTCCTTCTTGGTACCCAAGGGTGCCCACTGTTAAGATTAAAGGGCATGGTGACAGAAAGCTTGAGATGGCAATAAAAGCCACAGCGAACACATCTGAACGGTTCTGCCCAGTTCTCTGTGGACAGGGCTGGCTTTGCTGGCTGCTTATTTTCGAAGTTCAAGCGCCTGATCAAATGCTTGTCATTTACACCACAGAAATATGAATGGCCCAGACTGGCATCTAGCTCTTGGCACGTTGTGTCCTACATTCTGCCCAAGGAAGCCATGTAGAAAATGGCTTAAATGGTGCATAACACATCCATGAACTAGTCTGATAAATACTTAAAGCAGCTGAGTGGCAGGCAGTCTTGTATACTCACGAAGCCTATGAGTTCCAATGCTCAGTTTAGCATTTGCTAAAAGACAGAGTCCCAGGAGCCTTTCCTGACCCCCCAACCCCACCCCCACTCCCACCCCCGGAAATCAGCTCTGTCTGCTGAATAGAATGGGAGTCTTTTTGTCTCTCTGCCTGCCAGTCAGCCAAGGCTTGGTTGGAGTCCAGACAGTTTGAGTGTAGAATGCGGCTTCTGCATTCAGATGCTGGGTTCCTAGACACCGCTAGCATTGCTGACCGATAGGTGACCCATATGTACCTTCGCATCAGGGACAAGGCAAACTGACTCTACACAGGGAACACACACATCCTGTACCCCATGCCTGGCTCTTAAATTGGTGAAATCTAACTGCTGCCTACAAGTTAGAATGACAGTTCTTGGTTCTATTGAATTGGGTGTGCTTTCGTAAACAGTGACAATCTGTTCTGGGAGCAGAGAGGAGGGAGAATTCTAAAACACTGAAGCTAAGCCAAAAGGAGTAGATAAGAACAAGGACTGTCATTATTATTCCGCCAGCTAGCTTTTGAGTGAGAGCCTTAACCTTACAATGCAATGTCACCAACATAAAAACCCTCGCTGCGTATGAACATTATTAATGGCGACGGAATGTATTTTGGGAAAGAAACATCTTGTCCTGTTTAGATGCTGACACACTCAAGGAGCCCCACCAGCACTCCTGCCCTATTTAAAAATAAAAATTTCTATACTGGAGAGGATATTAATTAATTCCCAAACAAGTTTATTCTTAATATACACTAAGCTTGAAGTTTCCCGAATGCCCTCTGTCATGGTGGTGACGTCTGTGAGGAGAACAGATTCTGCTCCCAAAGGGCCGTGGTGCTAAGACTCTCCTGACAACTAGCTCCCTCCAAGGAAATTCTGCCACCCTGCTCGCCAGGGCTTTCTGCTTCCTCGCTGTTGTCTCTGCCAGAGGCTCCACTGAGTGTTCTGAGCTTATACCCAGTGCCAGTTTTGTTTGACTATCTTTACAAAGAATCAACAAAGTGCAAAGCCATTTCAGCCTGCTTGCCTGCCTCCACTGCCCTGCCATCCCAGTGCCCACTGCCCCACTTGCAGGTCTCAGATGAGCAGTTCCAAGAAGCACAGAGACCAAGGTCTGTCTCCTGCCTCTATTGGTTGGCTTGCTCTCTCTACGGCTCTGCAATGGTGGTCCCAGTTCATCTCGGACTCTGTGCCCTTGAAGCTCACCAATGGCAATTTTATTTATTTGTTCCTGTCTCTCCGCTTCCTGTATCCAATCCTTCAGTCTGTCCGTCTTCTTGGTTTTCACCGGCTTTCTTCCGTAGCCTCTAATTCTCACTTGTTACCCTTGTGTTTTTACACCCTTCAACAGGCCTCCGAGCACTGGCTGTGGGGCTTGCCCATCTCATTCCAACAAGGCACACACAGACTTGACCCCGGGACCTGTGCTCCACCTGGAAGAATCCCTGGACTCACCTGGGCAGGATCCACATCGTTGAGCATAACTACCGATGTGCAGTGGTAATCCAAGACCAGTCGCCAGAAGTCTTTGACAGTGTTTGGCAAAGGATGCTGGGTGACTATAAACGCCGATGGCTGTTTATAGCTCTGCAAACACAAGCAAGAAAGACCCGGATATACTTGGCACAACACAGGGAGAGTTATTTTGTGCACGTGGAGATGTGTGGCACAAAACACTGAACATATCTAGTGATCACTGAATTCTATCATCATTGTCAACACCAAGATGGACTAAATATAAGCTTTTCTGTGAAATTATTATGGAATATTCTCACTTTAATACCATGGGAACTTCATAATTATTTCTTACCATTTTTTTTTATATATTTCTGACAGGCAATATTGGCTCTCCATATTAATAATTCTGGTGGAGAAAGTTTCAGTTTACTTTAAAAACTAAGTGCAATGAAAACAGTTCTGGTTTTCCCAAAACCCATTTGCTTGTCATTTATCTGGGTGACAGTGTTACTTATCACTGCCATAAAAGATACGCACGCTTTTGTCGGCTCCGGGAGCTTTAAACAAGCTTAAGCCCCTTTATGGTGTCATACCAGCAGAATTAAAATTTACACATTAGCACTGAAAATACCCATTTACTTTCCTGTCAGTTGAATAGCAAGACGTAAACAGACTGGCAGGAGGCAATGAGTTGCGTTTTCTCCCCATGCTAATTACTGCCTGAATTAGGAAGAAGGGGAACTAAATAATGCTGTCAGTCACGGTATCCCCTGTCCCTGCCAGAGGACATAGCAGCTGCCTCTTGCTCTCTGGCCAGCAGGCTAAAATAACCTGACAGCGTAGCTCAGGTGGGCTTCATTTCTGAGGGCTTTGGACAGGCGGTGTGTGAGCAGGAGCCTCTGCCTCACACAAACTCACACACGGAATGCTATGTCTATTCTTGTTGTCATTGGAAAGAATAGCTGGCCTCTCAAAAGGCCAGAGGGGGCACGTAAACAAGATGAGCATTCCCGGTGTTCTTGGGGCTCTGTTTCCTTCCCACGGACCCGAAGGGGCTTACATCCATCAAGGCTGCATTGATGTAGTTGCTGCTCTCCCCATCGATGGTGATGAGGAAGGGCAGGCAGCGGTCCGGAGGCAGGATGTCCATGCAGCGGTTTTTCTCATGGTTCCGGGGCAGGAGTGCGATGCTGCAGTCCTCCACTCGTAGGGTGGGCGTCACCATGTTGAGAGTCTGGAGGATAAATGGGAGGGGCGGGAACACCACAGGTGGCCGATTTCATGCTTCCATATGACTCGATAGTATGAATCCATGTATGAAAACACTGCGTCATACCCCATAAACGTGCAGTTTTAATGTGCCAATTGAGACCATAAAACACAATTGAGAAACTCCTAAGGAAGTGTGGGTTGATAAAATGTGCCCCCAGGAAAGATCTATGGGTAAACTGATTCCTTTAAAAAGGCACATGAGGTAGAGGACGGCTTTGTCTCATGCTCAGCTGACTGTAGGGTGGGAGCCCCCCACACCTTGAATTCTACCAGCTCCATTCTCTCTTTCCCTCCTTGGGTTTTGTCTGCACACAATGCCTTTCAGCCATAGGAGCCAGAGGCAAAGGGCCTTGCAGATCCATGGCATACAACGCCATCCACTCTAACTGGAGCAGGGTTACTGAAAATCTGGGAGGCAAGAAGTCGGGAGAGGATTGGCTTCGAGTTAGGGACAGCTACATAAAACCTGGACTTTACTTGTACCTGAATGAAGACCTTAAAGGCTATTTCCATGGATGGATTGAACCCATGCTTAGTTATGCTATGAACCAGGTGTCCTGGATCTTGGAACTGGTTGGTGGCTACTTGAAATGCAAATGGCTCTGTTAGACTAGTGACTTGAAACCAAGTAGTTCTGGCCCTCGGGGTGTTCAGCCTGGCACTGCTACAGATATTTAGAAAGTGGAGGCCAGGGATGCTGTGAAATGCCCTATCAGACAGCACCAGAGGCAAGAGTCATCCAGCCCTCAGTACCATTGGTCCTGCCATTGGGAAGCTCTGTGTTGGTTTGAGGGTCTAAGAGTTCACTTTGGGAATCTTCACAAAGAGGAAAGCCACAGCCTACCAGTCCCTCCCGCCTGAATCCCCACTTACCCGGAACTCCTCTTTAATTTGGCTTGAGTTTGTCTGTGGGTCCAGTTTGTTCATGTCATAATACAGAGACCTGACTTGGGAAGCAGGAATGGAGGTGTCTCCACAAAGACAGGCTTCCAGGATTGCATCATGGATAAAGACATACTGCTCCTGAAGAAGCAGACGGCTTAGTTAGCGATGGAGAACTCAGGGTGAACCCAGAGAGCTAGAGAAGGAAGGGGCGTAGTGTGTTGTCAGCCCTATTTCATCAAGGTGACAGAGAAACAAGCATTATAAAGGCCCTGGTGCCAGGAGATGGGGTTGTCCCGTCAGCTGGCATGTCACTTGATGGAGAACAGGATGATAAAGCAAACTAGCTTTGTGAAGAATGTTACACGGAGCGACCAGAGCTGGTGGGACAGTGGCTGGAATAACTCTCTACTTCTGAGCCCACAGATTTGGAACTCAGCATTTCAGAGGAGGACCGAGCATAATTTGGTTGATGTTGGAAGGACTGCCCCAATCACATTCACAATATAAAAAATGGTCCAGGGAAAGTGGACTTTGCTCTGAAGACAGTTATGACTCTTAGGAATGACTTAATCTAAACCATGACTTAATGGTTCTAATAGTTATCAGAGCTCTAGTCAGTCCAGAACATAGTTCCTTTACATGAGTGCAGTCTACAGTTAAAAGATGGGTTCTCTAGAACTGGGGGTGTAGCTCTGTGACGGAGCATTTGTCTCACAGTGCAAGCCCTTGGATTTGGTCCCCATCACCACGTCAACACACAAGTGTAAAAACTATTCTTCTAATTGTGACTTGGCAGAGACTTTCCCTAGGATTAACTTCCACCATCTTTATTATTGATCTTCAATTGTATGAAATGTTAAAGGCTTTCTTGTATCACCAATTTCTATACATAACACTTTGGAAGAGGAAGATGAAGTGAGGAGATGGGGATTTCAATGCTTGATCAATTGTTAGAGCACGCTGAATATAAAAAGTTGGCTACCATTATATTTTAAAATATGCCCCTAGTCTAAAGAAAAGAGAAGCAGAAGGCAGCGTTTTTTGCCTCCTGGAATTCTTCCCAGGGGGTCTGTAAACTTTTGTGTATAACCTAAACATAAAGGATACTAATTTGTCTTCATGCTGCTCCAGGACTGATCCTCCATGGGCCCTAGGTCCTAGGTCCAGGATGTAAGTTTTAGAAATGTTAAGTTCTCGATGGACCTTCTATTGCAACTTTAAGAGTTACTAATTGGTACAGAGTACTTCCACAAATTGGGCAAAGTCCCATGATGCCAGGTGACAGGGAAGAACTTTTTAGGGCTAGGAGGCTGGAATTCTTTTAATGCCCAAAGAAGAATAAAATGTACAGAGCAGATTGCCCTGGAGCAGCCTGGCAGACACCTAGCTATTCTCAGGAACTGTCTTGCTCTGCTTCTCAGCTGGCTTACAAGACAGATGGAACATGAACAGGGTTGGAACCTTGACTGCTTAATGTAGAGACTCTTTGGAGTCCCTTGGCACAGACAACTGTGTGAATTTAGGTAGATGGCTACAGATTCCAGTACCTGGGACACTCTTGGCACCAGAATCTGTAACTTGAAAAGTCCTTTTTTGTTTGTTTTTGAAAGAACAGACGAAAGGATGGAGGGAGGAGGCAGGGGAGGGAGGAAGCAGGGGGGAGAGGGAGGAGGCGGGGAGGGAGGAGGCATGGAGGAATCAGGAGTTGGCAGGTACAGAAATTTTCTCCTAGGGTATTTGGTAGAAACAGTTGGTAGGCTTCTTTTGCCCAAGGAGGTGGGTATACAAGACAGATTGGGGACTAAGCCTCGGGATAAAGGGCAGCTGCAGTACCTCTGTCTGCACCATGTTGACTCTCCTGGACCGGAGCTCTCTGACACAGTTGTAGATGTCCACCACGCCTTCCCTTTCTGCCATGTCCAACATGATATCGATGACTATGAAGCAGCCGGTCCTTCCTGCCCCAGCACTGCATGGAAAGAGGGGTCCGTCAGCAAAGGGAACGGACCACCACGATGCTCCTGCTCCTTAAAGTCATTAGACACTAAGCGGTGTGTGGTTTAAGCATGAGGCACATTTGAAATGTTACACAACTATCAACTTTAACCAGTTCTGGATAAACTAGAACATTTTCATCATCCTCTCCATGAAAGCCCCGTACACACTACCGGTTCATGGAGCATCCCTGAGGAGATACCAGGAGTTCTGCTTACCTGCAGTGTACCACCAATGGGCCTGCATTAGGTGGGCTCTTGGATTTGACCTGCCGGACAAATCCAAGCAGACCAGTGGCGTGGTAGGGGACCCCATGATCCGGCCAGCCAGTGAAGTGAAACTGTCTTATCTCTCGGATCTCATGAATGCCTCTCTGTACTCCACGGTCAGCCACAGCAGGAAGGGGAACAAAGGAAAAGAAATGAGAAACAAGAGTAAGCCAGAACACAAATCACCCCTAAGCAAGCCTAGGGCTGGAAACAACGAACCCCTGGGGAAGAAGGTCATTTGTAGTTGTAACACCCAATTTGGAAGGCATATGACGTTGAGCTGTTTATAGGTGTGAAAGGGGAGGTGATGTTTGGGGACATGCTAATTTACACATGCAATTCCTGGAGATGAATGGGTCTTTTTGGTTCTTCAAATGTCCTTTCTTATAAAGCAGACTGTATTAAATGCTGTTCCCTCGAAGCTACTGGAATGTTAAGACCCCTGTCCTGGCTCCAGGTATTCACATGGAGCACACACACCGTCAATGCTTAGAAAATGTTTGCTGAAAGAATAAACGAGAATTCCTTTCCAAACAGACAGACCAGCATATCTGTTTTCATCTGTGGCTCAGCTAGGTTTCTCTTTTTATTTTAAGCAAATGTATAGCCCATTCATTCAAACACCAGCAGTTCTGTGACTGTAAATACTTGAAGTGTTGAGGTGCCAGAGCTAATAGAAATAATATGAAGGTGCCTTGTCCTGTCTCAAATGGTCATTTCCTCTGTGGAAGCAGGTGTGTCAGAAAACGTGAGGGTCAAGAAGGGCTTTGACTGGAATCTTCTACTTGACCAGTAGGTTGAAGACAGGGCGCTGCCTGATCCTGAACTGACTGAAGAGGGGTAGGGTGGGAAGAGACATCATGCTTATGTTTTGGCTTTCAATTTGCTCTTATTTTTTTTTAAACAAAGATTTATTTTTATGTGTATGAGTGTTTTGCCTGAATGCATATGAGCACACTGATTGCATGCCTGGTGCTCACTGGGTCTCCTGGAACTGGAGCTAAGGACAGTTGTAAGTCACCATGTGGTATATAATATGTGCACATGAGTGTGCAGCTAGCTATTCATACATGTGCCAAGGCACATACACATGGAGACCAGACAAGGACATTGGGTATTTCCCTCTATTGCCCACTCTCCTCTTCTGAGACAGGGTCTCTCACTGAACCCAAACCTCCATGGTTCAGTTTTTTTGGATGGCCAATGAGCTCCCTGGATCTGTCTGTCTCTGTTCTCTCAACACGAGGTTACAGGCCCACACTTTTGTGTGGATGCTGGGGATCTGAACTCAGGTCGTCTTGCTTTCACAGCAAACCCTCTTACCCAGTGAGCATCTCCTAGCCCCAAAGTCTGTTTGAAAAACAAAAATTACTTTTAAAACCAAGGCTACAAGTAAACCAGGGATCCACTGGAAAAAACCCTGTTTTCCCACATCTGGACTTGGCTTTGATTTTATTACATCTTACAGAGGAACATGCCTGGACTTTACCAGAGTCTCTACCAACCATTCATCAATGTTTAGTGAATGAAGAATAAACTCTGTATTATGATGGGCTGGGAAAGGGTAGGAGATGTGAGTCCATAATTTAAAATAAGACTCATTTGCTATTTGCTATCAATGGGTTAATGTATCTTTCATATAACGATACACCCAATGCCAAAGCTCTATTTTCTGTGAAAAATCCCATGGTTTACTAGAGTTTGAACAGTAAAGAAGCAAGCATACAGGCCTCACAGTGCAGATGAACTGAACAAGCTCTGGGGTCCCAGAATAAAGGTACTAGGTAGTTAAAAGCCAAATTTCCTCACCATTGAAAAACAATATCATTTGGCCAGCTCTAAAGACCCCATCAGAAGATAGTCAAGCCACCATCCCCTTCCAACCCTTAGAGAGCTTGCTCCCCTGGAATTAAGCACAATGATTTGGCCAGTGATGGTCCTAATCTGATGGCAGGCATCCCATGAACCAGGACAGCTTTGGCAATAATTGCTCATGTCCTCCAAGGGATGGGGGATGAGATTTTCCTCTGCTCAACTTCAGTCCCAGAGTGACATCCATCATGAGACGGGCTCCCAACTCCTGTCTTTATTGCTCATTGTCACAGCAAGGTACAGGTTAGCTTCAAGAATCCAGAAAACCTGTTCCCACAATGAGCTCCCACTTTCTAATCTGCTCATGACTGGCAAGATTAGCGAAGGAAATTGCTCCTGATACAACATTCCTTCTTGTATATGAACGACAGGTTCTCCTGGGGAAACAGAGGAGCAATCAGCAATCATAGCCTAAGTATTTCCCAGCTGGATGTTAATTACATTATTTCTTTAGTTTTCATTGGAAATGCATTAATGCTGTAAAAAAAAGTATAAATCATTAATGTTTTGATTCAGTATAATGGGAAGAGGGATTGTGCCTATCCCAAAGTGGGCTTATTTTATGTCTGGAATGATGGGCTGAATCGTGAAGTGTGTGCCTGTCTTTAAGACAGGGCATCTTATTCCTCTTGTTTTCTCTAAGCCTCAGGGTGTCTCGTAGGCACAGAGGATACAGTGGTCACTTCCAGCTTCCGTTCTGCCAAAGCAGACAAGATCGAGGTCTGCGGGGGCCTCAGAGTCGCCTTCCTGACATGATGGGTATCGTATGCTACACAAAACAATTAGAGATGTGGGACAAAAGAGGGGACCATCAGATGCAAACGAGGAATTCATCTACTCCAGGCTACTGCTGTCTGGTGGCTTTGTAGCAGCGCCCAAATCTATTTTTCACCCTTAGGTCTCTTGTTACATCCTGCTGTCAAAATAGAATTGCCGAAACCTAAAGCCCATAGCTAGCTACTTGCTTTTCTTTCCCTTTTTAATGAGAAAGTTTCAAAGTCCAAGAAGTGTTCTCCAGGAGTTAAACGATAGGGTTTTCTTCAAGACTCCCAGGGCCCAGTCTGAAAGTCATCAACACTCCATTTTGATTCTCCCAATGCTTTTGCAAGCTCCTCTCTGTTCCCCTCCCTGTACCATCTCTGCCCTGGTGCCTCATGACTGAAATAACTGGGTGTCGGAGGGACATTTCTATGCAGCTGGGAATTTAGCAGAGGCAGCAAAAGGTTAAAAACAGAGCAAAGAACAACCCACCCCCCATCCTCCCAGTAGCAACCAGGATGCATTTTCAGCTTGTTAGAGAGCTGACTGTTGTTCAAAGAACGTCATGTTTAAGCAGTGGCTTAGGAAAAAAAATATCGAGGGTCTTTTATTGCTGTTTTAATGCGGATATTCATGAGTGTTCTTGCCAAGAGCCATACAAAAATCCTGCAAGTGCTTTTTCTTGCACAGTCTTGCCTGAGAAGGAGAAACATCGACATCAAAGTGTGAGGTTTAGAATTTGAGGAATTGAGTCAACCAGAACTTCACATTCTTTGAAGTCTCCAAGCCTCCCTCTTGCTTATTTATTTATTTTTTTTAAAGGACGGGTTATAGGAAAAAGAAGCTAAACAGTATGAGAAACAGATTAACATAAACTAAAGCCCTCTCAGCTTTGAGAGACTGTCATAAATTTGGATTTTCAAACTAGGAGCGACAGTTCCAGTCATCAGTGTGAATCAGACAAATGCGGTTTCCTTATTTCCCAGAGATCCCCTTGTTATTCTAAAAAGGGCATTTAGACGAAGTGACGATACAGAATCAGGAGAGGGGCCAGGAGACAAGCGGCCATCAGTCTGGCATCACCCAGCCCTCTAAGGGGTCTGCTGCCACTTGGTGAGTGACAGCAGAACACATTCAGGACAAATTGGTAAGCCCAGCGCAGCAGCTGTGCAGGGCTGAGTCCTGGAGAATGGGCTCTGGACAGCAAAGCCTGTGGGGCCTCTGAGGGGAAGAATGTCTCTCAGTCACGGCACCTCCACCTTCCCCACAGCGTACCTGTGGCACTTCTCTGGACGGACTGCAGTTTGCTTCACCTCCGGCCCCTCCCTATGTCAGCAGAAAGAGGGGGGAATAATAAGGAGATTCCCTGTTACGCCCTACAGCGCTTCCCAGAGAAGCAGCCCTATCCATGCGTGTGGGATGAGGTGGGACAGAACCAATGCACGGCATTCACCCAGGGCGGAGACCCAAGTGGAGCGAAAGATGGAGGAAGATGCTGGCTCATGCAAGATTGCTGGTGACTGATGGAGCTCCCTCGTTTGGGCTTCCAGGGAGATCACTGCCTCTCAGAGGACCCTTCAGTCTCTTTTGAACTTGGACCTGAGAAAGCCTGAAGGGAGTGAGGTATTTATTCCAAGAGCAGTTAGGACCTCTGTCTGCCTCGGCACTTAGGCCAACGCAGTCCTGGGGAACCCAAGTGGACATTCAACACAGGAGAGACTCATCAAGCTGCAAGGGCATTTATCTAAATTCAATAAACTCTGATGGATGAATCGAGAAAGAGAAAAGGGCAGAGACAAAGGTCATCCGGGTTAAAAATGAAAACAGCGCGGTGGACACCGTCTTTGTGTTTAGTCGCAAAGGAACAGACTGCTGTGAAATGGGAATGGTTTTACGTTGCGGATGGAGCGGAGCTGTTAGAGAACCGGAGATGCGGTCTGGGGAAACTACCGGAGCCTACCTGCATCCGGGTCTGCCGCTCGCTCCGGCTTTCCCACTTACCTTTTCCACAGCAAATGTTCGTATCACATATTCTGCCAGCAGCTCGGTGTCTATCAGAGTAACTTTAATGTCTTTGTAGATCTCTGTGTCGTCTGGCCAGTATTTACAGCATTTCACCTTCAAGAAACACAGAGGGGATTGACGGGTTTAAGTTCTCATTTAGTGCCTGCAATGAAGGGGTCATATTATGGTTTACAGGGTAAGTCTGCACGCCCTGCCCGCGTTAGCCGCGAACTCCAGAGCAAGTCTGTCTGTCACTGTTCTCAGCATCCTCTGCTCCCCTCATTCCTTGGTTCCAAAAGCAAGTGAAGTCATGGGAAGACAGGGACATGGTCTAAAGTTAACAGAATGTAGTTATTATCCCGTTATAGTAAGCATCCATTTCCCGTCTTTGCGACTCAGGAAACGGTCTGGAAAAAGAACCCACAAGGGGAAGTTTGCATAGTTGAGTCTCTTGGAAGCTTAAGTTTCAGAAAGTGACTCAGGGCTTTGGGGGAGGACTGAGCAGAAAACCTGATTCAATTCTAAAGATAAAAACGACTCTGCCCGGAGAGGAGCAGTAGCTTTGTAACTAATTCTACCTCAGACTCACGGTTTCTTGTCACTGTTGTTTACAGTCACAAAGGACTGTCTTTCTTTTGAAAATCAGTTTCAGATTAGTACAGCAAGTAGTGGATTTCATCATGACACCGTCATACATGTGTGTCTTTATGTTCTGTCCACATGCATCCCTCCTCCATATCCCTCGTGCTTGGGAGCTGGTTTTTTCTTTTTCCCAGTGAGTGCCCACTCCGCTTTCTTTCTTTCTTTTTTTCTTTTGGTTTTTCGAGACAGGGTTTCTTTGTGTAGCTTTGCACTTTTCCTGGAACTCACTCCGTGCCCAGGCTGGCCTCGAACTCACAGAGATCCACTTGGCTCTGCCTCCCCAGTGCTGGGATTAAAGGTGTGTGCCACCACCGTCGGGCTCCACTCTGCTTTCTTATTACATAGATCCCATTGCCCTCTCTGCTTCCTGCCTCCTTTATGATCTCTTCCTCTTCCTCTTCCTGACTCCTTTCTAGTCTCCCCCCCCAAAATATATACATAAACATACACATGTATGATTACAAATCTAAGTTCCACAGAGACGAGAAAACATGGAATTTGTCTTTCTGAGTCTGGCTCACTTCACTTAACATGATGAGCTCCTTGCAAATGCAATGATTTCATCTTTCTTTATGGCTATGTGAAATTCCATCACGTCTTTGAAACACCTCCCAGACATAATTTCTGTTCTTTCTATTTCCTCTGCCATAGTCTCAGTGTGGTCTACAGGGTTCTCTGGTACAGATGTTCTACACAGGCAAGATCCAGAAGCCGTCTCCTGAGTGGAGCACCCCCCCCCCACTCCAACACCACCCTGACTTGTGCTATTGCAAGATCGCTGCTTTCCAGCACTGTCTCTGAGAGTGACGGGATCTTCTCTTGTCTGGGGTGTAAGTGGCTTTAAAAATTGGCCACCACTTGCATTTTCAGTCCAATCTACAACTGTCATTTTTATTTTCTATTTTATGTTCAAGGACATACATTTACCTTAATCCCCAAATAGACTCTGTGATCCAAAACCATCCTTTCTGTTTAGAATGTCCTCTCCCATCTATTACTTTCCAGGTGATACCCCCCATTCTTTAAGGCACATGGTAGAGACACCCGCCCTTCCCCAGTCTTTTCTCCAAAGATGTGAACTCCCTTTGATTCCCAAGGAGCGTATTTGGTAGCAAGGATGAGATTCTTCATACAAAACTCGGCACCTACTTATTACTGGCCATCGGGAAAGGGGCAATTTTGCTTATTCCTCAGATCCTGCAGCACCTGGAGGTCACATTCTCTACACGATCAATATGCAGTGGCCGCACAGGGATGTATCTCATGGGGACAGGCATAGGATCGGGGTGAGGAGGAAAATCCCAGACAGGGAACATTTTCAGAAAGGATGATGGGCTGAGGAGACCCTTTTAGCGTGGCAAATATCCGTGTCACACTAATGCTTGTAGTGTGGCTTGTGGCTGGCTAGGGCTCTAGCTGCTTCTAAGCTCTGCAAACTTTCTGCAAGATAATCCTTATTAACCTTAATTGATAATATATAAATCAGAGTTTGAGGCAGGTGAAGGACAGGGCAAAGATGGGCTTGATCTCACACTATTCTCAGTGTGAGATCTTTGGGAATCTCCCTGCACAGCCTTTGCCCGGAAATGCTATCTGTGACATTATTAAAGGGCGGATCTACAGGATCTCAGAAATATCCATTATGAATACCCAAGCAATACCTAAAATTGCCAAGATTAAAAGAGACCCGACTTCTTTTTAGATGCAAAGTCGGTCTGATCAGACGGTGTGTTATGTAGAGGGATTTAACTTGAGGGTGACCATCATTTCATTTCTTATACAGCACACACTACCTCTCCTCATGCAAGCAGAACGTAGTGCCTAGAACTACAAATACAGTATGCATGCGTACTTTTAACATGGAGTAACTCAATTCAATACAACTAAAAAGTTTTTTTCCCCGTGGAAAGTATAATAGAACAAGAACACACACACCACACCACACACACATACACACCACACACACCCCCTACACAGATGCACCTGTAACCTGTGTTATACCAGGGATCTTTTACCTAATAAAAACCCCTTACCTGGTCTATCACAGTTGACAAACTACAAGTGTAATAATAGGTGTAAAGCAGTTTGTTGTATGGTTGCCTATTCATCTATTTTAGATTCCTTTCCTTCTCGGACTGGGCATTTTTAACAAATATGAACACGGGGCCTTCAATGCCTTGGGGTCAAGGAGCTAAAACCTGCCAGCAGGGACTGAGGGTCCAGAGTTTCTCTTCTGGATAGTTCCCATGTACCAGTTCAGATTGCATCTAAAATCTGACCTAGTTCTACTGCAGTTTTCCAGAGGTCTGCATCTCTGCAAAACAGGATGCAGCACGATGCCTCCATGTGTAGGCAGGTGGCAGGAACCTCTAGGTTAGATTATGTCCAGCTCATGTTGGGGAGCTCCAAGTCAAAGGCTCCCATTGCAGCCACACTGGTGGTGAACAGATGCAGCTGCTCTCGAAGCACAGGACAGTGGCCTCCTCTGATATGCATGGCCGGGAGTTGGTCCAGAGCCACTTGGATGCACCAATCCAGAGGCAATTAAGATGACAGAAGCATGGAGGTGCTTCCTTCTAGAAAGTGTCTAGGGCACCTCACATCTCGCATGCCAGCACTTGTCGGGGCGGGTTCAGAAAAGGCAGAGGGACCATTTCGAATCCAGTCCTCCCCAACTCATTTCCCAGAGTATCTTGAAATGGTTTGCCACATCTGTTTCAGCCTCCTAAAAATCCTTCTAAATTGAGTTCCTCTAAGTATCATTTCAACTGCTTGGACCTGTGTCAAGTTATTATTTTGCTTAAAGAAACAGGAACAGGAAGGAAAGCATGTTTCATTAGAGATGAAGATTTTGTGTGTCTGCAGCATGTGGGGCCTGTAGCCACCCCTTGGCTCTAACTCTACAGACAGAGATGTTGAATCCAAGGCTTTGGAAACACCTGCTGGAGCCCTGGCCCCACACAACTGGATGCTCCTCCATCTGATCCTGTGCCAAGCCAGCTGTCTCCTGCAGCTTGAGGGCACTTGCTCCGTGTCTAGCAGAGTCTCCCACACATCTTCATCATGTATGGCAATAGCCTCCAGCCTGGAAATGAGGCCACTTCCAGGATTCTCTGATTACTTTGGTGCCCTATTCAGGTTCCATCAGGCCATTAATCAAGCAAAGAATATGGGGCTCCAGTGCTAGCTCAGGTCTGCAGGAGAGATGCAGTCCCTGCTCCCAAGGGGTGGTCAACTCTGGCTTTAAAACTCACTAACTTAAAACACAGAAAGCAGTATAATGTGAGGATCTTGAACTTCCTGGAAGAAGTTTTAAAGGAGAGTAATTTTTAACTCATCATCCATGATAATCCCATGTTTATTAAGGTCTTAACATCACTGCGGGGGAGAGGGGTTGAGCCACAGCTCCTGAGCCTGGGAGTACATCATCTTGACCTTGAATGCATCCTGACATGACCGCACTAAGAGTTCTAAAATCCAGCACATATCAGAACTCCTTGCAGTGATTCTTAACAAATTCTGAGGGTCTAGAAAATTGGCATTTCCAACAAGCTCCCTATCCTGTGTCCCACACAGACCAGAAAGAATTTCTGCAACTCAACCACACTGTAGAACCTGGCTGATAGGAGTTGAAAGAAGGCCATGCAACTTGCTTATGCAACCTCCGGTTCTCCATCTGTCAAAAAGGGATGGTGACAATTCTTGTCCCAGAATGTCCCAAGATGAAGTTAGTGGTTCTCAAATTTGTTCACACATTCGGATCAGCTGGGAGTGTATTTAAAGAGACCCTAAAGCCCAGGTCACATTCCAGGCTATTTCTCAACTTCTGTGTTGGGACAGAAGCAGCCAAATCTCATGAAGCTTCCTAGATGCCTCCCAAGTGCAGATGGGTCTGGAAGTCATCAGATGCAATGCGATAAAAAAAAAAAAAAATCTGTGTCCAGTTGATTACAAGATCTCAAAAATGATAATCCTTGTTCTTCAGCAATAAGTTTATAACCTAGACCCTAGGTGACAACAGGAGTTTGTGGCATCTGGAAAGAGAAAACAGGATGCTTAGGAAGAGAGAAGTCTTGAGCATCAGCAACTGTGTGGTTTGTGATGGGGGAAGGAACATGAAGGCAGGCGTCCATGCTGCTTTTATTCTTTTCTGCAAACTGTGCTCCCCAGAAATAAGACGACACAAAGGAGGGAGGCTGGCATTCCAGTCTCCTATGGCACAGTTTGGATGCACTTCCAATGGGAATTAGGAAGCAGCGGCTGGGTGCTGGGGAGGCAAATTAAAGCCAACAGCTGGAGTTACAAAGAGAGTTTGCAAACCCTCATTTGCAAGGTCACTCAGCTACCATACATACAGCCCTCACTGCTTTGGGTGAGATGGTCTCGTCACTGTCTTCTCACGTGGAGGCTTAGGGAGGAAAATGATTTGCATCTGTGCTCCTAGTTCCTTCTAGGAGGAAGGCAGGGCCAGGGCAGGTAATGAACTCCCTGGGTGGGCCAGGCCCTGAGTCCAGCTGTAGAGATGTGTGGGAGGGTAGACCTCAGGGAGCACAGGGCTCTTTGGTTGTCAGGTTTTAGCTTCAGGAGCAGATGTGAAGCAGGAAGTCTGAAGTGGCTTTAGCTCCTCCATCTATGTGAGGCAGAAGAAGAGGTGTGGTTGGAGAGGTAGGGCCATTGCTGACTTTTTCCATGAATCTTAAGCTGCTAATTTCTGCTCATAACTCTAAGGAGGTTTTTCTTGCCTAATATACAATCTCTTCTCCCTTCTCTCTCTCCTTTTCTTCTCTTTTTTTGAGGCAAGGTCATTGTGGTAGTTTGAATGTAATTGACCCCCATAATATCACAGGGAGTGGCACTATTAGAAGGTATGGAAGATTTATAATGAAAAGGAACAAGCTGAGCAGGGTAAATTACAAAATGTAAGTTTTGAGGAGAAAAAGAGCACCAGGAAGTGGAATGGAACTAAGTCCTATGTTCAAGGAAATAAACAGATTAAGAAATGAAATAAAGGGAGTGGTGACCTCAGGGTAACATCCCACCCAGCTAAGTTTCCAACTTGTGAAAAGGAACTAAAAAAAAGCTTAGGGCCAGGTGTGGTGGTACAGGCCTTTAATCCCATACTTGGAAGGCAGAGGCAGGTGGATCTCTGAGTTTGAGGCCAGCCTGGTCTACAGAGTGAGTTCAAGGACAGCCAAGTTTAGGCAGTGAAGGTACCAATCCAAAACAGAAAGCTGGTGAAGATGGAATTGAATGAGGGGACCAAGCAGAACTTGGCAGCTTCAGCCATGTGGTTCTGGCTTTAGAGTCAAGTGCAGAAGAAATGAGTTATGGAATTTGTCTCTATGCCTAAGGGAAGCCACTGAGGCCAGGTATGTGTCAAGGGTGTCCCTGAATGAAGGCCTATTAGAAAGGCCATTGCATGAAGCTGTGAAGTTGAAGCCTGGATTGCCTTGGAGATCCCAAGATATCAATGATGCCAGAGTCATGGGTTACCTGCTGAGGAGAGCTGCTAACTGAGAGTGGAACCAGGCCAAGTGAAAGAAGTGTGTTGCAGTCAACAAAGCTGAAAAGAGTTGGAGATCTGAAGAACCTAACTCTGAGTTTTGACATCAGACACGGAGATGAGATGCAGTTTGGAGTTTGCCCAGCTGGCTTTCAGTCTTGCTTTGGTCCAGTGTTTCCTCACTATTCTCCCTTCCCTACGGTTTGGAATGATAATGTGTATCCTGTGCCATTATATGTTGGAAGCATATAATGTTTTTCTTTTTTCCATTTTACAGCGGATTACAGTTAAGAGATTGCATGGTTCTCAGAAGACACTTTGGACTTTTAAAGATTGTTGAGACTGTGATAGACTATGGGGACTTATGAAGTTGGACTAAATACATTTTGCATTATGATATTATTTACAAACTTATGGGGGCCAGGGAGTGGAATGTGGGAGTTTGAATGTAATTGGCCCCCATAAGGTCATAGGGAGTGGCACTAATAGGAGGTGTGGCCTTGTTGGAGTAGGTGTGGTCTTGTTGGAGGAAGTGTGTCACTGTGGGGGTGGGCTTTGAGGTATCTTTTACTCTAGCTTCACTCAGTGTGACACTCAGTTGGTTTCTAGTTGCCTACAAAATGTAGGACTCTCAACTACTTCTCCAGCACCATGTCTGTGTACATGCCACCATCCTCCCTGCCCTGATGACAATGGACTAAACCTCTGAACTGTAAGCTGCCACCTCAACGAAATGTTTTCCTTTATAAGAGTTGCTGTGGTCAAGGTGTCTCTTCACAGCAATAGAAAACCCTAACTAAGACAGTCATGCACTATAGTCTAAGTTGTGTTAGAGCTTGCCATGTAGTTCAAGCTGACCTCAAATTTATGACCTCATGACCTCTTGACCTCTTCTGATTGCTGGGATCACAGGCAGGAACCAGTAGGCCCAGCTAAGATCATTGCTATATACATTTATGTGAACCAGTAGGCCCAGCTAAGATCATTGCTATATACATTTATGTGGAAGTTTCATCTGATCACCACTCTTCCTAATACATCTCACACACATCAATACTAACAAGGCTGTGTATAAGGGACCTGACTGGCTTCTTCCTCCCAGACCCGATACACATGACTGGGTGGTGGAACACTCCTTCAGGCAAAACTCATGAAGACTTCCAGAATAGACGGTGATCAAGTGCTCCTGGAGGACGGCGTAGTTTTAGTTTGGGGAAAGAGCTTCACAACACAGAGAAGTTTCCTTTTCATCTCTCTAGGCTACTGTGTACAGCCGGCGTGGCCCTGCTCATGGCTTCCGGTTTTCTGTTTCTTCCCTTCTACTTCACTCAGTTGACTATGGATCCAGAAAGCAGCCTAAGCCGACTTCAGCAGGCTCTCAAGAGACACACTCATTCAAACTGCTCTGTTCTGTACCTGTTCAAGAAAGGAGGCTCTAACATTTAGCAATTCCCCATGTTCAAGTCCTGGCCAAGGAGGGAGCTCACCATCACCAAGCACAGTAAAAACAGGCCACGCACTCTGACGGTTACACCTTAAAGAAGCATCTTAGACACCGTTGGAGCAATAGCAGCACTATTAGCATATAAAAGATCCAAGAGTGGCACATGGTAAATCTCTTGAGAAAAAAGGGACTTTTTTTCCCCTCATAGTCTTTACCTTAATGTCATATTTTAGATTCATGACCTTGTGTGAGTCATAGGCCCATTCTGGTTCTTTCCATATATGCTGGGATACTAGATCATGTGGTGGTTGAAATACACCCAACTCCTAAATGGGAATTAGGAAACAGCGTCTGGGTGCTGGAGAGGCAATTTAAAGCAAACAGCTGGAGTTACAAAGATAGTTTGCAAACCCTCATTTGCAAGGTCCCTGCAGCTTCCATACATACAGCTGTCACTGCTTTGGGTGAGATGTTCTCATCACTGGATTCTCACATGGAGGCTTAGGGAGGAAAATGATTTGCAAGGGCCTGGCTTGTCTCTATGCTCCTAGTTGCTTCTAGGAGTGCATGCCCCCTTACACTAATTCTGCAGGATCCAGATCACCATCCATACTTTACAAATACCTAACTTGGAACTGACTGACAGGTAGGTGCCAAAGGCTTGAGGGATCTGCATTTCAACTTGTGGTTGCAACGCAGCAAGAGCCAATGCGTTAGCCTAGGACATAGAGTTTCCAGGTTGTCCTGCTCATCATTTGGATAGTCCTAACGTCAGTTACAAGCGGAACCCTGTCTAGGTCTTTCGGGAATACAGAGAAACGCACTATGATTGTAACATTTATGAAAAGGCATGCACAATCAGCAAATCTAACTTGAGGCAGATCATGAGGCAGGTGCGAGTGATCAAAAGCACATCCCTAGGGGTGGCACTATTAAAATCCAACCTTCATTTGCTAGCTGTGATGTGGGGCAAGTTATTTAACCTCTTAGAGGTCCCATTTTTCCATCTGTAGAAGGACAGTAATGAAAATGTTGCCATGAATACTGTTCTTGTAAGGTACTTAGAACCAGATTGGTACCCTTGAATGTCTGTTAAAAATTTCTGAACGAGCCGGGCGGTGGTGGCGCACGCCTTTAATCCCAGCACTCGGGAGGCAGAGCCAGGCGGATCTCTGTGAGTTCGAGGCCAGCCTGGGCTACCAAGTGAGTTCCAGGAAAGGCGCAAAGCTACACAGAGAAACCCTGTCTCGAAAAACCAAAAAAAAAAAAAAAAAAAAAAAAAAAAATTTCTGAACGAAACTGCAATGGGAAGTTCAGAAGAACGAGTGTTAATTCTAGAGGAAGGAATCTGGAGCTTCCCAAAGTGGACTACATCATTAGTGCATCCAACAAGAAAGGGCGCTGTTTCCATGAGGAGGGAAAGGTGATGTAGATGGAGGGAGTTGGCAGAAGACATCTCCAGGAAGCCCATGTGGTTTCAAGTCTTTGTTTGATGGGGCCTGGAAGGGTGGGATCCTTTGATGGTAAAGGCAAAGTCCAAGTTCATGATGGCCAGCTGCTTCTGATGGCATTGGGGTAAAAAGTGTGTATTTGAGAAGCGTGGAACGCAGGAATGCATTGCTGCAGTCACAGCATTTTAAAGTTACCTAATTCCTCCGCATGCACGTATGTGGTCAGTGGCCTGTCCTGAGGCATGCAATTCCCCAGCCAAAGCTCATAGGTACAAATCCAGCATCTAGTTTTGAAGTGGGGACTCTTTACAGCCCCTATGCAGATGGAATTGCAACCAAATCACCGTCCTGGCCTTTCCTGAGCTTTTTTACAGTAACACCCAGTAAATAATCCACTGAAATCCTGGCATGCAGTTTGTCTGTTTCCTATACTCATGACTAATATAACCAGGGTATTTCTATAATCCAGCAATGACCTAACATGCTTAAATAACATCGCTCTATGCACCCGCTTTTTGATCCTGAGGTTTACAAGTCTGTACTCCAGGGAAGACCTTATATGATCTTCCTGTCAGGTGGAAGGGAGCTGAAAGGGTTGTATATCAATGGCATGCCTGGGAACTCGGCCTGAGTAGTAGCTCAGGCCCTAAGCTGTGGTCCCTACCCGGTCTTACACGCAGGGCAGATAATGCCAGAGAAAAGTTCGAAGGTAATGGATTCTCCTTACCTGCAGCCTTCTGAATTACTGTCTTATTTGGCCTATGCACAGGGAAACTAGAGATATTGTTGTTTTGCCACTTTGTTACAGAGAGACCATCAAACTGCTCGCTGCCTAATTCTGCTCGCTCCCACCCTCTTGGAGGCGCCGGCTTACTTACGTATTTACTTGGCCAGATAACCCTAAGCCTTAAGAGAAAAGCAGGGCAAGGGCTTGGAGGATGAAGTAAGCAGAAGTGGAGAAGGGAGAACAGGTTCTGCCTTGGAGTGAGCACACCATTTGCTATCTGTCAGCAAGCTGTTGAAGGATGGGTGTTGCTGAAGTGTTTGACGGGGTGCTCATGTGACTAGGAGTTAGGGGACACTGGGGCTTGGAGACTTCCCATATTATGTGTAATGGTGGTGTCAGGAAAATACAGCTGTGTCTGAGCAGATAGGAGTGGATTTTGGTTGGCGATAAAAGCTCTCGGGCTATGATGTTCCAGGAACACGCATCCATCTGCTATATGCACAGCCCTGCTAATCTCTCAGGCACTTTACAGTCATGGAGGCAGATGACTGTGTACATGGATCCTTAGACTCAAGCAGACAAAGGGAGAGGAGGCGGAATCAGCTGAGAGAGGACACAGCCCAGGCCGGTCGAAAGGCGGTGAACAGATAAGGAGCCAATGACTGGGCAAGAGCTTGTCACAGAGCTGGTCTGTATTCAGCCTGCCGTTACCTGGGAGCCCGCTTGAGACCCGAATACCAAGAAACATTTGTTATTCAGACCCGCAGATGGGTTTTGATCTGGCAATATCCTGCCAGGGTGGCATCATGAGAGACGCCTGGCAGAAAGGTGTCAGCCTGTTGGGAACCATCTCTGAAGTTCAGTTTGAAATTCATTGGTGTTTGAGAAAAAAATTTTTTAAAGGGACATAAGGGGTTAGGCTGGATTGCTGAGAACTCATCACAAAAAGGTTAATCAGCAGGCTAAATACAGATGTATTTGTCTCATGTCAAACACAGGGGCCGCGGACGTCACTCATATCCTTAAGGGTTCCGGTCTATAAACACATGTGACTTTAAATGTGGGGTATTCCAATGAAGGAGAGGTCTATGGGAAGAAACAGTGAATGGAAACTCCCCCTCCATGAAACATGCTTTTTATACTAGCTTACACTCTCCCTAAATAGAGTTGACTTCTTTCAGTGTGTCCAGTCTTTTGAATTCATGGAAGAAATCACCTGGCCATCCTTGCAGAAGCCTGTGGCCGGGGTGTGTGTGTGTGTGTGTGTGTGTGTGTGTGTGTGTGTGTATGTGTGTGTATGTGTGTGTAGGAGGGGTCACATGGCTTGGTAGAGCTGTGTGTATCACCACCATAATTGGATTGTAAATGTCTTAAAGATTGTCTCTTCTATCTTTTGGCCTACAGCAGGCCAGAGGTCACCTAACACAGCTATCTGTTACTTAAACAGGGGGAACAGAGGGACACTGTGAGAAGCCCTTAGGTGAATTTACCATTGTGTGACCACATGAACCGAGACAGTAGAGGCTGCCGCTCACCTGGGCTATATTCTCACCTGGCCTATTAGCTCATAGGCCACAGTGTCCTGGGAGTGCCCTAGACATCTGTGACACAATGAGAATCATTTGTGCATACAAACATATCTCCGTAAAGAAAAGGAAAGGGTGAAATACCAGGCTAGGATCTGCAGAGACGGCGCAGTCAGTCAACTGCCAACATCAAAACTGAGTTCCGATTTTTAGCATCCACATAAAAGTGGCCCATGAAGGCATGTATGATTGGAGTGCTAGGGTTGGGGGTTGTTGCACAGAGAAATGCAAATCTCTAGAGCCCAATGGCCAGCCAGGCTAGCCAAATTACTGAGCTGTATAGTTCAGTGGGAGACCCTGTCTCAAAAATAAGATGGAGGGCAATCAAGGAAGACGCCTGGTGTTGACCTCTGGCCATGCACACGCCCGCATGGACACATACATGCAGCACACACACACACACAACACTATAGGACTTTTTCGGCTCCACTGCAGTGACAAATGTCATCTACGTGGTCTGAACTATCACTGTTCCTGTATTGTCACTTCTCACATGCAGGGCAGGGAGAAGGCCCAACGGGAGACGTTCTGGGAAGCTCTGAGGGGTTTACGTCCCCAGCACTGACAAGGCAGAAACACAGGAGGAATGAGGAGAAGACATGAGACCGGTCCTGACAGGAAATTCATTCATGCTCTCTTCAACTCAGACCGTGGCCTGCATGCAGAGCAGATGGCGGTTTGCCATCCCCCAAAAGGTAAAGAGCACTTGGGACACTGAGGTCACGGTGTGTGGGTGCAGGCACCTGCATGTGCATCTTTTGCCATTCTTTTTTTTTTTTTTTTGAGCTGAGGATCGAACCCAGGGCCTTGCACTTGCTAGGCAAGTGCTCTACCACTGAGCTAAATCCCCAACCCAAAGATTTATTTATTTATTATGTATACAGTTTTCCATCTGCACATATCCCTGCAGGCCAGAAGAGGGCACCAGATCTCATTACAGATGGTTGTGAGCCACCATGTGGTTGCTGGGAATTGAACTCAGGACCTTTGGAAGAACAGCCAGTGCTCTTAACCTCTGAGCCATCTCTCCAGCCCCCTGCGTGTATATCTTATGTGCCTGCATGTATGTGTACGTATGTACATAGTTAGGAGGATGCATACGTGGGTGTGCACGTGCACATATTTATGAGGAACTTTTTATCATGCCCTGGGAATTTGCAAGCTGTTAAAATGTATGCTTGTGAGTGTAAATAGATTATTTGTGCATCTATTTATTTGAAAGAGTAATATTTACAAAAAGTTAGGATTAGCATTCCAGATAATAAATATATTATAAAACCTTATGGTTTGAGGTCGATTTAAAACACTTGATAAGGCTTTGGTTAGATCCAAGGATAGTTTTGTGGTTTTCTCTTTGCTTTGTATAAGTGTGTTTGTCTTTCTTTCACAGTTCTCAAAGCTATCCAACTTAGTAGCCAATCAAGAGTTTCCTTGTCCAATAAAGTTTTATAATCGTATCAATTTCTTCCTTTTCACTACCGTTTGCCTTCCAAGTACACAGATTTGCTACTCCAACTGGGCTAATGGGACCTGAGGTGACAGTTCTCCAAGGATTGTACATTTTAGATTAAAAAACAAAATACACCTCTATTTTTTGTGCACCGGGAAGAGACTTCTTCCTGATGCCCACGTCTCTGTGGTGTGTGTGTGTGTGTGTGTCCTCAGTAAGAGGTCAGGAAGTTCTCCAAAGGCTCAGCATTTTCTCTAGCACCCCCTCTGGAAGCAGCTGTGATTCTGTGGGATCTCTGAGCAAAGAAAGGGGGTGTGCTTGGAAGGGGGGATGGCTTTGCTGTGCTGCCTGATGAAGCAGTGGCTTGTCGTGACTAGCAATCGAGGACTTGTGACAGGAACATCTCCCAAAGTAGGAGTTCATATTACCCGATCAAATCATTTTTTTTTTTTTTTTTTTTTTTTTTTTTTTTTTTTTTTTTTGGTTTTTCGAGACAGGGTTTCTCTGTGTAGCTTTGCGCCTTTTCCTGGAACTCACTTGGTAGCCCAGGCTGGCCTCGAACTCACAGAGATCCGCCTGGCTCTGCCTCCCGAGTGCTGGGATTAAAGGCGTGCGCCACCACCGCCTGGCCCGATCAAATCATTTTTAAAAGAAGGTTCACAAATCTGAGATAGACCATCTTCTACGGTCCGAATAAATTAAAATACAGCTCCATCACGGACAGGGCTTGTCTCACTGGGACAATAGTTATACTGGAACATTCCATGCCAGGACTCCCACATAATTTCCATGTAAAGCATGGGAGAAGCAGGGGTGGCTGGCTCTCCCCTCATTGTGTCTTTGGACTGAATTGTTTTCTCTTAAGGGTTCAGGCCCCAGACTTTTCCTCCTGGTACTGGTACTGGGAGAGACCTATTGAGTGCTGTGGGGTCATGTGGAGAAATACACAGGTATGTTTGTTATTCAAGGGGATATTCTTGGTCTGAATGGAAACAACAAATAAAAAGAAGTCTTCATCTAAGGACAGTATTTTAGAAGTGGTCAATTTCTTTTCACTTCAAGGATATGAAACTAAAGCTCAGAGATGAACATCTGTTGGTTCCCTCTTTGTCTTCAAATGTTTTTGACTTTGGACCCACAATCACACCGTACTTGATATAGTTTGGATATAAAACACTTCCCACAGGCTCATGTATGAGTATTTGGTCCCCAGCTGGCAGCTGTGTTTTGGGAGGTTGTGGAATGCAGGAAGGAGGGCCCTAGCTAGAGGAAGGCGGTCTCTAGGGGGTAGGAGTTGAGGTTTCTAGCCAGGCCGCACTCCTTGCCTCATCTCTGTCTCTACATTCTGATCTGTCCAGATATGGGCAAGCACTTCACATTCTGCCAACGGGGCAGACGGCTTCTGCCAACAGACACCGTGCCTCACCTGCCATGATGGAGTACACCCTCCGGTGCTAAGACAGGTTGACTGTTGGTGGTCACAGAATCCCACTACCTGCCTCTGGCTGCCATTACACCCAGTCTTGCTTAGATAATCTTCTTCTTCCTCTTCCTCCTCAGCCTCCTCCTCCTCCTCAGGACAAGGGAAGGCAGGGCCCTGCTGCACACACCCCAGCGTCCTCCAGCCTCTCAGATGTGTTCATTTTGCTACTGGTGTTCCTGATGTACCACCCCGAGACTGGGTGCTATGCTTGGCTACATTCATTCAAGCGTGACCACATCTATTCTGCTCTGCAGGCTCAGGGAAATCGATGCCACCCCACGTAAGCTTATCAAGCCCCATCCCAGATTTGTACTCTGCCTTCCCATCCCCTCAGTACGCTGTACTTCCACTCCCAAGATTTCCAACTCTCTCCCTCTTTCTGGATTCTTCCCCACAACAGACTGTCAGGGGTTTTCCATCCCACGTGCACCTGACTGTAGTAACGCTCCTTTATAGTCCCGTTGCTCTCTCTGGCTAAGCGCCTGACAGGTTTCAACTCAGTCTACATGTTTCCCTTCTCCTCACTCTGGCTGACTTTCCAGCGCAGACTCTGTGGTCGGCCTCTGTAGCGAGTGTATCCATTCTGTGATGGTCAGCTTTAACTGTCAACTTCGCTCAACCTAGAATCACCCCAAGAGTCTCAGTGAGGGACTGTCAGTATTGGGTTGACCTATGTGTATGTCGGTGGGGGACTGTTTTATTTAAACAGATAGACTTGGGGAGATCCAGCCCACTGTGGGCAGCTTCATGCATAGGGAGGGGTTCCTGAACAGTATAGAGAAATCAGGCTGGGCACAATCAAACAAGCAGACAAGTGAGCATGTGTGCATTATTTCTCTCCTCCTCCTCTTCCTTCTTTCCTTCTTCCTCCTCCTCCTTCTCGTCTTCCTCCTCCTCTTTTTCTTTTTCTTTTTTTTTTTTTTTTTTTGAGACAGGGTTTCTTTTGTGTATCCCTGACTGTCCTGGAACTTGCTCTATAGACCAGGCTAGTCTTGAACTCACAGAAATCCACCTGCCTCTGCCTCCCCAAGTGCTGAGATTAAAGGTGTGCACCACCACTGCTGGGCTATTTCTGCCTGTTCTTGACTATGGATATGATATGACTGCTGTTCAACGTTCCTGCCTGTGACTTCCCACAATGACGGACTGCAACCTGGAACTGTAAGATAAAATAAACCCTTTCTCCCCTAGGTTGCTTTTGTTGGCATATTTTATCATAGCAGCAGAAGACATTTCATGTACACATCCTTCACAATGAATTCTTGATATCCTTAGAGGGAGAGATTTCTCCCCTCTGTGGGGTGGCTTCTCCATTAAAGGCTATCCTGGTTTGCTTTCTATTGCCGTGATAAATACCATGACCAAAAACAACTTGTGGAAGAAAGGATTTATTTGGCTTACATGTCCCAACAATGGCCAGTCATTGAGGGAAACCACACAAGGTACTCAAGCCAGGCAGGAACCTAGAGGCAGGAACTGAAGCAGAGACCACGGAGGAATGAAGCTGACTGCTCGGCCTGCTTCCTGACACAACCCAGGACCACCTGCCCAGTGGTAGACTACCTACAGGGGGCTGGGTCTGCCCACGTCAATCATTAATCAGAAAGATGCCCCGCAGACTTGCCTACAGGCCAATCTGATGGAGACATTTTCTCAATTGAGGTTACCTCTTCCCAGATGATCCTTGCTTGTGTCAAGTTGACAAAAACAAAACAAAACAAAACAAAGAAAACCATAACCAACCAACCAAAAAACTAACTAGCACAGAGGACCTGGATACAGGGATGGTATCTGGACCAACCCTGGGGACCTGGATGCTCTACCCTGTCTTTGGAATCTTGAGCATCAGGAAGAAGGACCAGTGTTCATCCTCTTTGCATAGGCATCCATCCACCCCATCTGGCTCCCTGCCTTCTGAATTTGCTGTGTTCTTTCCTGTCTGTATGCAGTCTTTACTTTCCACATTAGCATTTGGAGCGCCTGGTATTCTTCCAATAAACTCCCCTTTGACTTCAATTAGCTAGAAATGATCTCTGTTGCGCATGGCCTAACAACACTTGATAGACCTTCCTCTTCAACTAGAGGGAAAGTGGTCCAGCAACACTTCCTTGTCAAGTTCTTGGCTGTTTTTCTGGTTTTAAGTGGCTGTCTTTGCATCATCTCCAACATGTCCCTTGTTCATGGTCCTTCCTCATGGAAACCCTTGTGAACTCTTGACAGGAAGCTGCTGAAACTCCATTCTAGAAGTGCGTATTCAGCTCTCCATGGCAACACCGGGCACATCTGCAGCATCCCTGCTGTGTGTTGTGGTTGTCTGTACTCCCAGACTCCGGTCACCACTTTTTGGATACATGCTGTCCCACACTCAGTGCAGGCACTACACACTCGGGAACACTGCTTGCAGTGTTTCAGGTTCAGCTGAGGTACCCCTTCTATGCATGTCACATCAGTCTGTGAAACCACCATCACAGAATTTAATCATGTTACCTGATTCCCCTTCCAGTGCCCAACGACACAATTTACCTTTCTAGCCTCAGCCTTTTGTGACTGTCCGCATCAAATGTATATAGCATATGCTTGGTCATTGGACAAATCTTATTTTGTCTGTGATTTTCTTTTTGTCATTTCTTTCTTTTCTTGTATTTTTATTTGCTATCTCCAATTCTTTTCACATTCCCAATTCTGCTTATGTCTAAATGTTATCACTCAAATATAGCTCCTTTCCCAATAACACAGGAGTTTAATCCCCAAAGTCTTATGCTAACAGTGTTATGAGGGCAGAAACCTAAAACCACTAAGGCTCTTAGAGGTTGAATCTTTGAGAAGTAATTAGTGTGAATTATGTCTTCAGGGTAGAGATTGTGTGGTTGAATTCCAGTGCATTTAGAATGAATGAGGGGGGAGAGATTCTCAGTGGCCCCCACCATGATGTGATGAAGCCAAAGGGGCCCTTGTAAGAGTCTGAACTACGCTGTTGAGACTTAGAAAATCCACAGCTGTGGTGTTTAATTAGTGTCTTTGCTTGATAAGGTAGATTGCCCCAGGTATTTCATGATAGTAGTGAAAAACAGACTGATACACTCTCCTATTACTGAACGCACCCACCCATGTATGTGTATATGTACATTCGTGTACTAATTACTATGATCATTGTGTTGATCATAGTAATTTTTAGATCATGCCTTGTCTTTTCATCTTGATATTCATGTTTAGTTTAAAGCTGAGGGTAGAGAGGGTATAGTAGATGGTAGGAAATGAAGAAACCGCAGATTTCCCACTGCCTTCACTTCATCTCTTTCCTAAGACTTCTGGAAAGCTCACACCTGTTTTTGTTTTTTGTTTTTTTCTTTTTTGTTGTTGTTGTTCAGCTTCTCAGACTCCATATATCTGAATGGAACCAACCAGCCTCCTTAAATATTCAGCCCTTTTGTGGAGGATGGGGTGAGGTGGAAGGGGTTTGGTAGGTGAATAGCCTTTCCATTAACTGTCCAAATCACAAACCCAAAGACCCAGGTTCCTATTAGAGTTTTCCTTTTTCTTTATTGGTACCTGTGGTAGTTTGAATGTAATTGGCCCCCATAATCTCATAGGGGGTGGCCCTATTAGGAGGTGTGGCCTTGTTGGAATAGGTGTGGTCTTAGTGGAGGAAGTGTGTCATGGTGGGGGTGGGCTTTGAAGTTTCCTGTGCTCAGGATATCGCCCAGTATCTCAGTTTGACTTCCTGTTGCTTGTAAGATGTAGAACTCTCAGCTACAGCTCTGGCACCATGTCTGCCTACATGCCACCATTCTTCCTGCCATGATGATAATGGACTGAACCTCTGAACTGTAAGCAAACCACCCCAATTAAATGTTTTCCTTATAAGAGCTGCTGTGGTCATGGTGTCTCTTCACAGCAATAGAAATTGTATTCAGTACTCATCCCCAATAACATCCAATTGTGACCTCCATAGACACATTATCCCTTGCCAAATTTGTCTCTTGCTGAGACCGCTCACCAATGAAGAGCCCACGCTCTTCTCTAGCCTTTTACCAGTGATTACCACAGTGATCGATCGATTTCTTGTCTTCTTCCCTTCCTCATCCCCTTCTTGGCTGTGTCATCCTGTCTGGTCAGGGATCCTCCTGCCTGAGTATCTGGGACAACAGGTGTACTCTTCGGGGTCCATCCAGAACCGTGTTTCCACAACGCTAATCAGAGCAACTGAATTACTTCCTTAACCGGCTCCCAGTAAGACTGACTTTCTGCTTTTCCCTTCATCCATGGCAGACCCTTCTCAACAAGCCCTGGACCACTTTCCAGCATCAGAGTCCCCATCTACTCTAACACAGACATGCCAGGCCACCGGCTTTCTTGCCTTGTCAACGGCTCTCCTTTCTAAGGCTTTCCTTCCTCATTCTGCTACAATGATTTCTGCTCTCTTCTTGTCATTTTAATCGTTTTCCCTAGGAGGGGGGGTTCAGTTTCTCACTGCCTTCCCCATGTCCTGGATTCCACAGGCAGGATTTATTACATTAGCACTCCCACATTCTGACTTAAGTCTGTCACAATTAATTGTTTATTGTTTCTAATATCATATCTAATATGCCACGAGGATGAGGGGATTATAAATATCTTTCTATTTCTTGGTGCTATGGATCAGTCAGCATGACCAATTAACTGCACTAAGAAGGATTAGTAGGCTTGGCCTTAGGTTAACTTGTGAACTAGACAAATTAGCCTCTTGACATGTTCTGTGGAGCTTCAAATTTTTATAAGGGAACTGAGATCTTTTTGGTAGAGAAAGCCTCAAAGCTCAGGGGTGTGGCCAGAGACGTATGTTTCACAGAGGCGGCCAAGTCCCTCACTTGTTGGTGCCAGAGCCGGCTCAGTGACATTGGTGTCTCCTCTCCTGGTGATGGTTTCATGGAAGTCCTATAGTGGCTCAAGTGTTGTGGAGTAACCAACCACTTTCTGATTGGATTGAAGGCTCACTTCACGAGATGGAACCCATGCCTGACACTCTTTGGGTGGCCAAGAACCTGAGGCTGGATAGGACATGGGCCTAGAGGAAAACCAAATACTACTGTTCAGGCACACAGGAATAAAATGACTCCTGCTATATTCATAGATGAAGGTCTCACTCAGCCATCATCACAGAAGCTTCTTGCAGCAGATGGGAACTAACACAGAGACCTCAACTGGACAGTGTGCAGGGTGAGAGAGACCTTGGAACACTCAGCCCTATGGGATGTCTCCATCGAAAATCCCCCAACCCAGTCCCCTCAGGGCTCAGGAAACTATGAGGAAGAAGGGTTGGATAGGTTGTGAGAGTCACAGGTGATGGATGAGTCTAAGAACACAACGTCTTTCAGACACAACAGAGACTGTGACTACATAGGGAAGACCTGCACAGGTTCAAGCCAGGTGGGGTCAGTGTTGAGAGCGGGAAATAGACACACATTCCCACTCCTGGTCAAAAAGCTGTTTGCCACGGACAGCCACTTGCAAAGGAAAGTTTAGTTTTCTCCAGTGGAGTCCCACTTGGTGTATCAGCCACACTGAAGGGCAGGCCCGGTTGTTGTGTTTGGATTTATTTTTGTCTTACGTCTTTTGCCGGTGCATTACGGTTCCCAATTTTGTGTTGTTATTGTTTGTTTGTTTTTGTGTGTGTTCTTGTATTTTTTCCTTTGGATTTTGTTTGTGTGTTTTGTCTGGCTGTTTGTTTGAGAGAGAGAGAGAGAGAGAGAGAGGGGGGGGGGAGAGGGCTGAGTAGGTGGGCATGGGGAAGAATCTGGGAAGGGTTAGAGGAGGGGAAGCATTATCAGAATATATTATATGAAAAAGATTTTTTCAATAAAAATAATGTTCTTCATTAAAAAGAAATCAATGAAAAGGGATTGTGAGAGTTTAAACCAGGGAAGCCAGGAGTGCATATAAAAACAATTTATCTCTTCCCTTACTGATAAGATCCATCAAGGTCTTTGAACACGTCAAGAGTTTCTGTGGTAAAAGGGTCTTGACGTTTTGTACTTGCAAGGATTACCAGAGTTGTTCTGGTAAGTAAGCGAGCTATGTCTGCCCTTTAGGAGGCAGAACCTTCTCTCTTGACTCCCATTGATCCTGGATTGGAAGGCTACTGATTAAAACCAGATGTTCCTTTTCCTGTGTAATAGGGGCACTTGGAATTTTAATATACCCTCTTTATAGGTGTATTAGTAAGCTAATTCTGACATCCAGTGTTTATATTAAACATCCCTACTTCCTTATTCTTTCAGGGAGAAATACTATGGAAGGAATTTTAGGTCAGCTTCTTCGGGCAGATGACATTCTTCACAACATTCCGTAGGTAGGTGGGTTCCTCCCTCCTCAGTTATGACAGAGGTTAACATCTGTCTTCCCTACTTTCCTTAGCTCTCAAACATTTTGTCATCTGTTACCACAACTATTCAGTGACTCAACAATAATTTCCCTAAATGACTGTGAGACCTCATTTGGATTTTTAATAAACAGTCACATTCTAATGAGGTCTTCATAAAACTGACTAAATATGTTTAGAAATCATTAGCTTAAATTACCGGTGCAAAAATCTCCTTTGGGAGCCCTGCAGATTTGGTTATGAGACTTCTGGCAGATGGATTCATTCAACACCATGGCTGCATTTTTTTTGAAGCTCCACACAAACAGTGTAAACGGGAATGCCTGGGAAACAGGAGACTGGATAAGACACTCACTGTCCCTCAGGTGGGTTCATTAAACAAGGAAGATGATCAGAACACATCCCAGTGCTACTTAACTGCCAGGTGTGCAGCTGTTGGCAGGTGCCAGGGAAACTGACAAGGGTCCCTTCCTAGACACGTCGGCTGGAAGGGGATGCACAACCATGACACAGAAGTCTCAGATAATGACAGGTCCTGGCAGATGTACCAGGGACCCCACTGGAGGAGAGTGGGAGCATCTCTGTCTTCTACGCCAGGTGCTGCCACAGGGAAGGCCTCCCAGTGGCCCCAGCACAGGCAATTAAAGCCTCCTAATGCTGAGTGCTTGAGGGCAAGAAAGGGTGGAAGCAGGTCCCCCGTTCTGACTTAATGAATAGGCAGCCAGTCTGTGTAAACAAACACACATCCGTACGGCTCATGGGTAATTCATGAAGGGCGCCCCACGTGTGGTGCCCATGTTAAGTAGGTAGCGGTTGCCCTTAAAAATCATGTCATTTTGATTTCTTGGATGGTTTGTTGGTGGTGCTCCTATGCAAGGGAAATGGGGAGCTGCCACGAAGCAAATGTGCAGCACTAACAACAGAAACATCCCGGAACAAGGTCAGGGCCTTTCCCCGATGGGACCCAACCTCTTGTCAAAACTCCCAAATCCATGGTAGACATTCAAGAACAGATGCCATTAATGTCACTACTAATTGAAGACAACCCCATGAAGGGACTAGAGGCCTCTTCTGAGCTCACCCCCACCTTCCCCACCAACCTGGTGAGAGTTTAGGATTTGCTGAAAACAAAACTCAAGCATTTTTTTTTTTTTAACTCTGGTAAGCCTATGGATATAGATTCACAAATAAACCAGAAACCTGATGCCCTCCTTGCCCCCGCTTCTACATCCTATTGCCTGGAGTTTCCATACTGATTTGTCAAAGCCACTGTCATAAAAACCAGTGACCACCCCTTACAGGGCAGGTCCAAGGGGCTGATGGGAAGAAGGAACACTGACCGCCACCACGAGGCATTTTCAGTTGTTATATTTGCAGAGTCGCACCACTTGAAATGAAACCTGACTACCAGCAAAATGTACCAATAGTCTTTTGCACATCATTACTAGTTCTTTAAAAAAAATGTTTACGGATGTCCTGCCGGAGTGTATGTCTTGGTGCTGGAGGAGTCCGGAAGAGAGTGTCAGATCCTCTGGAACTAGGGTTACAGACGGTTGTGAGCTGCTGCATGAGTTGGAATTGAACCCTGGTCCCCTGCAAAAGCAGTCAGTGCTTCTAACTGTGGAGGCCTCCCTCCAGCCTTTATGGCTCCCTTGACTGTAGTAATGAACAGTGCAATCTTCTCCTGTCTTTTTACATCAGAGACCACACCTTCTCTACCCTTCCTTAAAGTGAAGGAATTTATCATGCGTCAAGACTTTCTCCTCTTAAGGCTACTGAGTCTGGAGAAAGAACACTTAAGAATTTCAACTAAGGAAAAAAAAATAACACACACACACACACACACTTCATCCTAAATGCTAGTGGACATTGCTATTTTACAGATTGTTCACTTTTCAAAATAATTTACTTTAGGAAACCCAATACTTACAATCTGGGGCAGCAATGTAGCTCTTGAAAAAGCCTGTGGAGCCTGGACCACTACATCCACAGGCCTCACTTGGGGATGTGGACACTGTTTTTGCAAGTATTTGTGGGGTCAGTCCAGACACTGGGATGAGTGTGTAGTTCCTCAGGAGGAACGAAAGACCGAGAGAATCCTCTGCTCTGTCATGGAAGAGTTCAAAGGCATACTCAATTGCTCTTTGACACTGTCCGGGAGGCCACCCACTCTCTCATCCCTTAAATGAGAATGAATTCTGGTGCCATCCCCCAACCCCATAATATCTAGGAAAATCAGGGTCATTATATGTATCACTGCTGATCTGAGGTTTGAAAATAGAACATTGAAAATAATACCTAATATTTACTGAGTCTTCATAATGAATAAAAACTTCTCTCCAGGACATGGAGAAATTCTCACATAATCTATGCCAGAACTCCCCAAAGTAGGTGGTCATGGATCGAATATTTTATATCCCCAAATTCAAATGCTGAAACCTGACCACCCATGACCCATGACGGCTATATCTGGAAATGAAAGAGCAAGGATAAATGTGGTTAAAAGGGTGGGGCTCTGAACCAACAAGATTAGTATCTGTATAAGGAAAGACCTAGAGAGCTGGCTCTATCCGCCATGCGACCTGAAGTCCAGGTGAGAAGGTAACCATATGAAAGCCAGGAGGAGCCCTCTCCAGACCCTGGATCGGTTGACCTTGACGTGGACTCAGCAGCCACATTAAGAAAATAAACGGCTGTGGTTTATGCCTCTCAGCCCAAGGTATCTGTTATGGCTGTCTGACGGGCTGGAAGCACAGGCACCATTATATCCTGCTCCTCATGGTAGGAGAGACCCCCTCTAGGTTGCCCACATGACCAGCACCTGCTGGTCCAGGCTCCAAGCCAGCTCACCTGCGCTCCCACCAGCTCCCGGAAGAGGAAGAATTGAAAGAAAAGAAATGCGTTTTCTACCTTCAGTACAGAAAATATTGCTTTGAAAGATTTTATGCTATACAGAAAACTTTGCACGCTTAAATTTTCAAAAATTTCAATCTTTCCCAAGCTTTTATTGTCTTAAAAAAAAACCCAAAGTTTTAAATATTTTTCCTGTATTATTTTCTACAAGTTTTAAAGCTCTATTTGTGATACGTAGGTCTTTAGTTTTTGCTTGTTTGGGGGCATTCCATGAGGAAGAGATCTTTTTTCTTTTTTTGGTCCACATGGGTAAGCAAATGTCCCAGCTGGCTTGATTGAAAAGCTCACTAATTATATATCTTTCCACTTAGGGCTGCAGTCAACATCTGGGCCTTCTGTTTTGACATATTGGCCCATTTATTTCTTCCTGTCAATTTGTGACACCTATAATTTTCCCTTCTCCTATGGTCTTTGTCTGGGATGGATTTCAAGGTTGTCCCATCCTCATAAAGTAAGATAGAAAAGCAATTTTTCCTTTTCTGTTTCCTTAGAATCATTTTTATAAAACATATAAAAGGTATTTGTATTTTATAACTTATAAAATAATACAAAATTTGAGTATTGAGTACCAAAAAACACATTAGTGTCTAGTACATTTTCATGGTTGACTTTTGGACAATTTTTAAATAATTGTCTTGTCAGAATTTCATTTTATTTTGGAACTGGTCTTAGGGAATACGTTTTTTCTACAAATTACCAAATTTATTAATTTATTCTCTTATCATAAAGATATAATCCTCTTTCTAACATTGGTGATATCTATTTTCTTCCTTTTATTTCTGATCCATTGCCAAAGATTTGTAACTAGGTTTGTATTTGCTAATCTTCATTACCATGATTTAATAAATTTCTTCTCTACTTTTCTTAATTTTCTTTGGTTTTACTCCGCCCACTTTCTTGAATTAGATGTCTCATCTTTCTTTTAAATTAAGAGCATCTAGGAACTTTATTTATTTCCTGTGAGTTTATACACTCCTCCCTCAGTACCAATGGGGAATTGGTTCTAGGCTTCCCCTGGGGACTCCTTTTTATGTAAACTGCTATAGCATTTGCATGGAACCTAGGCAACATCCTCCTGTATACACGAGTTATATCATCTCTAGATGGCTTGTGATACCCAATACAGTGTACCTCCTCTGTCAACACTTGTTTTACTATATTGTTTAGGGAATGATAATAAGTCTGTACATGTTGAAAACAGATGCTCTCTTTGTTGTTTTGGTGGATGGTAGGAACCTACTGTTGACTGAATTCATGGCCCTGGAACCCACCAACATGGAGGGGCGACTCTCTGTGACACTGTTTTTGACCTTACATTAGGTCTCATCTTGACCCATGAGTTTGGCAGGGGCTCTTTCCCGGGATCTGAAGTGAAGATGGAGTAATGTCCCCATCATGTTCTCAGGGCAGGCGGATGTTCCCTTCTCTCCCCTCTTTCCCACTTCCTCCCTGACTTTGTCTTTTATCCGACCCTCCACCTCCATGGGTTTGGATTTTATGTTAACACTGATGGCCCCCAGATGTTATCTCTTGATCTTTATGGCTTCAAAATCAGCCTACTTTTCACCAAGATGGACACAGAACTCCCCTGTCTGTTTCTGGGCACATTTCAATGTCCAATCTTTCCAGTCTCCAGCCCTCAGTGTATGGTACATTACAATGTCCAATCTTTCCAGTCTCTGGTCCTTAGTGTACGGCACATTACAATGTCCAACCTTCCCAATCTCCAGTCCACAGTGTATTTCAGGTCTGTGGTAGCTAGACTTTCTTGAGTGCTAAGTTGCATATTTTAAGCAAGTCTATTTACATACTCATACGATGCATATGAACTTTTAAAAATAAGCATGATTTATCTAGAATTTCAAGATGTTTGTTGAAGGTCAGGTTATCTAGTCTGAGAATTTTCAGTATATTCCACTTACTGAGATCTTCTTCTGAGACAATTGTTATATTTGTTTGTGCCTCCTGATACCTTCTAGAAACCTTAAGAACCACCTCCCCTTTAAGGCTCTTGTTTCAATAATTCAATTCTAGGACAACTACCAGGCTGCCTTTGCTGGGTATAAATACCAGCTTCTCTAAGAAGTAATGGGCTCTTCGTTTGAGCTGAGCGGCACCATGGAATTGAACCCATTATAAAGCAATTGTACCCTATATATTTACTCATTTAAAACGTGTGCTCTGGAGGTAATCTGATAACATGCCATTGCTAAGATTACCGCTGCTCATCAGCTTCCTGGTTAAACAAGCTGAAAACTCATAAACAGTCACTAGAGATAGGAATACAAGAACTTTAGGGCAGATTATGGTTCCCATTTCATAGGTTAGGACACCAAGGCACATCGAAGCATGACAACATGCTGGGTTTCTAGCCCATAGACAGATCCCAGCAATGCACACTGATTTTAGAGCCAATTCCCCTGACTTACAGAATGATGTCATGTTAATGGTAGCACCCAGCATTAATGCTTGGAGGTATTTCTGTGTGCTCAATATAGCCAGGTAACGACAGCTTTTAAATCCTGAGTGCATTCCCTGTCTGTTGTTATTGCAACAAATGAAGGCCATTCAGGCTGTGCTTACTGAAAATGTATAAGCCATTGTGGTAAGCAACAGGAGAAGCTGGGTAGTTAAGTTTTCTTTGGGAGTATATGCCACACTTCAAGAGCATGGGTCATGTTTCTCTATCCCTAACCCAGCAGGGAGCCAAAGGGCGTTTGCCGCGGTTGGGCCAGCTTACCCTTCCCACTTCCACGAGGTTGGTCACCATGATGATGCTGGCAGTGTTCTCGTGCCACACCATCCTCCAGAAATCATAGATGGTCTCCTGCATGGGTCCTGCAGTGAAATAGAACAGAGACATCACTTTGCATCGGAGCATTGCTGGGACTTCAAGGGAGTCTGTGCATCTCCAGACACAGACCCTTCGCTTTTAGCTGGATGCCTCTCGGCAGTAGCCACGTAGAAAAGAACTCCTAAAACTGCACCTAGAGCAATAGCCAATGATTGGAAATTCATGTCTTCCAATATTATCTGCATTTTGAGTTCTCTTTACTCCTCTTAAACTACTACCGTGAAAGAAAGTGATTTCTCCATCGTTTAGTTATTTATCTCTGTAATACTCAAGAGTGGAATTTAAAAAAATGGCTAACATTACTCTTGCTGCTAACAACTGGCAGCTATCCCAGGGCAGTGGCACAGAGAGTGAAATGAACCTCTGGAGGAAAGATGGCCTTTTCTTGTTTCTAATATTTTTTCTTCTTCGGTGCCATCAGTCAAATGAATCCCTGCTCTCTTTGCACATGACTTTCTAAACTGAGAAAGGAGCTAAGAGTGTAAAGCAGCTGTGGTGCTTGCCGCCGAACGTGGAGCTTCCCGGCAGAAGGTGGCCAGGCGCATTACCCCGTTACCTTATCCCTTGAGATCTGAGCATTTAGAAATCTTTTCTGTGGCTTGGCAGAAAAACAAACAAACAAACAAACAAAAAACCATCACAAAACAAAACAAAAGAACCATGGGGGTGGGATATGTGTTACAAAATGCCAGTGCTGATATCACCAGTGCAGAAAGCTGGAATTTAAATGTTCTATTAATTCAAACTTTTATTTTTTTTACATGCGTATAATATACTTTGGTAATATCCACCCTGCCCAATTCTCCTTGGCCCCCTCCAAAGGTTCCCTCCCACCCCCATGTCCTATTCCTCTTCACTTATTTTTTAAAAAATAACTCATTGAGTCGAATTAGTGTTGCCTGTACATGCACGAGTGTGGCACCATCCACCAGAGCTTGAAAGAATAATACCCCAAGTGCCTCAAGCCCGTGCATACTTGAGACTATAAAAGTGGCAGTGTACCGAAGACAAGAAAAAAAAAAATGCAAGGAGATGAGAGAAATACAAGTTTAAAGGCTTGGGAAGGCACATCCTCTATGGAAAACCCCACAAATGCTCAGACAGACAGAACCACCATCCTCTTGTACTGTAGCATCTTGACACTGGCAGGTTATTGACTCTGCGGGTGTTTGAATTTGAGGTGTGTAACCTGGGATACATTACTTGGTTACTGTGAGCCTCAACGCTGCCTTCTTTAGGTGACTACGCCAACACCCTTCAAGGTGATTTTGAGGACCCTTGGAATTCAAACATTTTATAAGCAACAGGCGACAGGGGGAAAAGGGTGTCTTTGTTAACGTTCATCTCTATGTGCATGTCTGGATGCAGCAACAGCAGCACACTGAGGGTCCCCTCAGTCACCCCACTCCTCTGGATCGGTTAGCAATGGTTATGGTGTAGAGCCTCTTGTTCCATCTGTCCAGCTCATTTCCCTTGCCTCTGGCACACATACTATCATCCCCTCCCATGCTCTTCAGACAACACGGCCCAACGCTCCTGCCAAAGTGGACTCAGTTGCCCCATGTCTGTGTCTAATCCCTTTGGGGATGGGGACACACATGCTGCCTCCTGTGAAGCTACGGGAGCCATCTCAGCCATTCCCTAGACACGTTCGTGCCATTCTCCTGCTGCAGAGGCTGGAGATTTCAGTGACTTTAATCTCAGGCTACAGGAGGGACAGGGAGACATCAGCTTCTATCAATCACCCATCCCCTCGCTTTCATTGTGTACTTAACAGCTTGTTACTTATTCAGTAGGAAAATTCTGCATCGCGTCTACCCCAATGTGCCATGGGCAAAGTCTTCCCAATGTGAAGAAAGCCCTGAAACAGGGTGGCGGCCTCATCAGGCACACAGGTCTGTGCCACATACCAAAGCATGGAGAAATAGTTCCGATAACCATAATTACAGTGGATGAGTCAAGGCTTCCGGCATCTTCAAGCTTCCCTATCTACGTCCGCAGGAGATTTCCCAGGCGTATTTGAGACCATGACCCCTTTGTTGTGCTTTTCAAAGTGCTCTTTGCTTAGTCCTTCGCAGCAACTAAATACCTGTGATTATTTAATGAAATCTCCTCTGGAGAGAACATGACATCTGGCTTTAGTGTGCTTCCTTATAGAACGCCCGTCACCCAGCAGTGTGAGTGTGTTCACAAGGCTGTGTGCACGCGAGGAATACTAGCGGTCAGTCCTGGTTTTGACTCCCTTCTCAACTTATGTTTCTATGAGCATCCACAGAAGCTTAAGGACCCATGGTCTTCACCTCTTCTAGTGCTGGAAAGGGGTCTTCCTTTAGGGGGCTTATTTCAAACCCAGTGAGTGGGCTGATCACTCAGTCCTCAGGTAGTGCCCTGGGCCACTGATGTGCAATGGTTGCTTCTGACTTCTAAGCAGACCACGGTTCCAAGTTTCCCTGCCCAAAGCTTTGCTTCCCAGCTTAGCTCAGCCCATGACCCTGGTAGTCAAAGAAAATTCCTACTTGCCAGTCCCTCTCCACTGAGCTCTGAGTCTACTGCTGAGACAAACCCTGTCTCTAGGGTCACTGGGAATTTCTCTAAGGGCACAGGGAATTGCTTGTCTGCGGAGGAGGAGTCCACAACAGTAGGCAAAGAAAGGGCGCTGTAAGCTCTCTCTTTCAGATGCTGAACCAGTGTGACCCGCAGCTCTGTACAGGGCTTATGTGGCTTCTGGCTGAGTGGAAGCCACTGTGATTTCCTGTGGCAGAATATTTACAGATGTTCGCACAATGGGACAGAAGGTGAGGCTCAGCAGGTGTCCTCCTGTGAGACTCTATGTCATTTGAAAGGGTAAGGTATAGACATTTCAACAACACCAGCTCAGTAATACCTTCCATTTCCTTCACATTGGTTGGCATGCACTGAGAAGGAAATGAGTGGAGGGGCCGCTTGCCGCCCCACCCCCCCCACCCCAGCCTTGCAGAGAATGAGGACACAGGAAGAAAGTTGGAATACAATAAGAAACCCAAGTGAAAGACGCTCAAGGATGGACTCTATTGTGTAAGATGAGTTCTCTAGTTCACAGGAGGTGAGGGATATTACAAAGTATAATTTCAAACCCGGGTAGGCAACATACACCACGTTCCTTTCACATCTGAATTTCTATACAGCATGTTTTCCTGTTAACTAAAGCTGCTGAGAAGTCAAGGTCCTCTGAACACTCACAGTGGCTTATTTGAGCTTTTTAAAAGCAAAGTATAAATACCAGTGCTGCTCCAGGATACGCAGAATAAAATTTAACATCTTTTGAGGGAGTTTTTACTTCCCAGGCACGGTTTGAAGTACTTGAAGTGTATTATCTCATTAAACTTAAAATTCACTGTCCTATGAAACCAGACCTACTGTCTTGCCCCTGCCGTTGGATCACAGACAGGGTCCGAGAAGCACAGTAAGTGGCCGGATCACACAGCTAGTGAGCCATGGAGTTGTCTTTCCCTCCCTTCTTCCCTCCCTCCCTCCCTCCCTCCCTCCTTATATTCTTTCCTTCCCAAGACAGGGCGGGTCTCAATGGCAGCTGGCCTCCAACGCACCATCCTCCTTGCTCAGCCACACAAGTACTAGAATTAAGAGGCGGAAGGGTAGCCTGACTCTATTCCATCCCAGGTCCTCCAAGAGAATAACTTAGCAAGCTTCCAGCAGACAGGTGTATACCCTATAGTCACGAGAGGAAGACACCAGAAAACACCGTGCTGCCCCCACAGAAAAGCCCTTGGCAAAGTGGATTAACATCAGGTCGGTTTTCTCCTTTAATGTGTTGGCTGGCCTCCTGTTGAGACAGAATAACATTCATCTTCATGAGCACGGCAAGCTCTGGAGTGTCTCTGCCAGCCCCCAGCTCTTCGGAGCCACCCAGAGTTTTTGCCAGAGCACAGGCTTCCTGTCTCCCTCCCTTCACTGCCACCTACCTAAGTCTGATGGCAGCAGCCTTTACATGTAAAATGCCCAAGTGGCTTACACCCCCCCCAGCCCCCTCCCTGTCCCTTCGCCATCCCCCTACACACACACACACACACACACACACACACACACACACACACACACACACACACACACACACACCATGAAAACCAGCAAACTTGACCCTGCTAATCTAATCTCCTGTTTGCTCTTTCCTAGTAGGTATGGAGCACAATGCCAAACATGCTCTTCCCCACAGGCCTCTTGGTGGTCCCTTCCCTGTGTACCATTCAGAGCCCATATTTCATACCTGTTTCAGTTCAGTAGGCTAGAAATCACCTCTTCCCTGGGCCACTGTTCCAAGCCCTTAACTGACACAACACTTAATGCCCCTCATGGGGACAGTGTGGTTTCCTTGGAAGTTTTCTTCTGTGAATGGTCTATGGGTCTGTGTACTGGCCCCCACAACACAGGCTCAGCCTCAGCCTCAGCCTGGTTTTGGAAGCTCGGTATTTTGTCTGGGATCTTCCTAGTGACACCAGAGGGCAAGGGTGAGCAGTGCCAGTACCTCCCCGACTTTCCAGAGGCCTGTCACTGTCTAAGGAAGAGATCATTCTCAACACATGCTCTCTCACAGCGGGTGCAGGACAACTTCCAAATGAGATATGCAGAGCCTCGGAGACACAGGGACCTTCCAAAGGCACTATGAATGGCTTTTCTAGTATTATTTCCCCGGTGCTTAATGTCTATGTGGACTCTTCAGAAAGCGACCTCCCCAAGAAGTCTGCATGCCTAATTGCCTCTCTTGCACTAAACAAGACCTCTGCTCATCTCGATGTGGTTGGGGGCATTGCCCGGGAGTAAAAACTACAGGAGTGGAAAAAAAATACAGTTGGAATATTGACCCTAGAAAGACAGGGCTCCCTGCCTTCCTAGAGACCTTGCTGCGAGGGTCAAACTTGGTATTTTGGTTCACTGTGGGATGCCCTGAGTTAGGCACTCCTGAAGTGCTAGAAGCTGCAATTATTTTCTTTTAAATGGAACCAGAATGTCTTCCAGGGCACCTCATTTCCTTCCATTAAATGCAGGGATAGGGTTTCATGTGTTTTCTTTTAGATTTGGAGATTTGGTTTGCTGTGATCTGTGTAAGACAGTTAACATATATCTAACACATATTACAAAAATACTCATTGTAGTTACAGAGATCCTCATTTTATCTGGGAAGATATATAATATTACCTGTCTACAATTGATAAAATCACATGCTAGAGAAAAGATTTATGTTTTAAATTATTTCTATGTGTGCATGTGTGTGTGTGTGTGTGCGCGCGCGCGTACGTGCGTGTGTGCGTGCGTGCATTCATGCATAAGTCACAGCTTGCATATGGAGGTCAGAAGACAGCTTATGAGAGTTGGTTTTCTCCTTCTATCATGTGCATACTGGGGATGGAACTCAGGTTTTCAGGTTTAAGGCTGAATGCTTTTACCCAAGGAGCCATCTTGCATGTCCTTAGTTTTAGATATAAACTCAAAATTCCGAAAGAAAGCCACATAATTTTTTCAGACTTTCTTTTGAGGATGCAAGAAAGATGTCTGGAGACCAGATAATATAAATGGATTAAACTGTGGATGAAGTGAGTGGAAGGATATCACATTGGTGCATGAGCAGGGATATGCCACTGAAGACTTGCTGAGCCTTATACATGACCCTGATGAAGAAGACTGAGGGTTAAGGCTGGGTAGCAGGTCCTGGCCAAGGTGGGCTGTCCTGTAGATGTGACTTGTTACCATCTGAGAGAGGAAGGGGACACACAGGGGCCCTCGTGTGAAGAGATGGGCTTTTTGGAAGAATTGTGGGTTTATGGGGAGAAGACAGCTATTAAAGACACACACGGGAAGACACAACTCTCCTGACAGATCCTATGCCTGGGTGAGGCAGAGAGAGAGAATGTGGTTGATGGTCTGAGTAGATCTAGGGTAGAAACTGCACTGTGGAGGTTCCTACTGAGGTGGCTCAGCCATCCGTCACTGTGATCAGGTGTCAGCAACCGTAGAAAAGAGAGGATGGGAGGAAGTGGGCTGAGAGGCGTAGAGATGGCACTAAGTCCGAGGATCATCTGAGCCTCTTGCATATTTCAGAACATGTCAGTGTCGAGGCTAGACAGGGGAAATTGGCTCAAAAGATACAGGGACAACGAGAACACTAACAGTGACTAACAAGAGAAGCACTGTGTGCCACAGTTATTCAGAGAAAGAGAAGTCTGGAACTGGGAGGTGGCTCAGTGTGTAAAAAGTGCTTGCCACTCCAGACAGACAACCCGAGTTCAATCCTCGGAACCCAGTGGTGCACATCTGTAATCCCAGCCACACTCCTAGGAAGAGACAGGGGAGAGTGGATACAGGATAACTGGCCAGACGCTCGCTGGCCAGCTAGCTAGGCCGGAGAAGGCAGCACAGGACACGCAGCAAAGGAGACATGTCTGTCAGAGAGAGCAGACCTCCAAAACTTGCCTTCTGGCCCCCATGGGGCATCTCTCTCTTTTCTCTCTCTCTCAAACAGATAATTTAAAAAAAGAGGAAGTGTTATTTATAAAAACAGAGAGGGGCGGGGTTTGAAAATACTATGATACACTAAGACCCTTTGGGTGGGTGGAGATATCCAGCTAGGGGCTGTCCCATATCATGATCGATTGCTGATGGGGTGTACAGAGGCAGAGGGAGGGGGAGGGACCCTGAGGTGGCAAAGCTATAGAAAGTCCAGGGTACTTGGCTGGCACTGGCTTAGCCAAGGTTTTGGTGGGCTCTTTGGGTACAGGTTCATTCCATCAGCACAGAGGACCACGTAAGGGGCAGCATGGATATGAAAAGAGCCAAGCCTGAGATTTATGCATTAATTGTGAAGCTCCTGCTACATACATAAAAGGGGCCCTAAATTTTTGATCCATTATTCGTACTGTTGCCGTTGGCAATAAACTAAAATAGGTATTATAAAGTCGGCTATTCAACAGTCAGAGAATTAGACATCCCTTCGGTTGCTTCTGAGTGAGTTTTTATTGCAAAACTTTATGTGATTTTTCAGCACGATACTGCCACAACACTCAGACTCATAATTTCATATTTAGTAGCTTTTCATTTTTGCGGAAGCCAAACGTAAAAGGTAAAATGTGCCACTGTGCCTTACAGACCGAAGTGGTAATGTTGACGTGGAGCACAGCTAGCTTTTGCATTAATAATCCTTAACATCACTTATTTAATAGATGCATTTGCCCTCCCCGGAGGCTACTTATGGCAAAATGTGGAATTTATGAATAATCTTTGGTTTCAGCTGTAGGAAAAAAAAAGTGGAACTGAGATGACGGGTATGTGGGGTATGATCTGCTCATTTTCCAAACTCCAAGACTATTGCGAGAAAATGACTAAAAGAAACAAGGAAGTCCATCATGTACAAGGGCCAATGCACAGAGTTATTCTGTGATGGAGGGAACTGGGGAGTATTTGATTGAACCCGAGTTTGAAAATGGACATGGTTGCATGACGAAATATTGATTTTGAAGCACAGCGCTGAAGCAAAAACCCCTTCCTGTCTAGAATTATGGGGTTATTTTTTCACCAGTCCCCTGGAATCTTAATTGGAGTGTGCAAGAGGAGGAACTCGGCTTCAGAGCCATAATAAAACGTAACTTCTTTTAGAAGTGTTGTCAGAAGCTGTGGCTACAGTGAGGTTAGACAGTGTTTGACTTTATAAATCCCCACCGTTTCCACACAATGGCTGTTCCCCGCATTCCCTGCAGGACGTTTCCCTGCCCATGGCTCACTCTGACTAGCAGGGACGTGGTTGCTGTCTGTACTTCTACAGATGCTTGCCTGTGTGTTACTCTCAGACCCAAGGCTTGGCCCATATCTCCTGCCGTACCACCCTGTCATTTTTTCCCTCTACACCACCCTGGCTGGCCACATGCCGATTGTCCATTTCGCCCACACCCCTCCTTTCAGGTTGAAATATGAAATGAAATGATTCATGCTTTTCTCTTAGTAGTTTCAGGAGTATTTGTTTCTGGGTGTCACACAAACATATGAACCTCTAACTCAACAGTGAAAGGCTAAGTTGGATTTAATTAGGAGTAAGTTATAAATGTATAAAGCCATCTGCCCATACATACATATATACATATATTCTCAGAAACTTCTGTCCATGGTTTCAGTTATTACTCTTCAACTCTTATTTACGTTAATAACTCAGTTTTAACTCCCTTAATTTTTTCAATTAAAATCAATTAGGAAATACTTTAATACACAAAAGTCTGAAGAATTACACAGTGCATATTGGTCTTTTTGATATGTGTATATGTATATGTTTGTGTGGGGTTTGTGGATACCTGTGGGCCTGACGTGTGTGTGTGTGTGCGTGTGTGTGTGTGTGTGTGTGTGTGTGTGTGTGTGTGTGTGTGTGTGTAGGTCATAGGACAACCACAGACATCTTCAGGCGCTCTCTACATTTTGTTTGAGACAAGGCATTTCACTGGCCTGAACCTTTGCCCTGTAGGCCAGGCTGGTTGGGATTGCCTGTGTCTGCCCTCCATACAGCCACTCCTGGGACCGCAGGCACATGCCTCCATGCCTGCTTTTTTATGTGAGTTTTAGGGGTCTGAATTCATGCCCTCCTGCTTGAAAGGACGGCACTCAACCTACTGAACCACCCCACAAGGCCCATATTTCTCTTACTAAAGATACATTCAACTGATCACCATGGTCTTCCTTAGAAGTCCTAAGATAGACTAATTCTATTCTTTCCTTTCCCATTTTAAAAACTACTATTGTCTAACATTAGGTATAGTAAGTTTACCCCTCTACAATTAGCCATTATTATAGTTCCTTTCTTCTCTCATATGTTTATATACTTTCATTGGTTTTGTTTTTCTTGAATTTATCTTTACTAGAATAAAGTTTAGGAACTTCTATAATATTATTAACTACATCTTAAGTCCCAGTAAAAATTAAAAAAAGATGAATAAAAAATTTTCTTTAAAGATTTATTTATTTATTATGTATACAGTGTTCTGCCTGCATGTATGCCTGAGCACCAGAAGAGGGCACCAGATCTCATTACAGATGGTTATGAGCCACCATGTCGTTCCTGGGAATTGAACTCGGGACCTCTGGAAGAGCAGTCAGTGCTCTTAACCTCTGAGCCATCTCTCCAGCCCAGGATGAAGGAATTTTTAAGAATGTAAACTGAATTTCTGAATACTACCTTTCTTTGACTACCCAGAACCCCAACATCTTTACATAAGAAAATGAAATAATATCTTTGAGATCTAAACATGCTTTCTCGTGGTGGGCATAGAAGATTCTTGTGTTTGTATGTGCACACTGTATGTATGCGTTTGTGTGTGAGAGTGTGGGCATGGGCAGGGTTTCAATTTTTTTTTCAAGGTGAAAAAATGCTGCTTCCGGTTTTTTTTTTTTTTTGGTTTTTTTCGAGACAGGGTTTCTCTGTGTAGCTTTGCGCCTTTCCTGGAACTCGCTTTGGAGACCAGGCTGGCCTCGAACTCACAGAGATCCGCCTGGCTCTGCCTCCCGAGTGCTGGGATTAAAGGCGTGCGCCACCACCACCCGGCTGCTTCCAGTTTTTGATGGCGTTAATTGCCTATTTAACCCAAATTTACCTTTGTTCAAAAGTTCATGGTGATGACAGCCTTTATACTTTGAAGGGAGTATGGGATGTGGGTGGAGCTCAGGTGATTCTTGTTGGTACAGGAAGGAAGCCCCGACAGACGCAGAATGGACTGCTTTCATGATAGTCTGGGAGTATCCTGTGGGTATGCACTGTGTTTAGGACAAAGCCTGGCTTATCTCTGCCACTGAGAGATGTGTGTCGGGATTGGTAACATTGTAAGGTGAGTACAGCGGTAGCTAATGTTGACTGAGAGGCTGCCAGCAAAGCTAGCTTTCAAGCTGCACACTCTAACTCTAGAGTAACCATATAGTAATCACATAGTAACCATGTAGTATTGATGGAAGAATTAAGGTGGGTTTATTCAAAGCTGGAACAGCTACCCACTACAATATAGTAACCATAACTAACCACACAGTAACCATATAGTAACCACATAGTAACCACTCTCCTTTAAGGATTCTCAGGTAGAGGGTGTCTCGGACCACTTCCTGATAAAAAGCATGTCTACATACAGAAGGAAGATTCCGGCCAACATTCAAAGATCTGATTGCGATCATGCTGTGTAAGCAAAGTATAGTTAGAGTGAAATCAATGATGGCAAACGGCTGGTGTAACTCGGCGGCGTTGCAATGTCTCAGAGCATCTCTGGGAACCCCATCTAGATGGGAAAGTTATTTGGGTTCACTCTCTATGGACTGCACTCAGCATTGTTCCGGAATCATGCCTCCAGAGCAGCTGAACCAACCCTTTCAGCTTGCAGTGGTACCCCTGTGACTGGGAGTGCAGAGGTTTCTGCCCAGCCTGATATGGAAGGCGGAGGCAGACGAAGCAGATCTGGTACAGATTAGGCCCTCAACGAACAACCGTTAACACAGCTGAGAATCTAAGGGGTGATGCGTGGCAGATCGCAGTGATCTGTCTCCAGGACTGAGCCAGTCATGACTTCTGCTGGGACTTTCGGTCCCCGATCCCTGGCATAGGCTACATGCCCTGTGCAGGGGAAGCTGGGAGGAGCCACAGGACCAAGTGCTTAAGCCACAGAAGGGAGGAACGTGACCCATGTCCACAACACAAGGGCCTCCCACTGGCTGTGGCCCAGGGCCTTCATTAGTGTTGGTCTCCAAAGAGAACGCTCAGAAACTGAGACAAGGTGTTTGTGCAGACTGCATGGAGGGGAGCAGGGAGAGAAAGAGAATAATGGCAGCTCTCCTCGTGGAGTGGTTTGGCAGCCCGGAGGACCTGGCTGCCTTCTGTCACAGAGAACAGCGGAAAGAAAGCCCTGCTGCATTCCCATGCTTCAGGGGCGACTGCCAAAGGAATAAAGGCTTTCATTAGCTCCCATCCTCTTTAATTAAGCCTTCCTCAGTACACAAGTGGGATCCTCTTTTATTTAACAAAAAAGAGACTCAATCTAATAAATGAATAAAACAGAGATAAATTGGCTCCCCAGACATAGCTGAGGGCAGGTACTCTCAAATGTTCTATGGCAGGGTAGGGACCAGCGTCAGGAAATTTCCAGCAGTGCATTTTAGATAAGTCAAGAGACAGAGGAAACTGAATTGGCACTCATTTTTTTAACCCACCAAACAGGACAGATAAACTGTCTAAAGAAGTCCTAGACTGTATAGCAAGCCCACAAAGTAGCCATCATGCTACCCAAGACAAACTCCACACTGCCATGCTGAAGTGACTGGTGACTTTGTGACCCTGTGCTCAGCCCAGTGTTTGGGAGAGGAACAAAGTTAGTTGGTGAGCTTTGAATGGCCTGGCATTTAAAGGAATGGCTTGGCTTTGCCAAGGGTCCATGGTACCCAGGAAAGCAGGTACCAGGGGACGTATATGGAAATGAAGTTATAACTCTTTCCTTTCAAAGGGATGAACCTGAAAAGAAGAGGTGACCTCAAGCATCTATGTATTTAATTCCCCGTTGAACAAAATGCCCTTAGAGTAAGTCTGTCACATGGTATTGATTTTCCCCCTCAGCTGTCCACACAGTTGATAGCTACTTCTGTACAGATGATTCAGGTCCACATATAGGGACAAAGGTCACTTAAATACATTTCTTTCTCAAGTTCCAACTCTTTGTACTAAAAATCCCCCCCTCCCCAAATCAAAGAGGATAGACTGGGAAATTAAAAAGTTTTTTTTTTTTTAAACTAATCCTAAAACTTTGTACTAGGTGTCTTTCTTTTTAACTTCAAATGAGGTATAAACCTAAATTCCTCTTAAAGATGTAAAAAGCTTTTGGTGTGACAGTTTCAAATTTAGTGTGTAAGAGAGATCATGCAATGTTCATCTCTTTGTTTCTGGCTGATTTAAAATACCATATTTTCAAAAATCCATCCGTTCCTCAATAGACACACTGGTTCCATATCTTGGCCATTATGAGTGATGCTGTAATGAACATGGATTGTGTGCTCCAAATAGTTATAGGATAAGATCTTCAAAGTCCTTCCCACAAAAGGATGATACACATCTGGGATGATGGACAGACTAATTACCCTGGTATGATTATTGTACAATGAGTATGTAGATCGAAACACCATATTCCATAAATGTATCAAAATGAAGTAAAAAGAAAATTAAAAATACAAATAAAGAGCATTTATGCATGATTGTCAGCCATCTTTACACTATTCTGTGTGAATTAAGCTTAAGCTCCATTGTTTAGGGACATACTTCTGTCCCATAAGAACATAGGTGGCTGGGATCTCATCCCTCTGCTTACTACATTTCTTTTTAGTCTGAACATGTCTTTAAGTGTTCTCAGAGCAGGTTTATTAGGAATACAGGCCCAAGAGATGTCTATCAATCTGACCATTGGTCAATTAGGCCAATAACTTCGGATATAAACTTGGGTTGTTAAAAGGAATTTTATGGATAAACTGTCACTGCAACTGTGCAATCTAAGAAAGCCAGAAACAAGTGCATGGTGTAGCATGCCTCCCAGAGATGTGCCTGGAATCCTTAGTGTGATGATCACTGTTTGTGGGGAAATCCCACCAAATTTTCTTTTTCAAAGCCTCGGTCTCTTTAGTGTTGGAAGCTGAAACGTGCTCTACTTTACTGGGCGATATTTTTAAACAAGTCTAAAACAGGACCTAACAAATGAATCCATAACATGCTCTGCAACTGGCTGAGTGCATAGGAACCACTCAGGGAAAACAAGACCAACAGGAACAGAGAAGCTAGAGGTGAAGAGTGAGGCACATTGGTGCTGGGGGGCAGGGTGCAGAGAAACAGAAGCTGTCTTACAACAAGAAACAGCCGATTCATTCAAAAGGCAGTAATTCCATAACGCCTTGCATGATGATTTCCTCTAATAGAACCCTTGATTCTGATAGGTTGACCTTCTGAACGCTGGTTGTCACCTGCTGTATACTCCTGTGGTCTTTTGCTGTCCATATGTATATACCATTTACATGGATGGATTTAATCCTCACCATGTGAGGTACTGGAGTTCGGGGGTCTGTTCTGTTTCCTGTGATTGGCTTCCTTGTCTAGCACCTGTAATAACAGCTATGATTCTCTCCATTTACCATGTATTTCCATGTTATGTGTACATGTAATCTCATGATTACATCTCAATCTGATGGGCACACATAACTGTGGATAGTCTAGAAGATGGTTTCTTATTTAACTGTACAATTTTTATGAATAGAAACATACTAAAATATGCTTCATACTAGGTCTATTGTTCCATGTGGACTGTAGACACTTAGAGGTCTTGTTCTCCATCCTTAGCTACTGATAAGGCAAATTGGCCAGACAAAAGGTCCTCATAGAACTTTCACAGTACAGAATTGCAGGTGCCTGGCCTTGTTGGCTCAAAACCCTTCAGAAGATTTATAGCGAACCAGAAGTAATAGTGCAGGTGTCTGGTCTTAGTATATCTTAGTCCTCAAGAGATCAACACCGCCCATGTTGCCCTAAGCTTCCTCTACCAGCACCTCCCCACTCTGATTCAAAAAACAATTAACACGTTGTGTTTATTTCTACACCAGTTTTTAATGCAAGATATTAGGCTCAATAGACTAATTATATACAGGTCCTGAGATTCAGGTGACTAACAGAAAAAGGCTGTTAACTGACTAACGATGTCTGGATATTAATCACATAAAAGAGTATGTGTATTCTCTGCCTTTTCCTTAATTCTCTCATTGGTTTAATTTCTTCCCTTGTAACCTTTGTAGCTATCCCTTTAAGAGATAGCCAGGACTTTTTACAACCTACAGCTGTTGTCAATCACCAATTAAGCTGACCAAGTCTTTACCAAGCGTGACTTTTTTTTTTTTTAATTATGTATACAGTCTTCTGCCTGCATGTGTCCCTGCAGGTCAGAAGAGGGCACCAGATCTCATTACAGAGGGTTGTGAGCCACCATGGGGTTACTGGGAATTGAACTCAGGACCTCTGGAAGAGCAGTCGGTGCTCTTAACCACTGAGCCATCTCTCCAGCCCCCAAGCATGACTCTTATCAGAATACTTGTCCCTGAGAGTTTACTTTGTAGTTTTTACTAACAGGCTGTTAATGAATCCACATCCATATCTACATATATACATATATATATATATATATATATATGTATATATACATATATATACATATATATATGTATATATGTATATATACATATATATATATATGTAAGAGGGGAACAAAGAGAAGAAGAAAGATGGAAAGAGCGAGACAGGTATGAGAGGACAGTAGGAGGGACTGAGAGGAGCTAAGTATGAGAATAGAAAAGAACCTGTGTAGATAGAACTGACTGAGAAGAATAAAGTGAATGGACTAAAGAACTCAGTGTGCGTAGATTCACTGGATATCCCTCAGATTAGATTCCCAGCTGGCTGTTAGATTCTTCCACAGACTCTGGGAGAAAGCAATAGGGGCGGGACCTCTATTTTTTTTTCGATAGGCTAAAGCGGGACTCTCCTGAAGTCAGTTTTTAAAATGCAGCTAAACGCTAAAAGCGGTTTGTGCAGACCCCCTTGGCTGCCCATCAGGAAGCCAGCGGGAGCTCTCCCAGTCAGGTGAAGAAGAAGTGTGGCTCTTAATGTGCTGCACCCCACCTGAGGCCCACTCCATGGGTCGCAATTTGATTGGGAAATATGATCGGTTCTGAGCTGGCCTAGCCACGGGCACACTCTTCCGCCCCTGCTGTGAGCTGGGTGTTTGAAATCCCTCTGTCGTGGCTCTAAGCGGGCAGCAACAGATACCGCTGCCTCTCCTAAGGTCCTCTGATTTGCTTAGTCATGAATCTTACATGTTACAACTGTATGAACGTATCATTCAGATGTGATGATGCTCCTATTGGACCATCCATCTATTGACTTCCAGACAGAAAATAATTAACACAGGGTGGACAGGAATAACATACTGAAAAACAAAAAACAAACAAATACCCCCTAAAACAAAACAGGCTAGGCTTGTAGATTCATGACTTTGAGTAAATTTCTTCCAGAATTATGTTAGTACCAAATATTGAGGGACACAGAGTAAGGAAGGATGTAAAACTTGCGTCTTTCATTAGTCCTTGCTGCCTGCTTTGCTGGCTTCTTAGAATGTAGGAGTATTTGTGGCTTTGGGTGGTCCATGAGCAGACACCAACTACCTTTCTTACTGGCCATCTGTAGCCACTAGCAACACGAGGCTTGTGGCATATATTAAGTAAGGAGAATCTAGCTTTCTAATCCCAGCATTCCAGTCTGAAGATATGGCTCCCATTGGCAGTGACGCAGGTACCACCAGTGTGGGGCGCTCTTGTGCAGCGCACTCTGCGGTGAGGCAAGGTCTCCATGGTCTGGCCGCAGCGCCCTGGGCATGGCCTTCTCCATGAAGGTCAGGCCTCCACTTGCCAGGTCTCAGCCACCTCGGGATGCTTCTGCTCATTACCACCTGGCAGTCTGAAGGCCGAGGAGGCTACCAAGCAGGGAAGTGTCATTCAAACTCATTCTGCGCAAAGTGGTTTTGCTAGTGTTATTTTCTTCAGAGAGACATCTCCCTTGGGTGTGGAGAAAAATCAATCAAGAAAAGCTCTGAAGGACAGTGTGTAGAGCTGGTTATTCAGTCATAGAAATCTTGAAAATTCCAAAGAGATTTAGTTATATGATGTTTATGCCATCTATGGAAACATGAGGTACCAATCAAGTTGCTGGATAAATAACCTAAGGGAAACTTTGGATAGTTAACAACCAAAATTTCACAGGCATTATAAGAAGTGGCCAATTCCAACAATCATCAATGTTATTAAATCAGACGCTGTGACACCTGCTTCAGAACATTCGGAAAGCCATCGGAATTCATGCCAGAGAGCTAACGGTGTGTGCCTGAAAGCACGGATGAATTTAGTTTGGAGACAGCAGGATCCAGAAGGTGATGAGAATCAATTATTCTCGCCTGACTGCAGGAGACTGCACCAGGCAGTGCTTTCGGATGGTCCTGGCAGCCATCATGTAGAGCTAGCCTGTGCTAGCTGTACACTGGGCACTCTACAGAAGAGTATGCATGTATAGGGCTAGCCTCTGCCAGCTTCACACTGGACACTCTACAGAAGAGTATGCATGTATAGGGCTAGCCTGTGCCAGTTTCACATTGGGCACTCTCCGGAAGAGTGTGCATCTGACTAGTTAAGAGACCTTGGAAGGAGCTGTTACTAACTACAGGCCATAGAGAAGGAACAGCAGTTAGAGGCAGGGCAAAGGCAAGTTCTCATAACCTGGACACAGAGTCCCCGGCTGTGATATGAGAGCATGGACTGTGTTTTGGGGGCCATTCAGGCTCTTCATGAAGCCATTCCTATTAGGGAGGGACAAGGCCCTACAGTCTTTATCCTGGCTCCACTCAGAGCTTTTCACCCACAGCACTGCCAACAGCAGCACCACCACAGGGGATAGCCAGATGTAGCTGCTTGTCTGAGGATTAGGTAAATCTGGTTCCCTGTTTGTGTTTTTGAAAGCTACATTTCAAGTGCGGTCATCCTCACTGTCCCTGGCGGGCTGGGGCAGGAACTCTTCAGGTTGCAACCATCCGAAGACACCCAAGTCTCTTACAGCCAAAGGTGCTGTGATTTGCACGTAACCTCTGAATGCTTTAAACCAGCTCCGTGAGACTCAGGACGCCGCAGTGCAAAGGCTGTGCACAGAGTTGCTACACTGCATTGTTTGGGGGAATAATGACAAGGCAGAACGCTCTGGACACCCACAATGCACATTTCCCCCAAATGTTTTCAGTTCACGCTCAGTTGATCTGTGGGTCTGGAACCTACAGAGGAGTAACTTCCCAGCCATTTTTCCTAGGATGTAATGCTCTCCCAGTTTGGTCCTTAGATGCCCCAATGAAGACCCTTAGTTCCCAGCCTAGTACTACTAGGGGAAGATGAAGGTGGAAGCTTTAGAAGGCATCACAACATGTGAGGTCATAGGTCATCAAGGGATGTTGGGACCCAAGCCCTTCTCTCCTTTCCTTTTCTGTTTCTCTAGCACGAGGTGAGGAACGTCTTTCACTGTACCCTTGTAATGACGTACTGTGTGGCCATAGACCCTAAGCAATGGGGACAGTTAGTCATAGACTAAAACTCCTAATGTAGCAAAATGAACCTGTTTACTTTATAGGTTGATTGTCTCAAGTCTTTTGTGATATTGTAAAGCTAAGACAGATAAATTACTAGAAACAATGATTAACTTAAAAAAATGGAGAAATACATGTTCTTCAGCCTTGCTGGGTCTTCTCTGTGTGTTAGCACCTCTTTAGTTCATCTCATATCTATTCACTAAGTTATCGTTTAGGATGACCCATACACCCTTCAGAGATGAGCACCCTCATGTGCTACAGAGACCATCACATAAAGACTATCGCCATGACGACCCTTTTGAGCATTTCCTCTAGCTTTCTTTCACTTCCCTTACTGCAAATGATTTGCCTTCTGCCTTGGAAGTGTGAGTTTCCTGTTATCAAGTCTTCAATCATGACCATTTATCATTCTCAAGTCCTGTTGATCTGCAGCCATCTCATTAGAACAGCCCCACCCGTTTCCAATTGTGCTAACACTTCACCTGTGCCTCTCACTGGAGTTCCGTGCAACGTGACTACCCAGATACATGCAGGCCACCTCACAGCTGTCCCCTAAACTTAGCTACTGGATTAATTGTGACTCCCTAGCAGAGACTCCCACAGTTCTGTGGACAGACAGGAGTCAATACATACTTATTAAAGGGCATTCTTCTTCCCCACCTCTCTCCATATCCATATAGAGGATATAGAATATATTCTTGCAAATGTCAGACTAATTCCTAAAGCATTTAGATTGAATTCAATAATGAGTCAGTGAACACATTTCTTTAATGATCTCAACATGAAGTTCTAAATAAGTGCCTACAGCACCAAAACGTCTGTTGGGAAAATAAGGGCACATGTGTCAATGGTTAGCAACACAATATACTGCATGTGAAATGTAAAATACTTTCATGAGGGTGTGGGTGATAAGCTTGAAGTGATTCAGACTAGCAAGCAACAAAAGACAGGCACAAGAGCCAAAATAAACTTACCTTGGGTTGCGATATAATGATTGGGTCGATGGTAGCCCTAAAAAATGAGAAAGAATATTTGATAAATTTAAAGTCAATGAGCAGCAGAGAAATCACACACTGAGTCTGTGGGAATGACCGTGCATTCAAACACCAACCCCTGCAGCACTCGATAGCTCAGATGCTGGACACAGGATTCTTCAGTTTGTCTTACTAAAGGAAGGGGCATCAAGTACAGCCCTCTGGATGGTGTGCAGGAAGTGCAAGGAACTTCATTACACACTGGCTATGAGATGATGGATGAGCAGCCAAAGCTATCAACTTATGGATTCTCTGAACTAAAATGACCAAGACCCTTATGAAGGTGTGAATGCCTGGGAATATGCAATAGGACTTTGTCTGCATTTGGGACGTTATTGGCAAGGTGCCAAGGACTTAACACATACTCTGTTCTATCAGTGTAGACAGTTCCATCAATAGTAACGCTCAGAGCCATTCTCAAACACTGCTCATACCATGACACAATGCTGCAGCAAGAGCCGGGGTTTAAAGTAGAGATTGTACAAGACTCCCCCCTTTACTCATGACCCCATAGGAAGCAGGAAAGATTAAACTGGACACAAAGAAACTGGGAGGCAAAGATATCACAGGAGAAGTTATCTGGGAAAGATAAAAGTCAGTTCAGAGAAAATTACTTCTAGTAACATACTGCATCATCGTGGACCTTAATACATTTCTGTCCCTGGAGATTACCCTAAATATTGTTCTCAAAGATAACTGGAAAACAGAAAAAAAAATTGGAGAGAAAATAAAGATTCCTCAGACACCTTAAATGCCCATCTGTTAGGTTATTTTTGCTCTTGAGTCAGCAGCAATGAGTAAGAAAGGCAGAAATTTTGCAACACAACTGACTTGCCTCACATCTCAAAAGACAGCATTGAGACCAACATTACATAGAATTCCCTAGAGAATTACTCATTTGTCAGCTGTTGAATGCCACAAGGGAGAGAACATGGACTTCCTCATTCTGCAGGTCTATTGCCTTAGAAGGTGTCCAGGAGACAGGAGGGACACATGTGATGAACTGAGCTAGCCCACGCTGTCTCAGGCTAGCCCATGTTACTGACCGCCTTAGTCATTGTTCAGTTCCCATTTGTATCATTGATCAGCTGAAGATTCCCTTAAAATTCCGTGCTGGTTGGCTTGTCAACTTGATACAAACCCGGACATATCTGAGAAGTGGAATCTTAATTGAGTAAAAAAAAAAAAAAAAAACGCCGCTAAAAGATCAGCCTTGTAGGCAAGTCTGTAGGGCATTTTCTTGATTAATGATTGATGTGAGAGGGAATAGAATGAGACACTTTGGGGAATGGGGTCTAAACAAAAGTCATTTGTGTTTCATGTCCCCCTTATCCACATAGCCTAAAGGCAATCTGTACAGTAATTTAATTCTGCGGGAAACAACGCTGGTGTGTTATGGCTGAAGATGTATGGAGGCCCTTCGTCATTGGTGACACTAAGCTGTGTGTTGTGCTTTGACTGCAGTTTGTCACATATGGTGGGTGTGGAATCTTCCAGTTGTGTGGCCTTGTGTCAGCCCTGGAAAAGTTTGGACTCTGGAGGATTTTGGATTGGGGGATTAGGGATGCTTAACACACATGTGGGTAAGATGGGTCTCTGAAAATGCTAATGGACTGAAAACCTGGCCTAGCCCAGCCACATGCCTGGGAATGCCGAGGAAGTGAATCTGTTCTCCGAGGTTTGTGCCTTGCACGGCCCCATACAATACGGCCCCTGGATTTCCTACCTCTGATTTCATTCATTCTTTCAACTGAAAACAAGCTGTCTTTTAAAGAATTTATCCTAATGTAAGACATTAAGTTAACATGACGCAGAATGAACAAGGCAGCCATCTTCAATAATTAAACAGCTTGCATATTTAATGACATGCCTTGCCTGCCTTGGAAGTCCTGGTGAACAGCTGTGGATGACTTTGAAGGCAACTTAAAAGTACAGCGACAAGAGGCTGCAAATCACCGCATTAGGAATTGGACGGTTTTGTCCCATTAATATGCAAACATTTTTTTAAGTTGTTGACAAAAATGTAAAAATATCTTTTTAGTCTGCCTAAGCATGGGTAGGCAAAGGGGGTACAGAAAGGAACTAAGATGTTTATCCCCAAACAGGCTTACTTGAGACGGCAGTGACTGCACTCTGTGGAGTGTGGGGAACACTGACATTTGCTCGTGGATGGTCACTGACACACGTCTACTAACTGTGCAGCAGATTTGGGGTGTGGCGTGTGTCAGAATGTTTGGATTTATTGATAATTTTAAAATACATACATCGATGTAATTGCCATTGATATAATCCGAATTGTTGTCACCTTCCAGCATCTGCAGCCGAACCCGTGAGTGATCATCTGCAAAAGGAAACAGAAGACAGCCATGAACAAAGGCGATCCCACGGCTGCCCTCGGCCTTAGAGCTTCTGTGCAGCACAAAGACCCTCCCCAAGCACGGGTCTGCTTTAAAGATGGCTGTGGCTTGGAATTTGACATTCTTTGCAGGCTTAGTGCCAAGCCTGTAGTGTTACTGGGAATTAGTGGCTCCAACTGGGGAGATGGGAATGCTAACATGAGAATGCTCCACCATCTACTTCCTATCAAGATGATTCACCTTACCACAGGGTCAGAGCAATAAAGCATACTAATAATGGACTGGAACTCTGAAAATGTGAGCCCAAAGAAACCTTTCTTCTTTTTAAGTTTGCTTATCTCAAGTATTTTGTGACAGTAATAGAAAGCCCACTAACAAGATAATAAATATCACACACCTTCTAAACTTCCCATTTTGCTATTAAGGTTGGAATCTATAGTTCCTTATTTTTTAAAAAAAATAACAAATCTTCCTATTTTTTTTGATAACTGAAACACACAGAATACTATAAAAGCTAGAGACTCATACTCTTAACCAAGAGTTATTTCTTAGAAGTTTGAACAGCTTCACTAAATCACATACAAGGCTTCAGATGCTGAAGGCTGCCTATAACGTTCACCTTAAAGATAATGGCTACCAATCCTCAGCCCAGCCTTGCGGGAAGTTTGGATGGAGTCTGTCCTAGATGAGGTTTTATCTGCCATGATAAAGACCATGACCATAAACAACTTGGGGAAGAAAGAGTTTATTGCAGCTTATAACTCTCAAGTTGCATGCCATCACTGAAAGAAGTCAGGGTAGGAACTCAAGGCAGGAACCTGGAGGCAGGAGCTGTTGCAGAGGCCAAAGAGAGGTGCTCTTTGCTAGCTTGCTCCTCATGGCTTGCTCATCTTGTTTTCTTACAGAACCCAGGACCAAGAGCCCAGAGTGGCACCACCCACAATGGGCTGGGCCCTCGCACACCAACTGTCAATTAAGACAACGCAACGCAGGGTTTTCCACAGTGACCTGGGCTCTCCCACATCAATAATCAACAAAAAACATACCACAGGCTTGCCCACAGGCCAATCTAGTGGGACATTTAGTCAATGAGGTTCTCTCTTTCCAGATGATGCTGGCTTGTAGTTAAGGTGATGTGAGAGTAGCCAGCACAGAGGCCTAGCTCTATGTAGTTTTCTAGCTTTCCTTCTGTGCCCGAGGGTATCACCAAGTAAGAGCAATGTTGTGACCACCAGCCTTAGCCTCATCTGGAGAAGGAACTGGCAGAAACTGCCAGGAACCAGGCTGTTTCCAGACTGAAGAACAACAAACATCACCAAGCACTAATCCTGACAAACAGGAAGCAGCATGTGGGGCTGGAATTGTTTAACAGGTATATTAACATTTCCTGAACGGAAAAATGTCTGTACATGTACTATTCATTATCTCAGTTACTTCCCTGAAAATCTGACTTTTAAGACGGAAAACTCTGGCAGTCCCATGTCCCTCAACGCCCATCACTAGTTCTGTACCTGGGGCACAATATGCACCACCAAAATGTTTTTTTGAATGAAAAAAATGCAAAAATTATTTTTGAAAAGTACGTCCTTTACACTACCTCCTGAAGTGAAGGGTGTGTCTGAGCTTGCCTGGATTCAAACCTCGGTACTGAAAAAAAAGGGCTTTGGCCAAGGAGTGAGTCTCTTTCTATGTAAGCACTCTCTGAAACCCAGTGTTGAGAACGGATCAGAGCCAGCTCCCTGAAAGGAAGCTCTGTGGTCACTGAGGAGTGAGGTGGCGTGACACAGGATTTGTCAAATCCCATTGCCATTGTCTGGGAGAGTGAGACCCTTACCAAGCTGCCAACACCTTCCTCTGAGGCTCACAGGACCCAACATCCCATCTAGTTTGGTGAGTGAGAAAGAAGTATGCCATGTGAGGCAGGGGTCAAGAGAGATGTGGAGGATGGGCCACCACGCCTCTTCATCCATGGCCAAGGGCTGACTTGAATCTACTCCTCCACTTGGTAGACTAATGGGCAGAGTCAGGATTTCACCTCAGGCCCTGAAGTTCACCTCAGGTCCTGCGGGATGAAAATTCTCTTTGCAGTCACTGGTGGGCGTAATGCCATCTGTATCAGTTTTCTAATTCCATCCTTGATGAAGGCCCCTCTCTTCTGGTCACATTAGACAGTATTTCATGTCAGAGCCTCGCAGTGAGTCAGGCCTCAATGCTTATCTGGAATGTGGTCACTAACCAGGCTAGACAAGCCACAGGAAGAATCCAGAACAGCGGTTCTCAACCTTCCTAAATGCTATGACCCTTATGTTGTGGTGACCCTCAACCATAAAATTATTTTCATTGCTACTTCATAACTGTAATTTTGCTACTCTTATGAATTTTAATGTAAGTATCTGTGTTTTCTGATGGTCTTAGGTGACCTCTGTGAAAGGGGTCTCGACCCATAGGTTGAGAACGGCTGATCTAGAGGCAGCTGTGCCTTGTTGCTCTGCTCCAAGAGAATCTGGGGTGGAGGTTATATATATATGCGAGGCTAGAGGCTACCCACAGCAAGTGTGTGGCTGAAGGTCTCTCTTGGTGGGTGAGAGTCCTCCACTTGGGATTTGGGGCCAGGAACTCCCCCACTTTGTGCTATAGTTTCCTTCTCTGTTAACAAGGATGAGTGGAGTCCATGCCACACAATCAACGTGAGCATTAAAATGACACATGTAAAGGGATTGGAAAGAAGCCAGTGTACAGTAAGCAACAAATCTATGTGGGCTATTATTATTGTGTGTTGTTCAATGACGACTGGCACGCTCCATTTTCTCACTCTTCACAGCTGTTTGCTGGACAAGGTGACAGTACTTTGGGAATGGAGCTACATGGAATCAGGTTTCCTCATGGCCACCTACTTTAAGGATCAGAACGAGTGTGTTTGGAACCAGTGTTTCCCTATGTATATCTTGCCTGTGTTAGCAGCTGGGGGGAGGTCAGCTGTGGGTGTGATGGATGTGTGTGGACTGTTACAGTCTATGTTTGCCAGAAGAGCGCATGCACATGCATGGCCATTTATTTCAGAGAGCAGCCTAGACATTTCTGAATGTCTGCTGAAGTCACCAGAGCTTCTGAGAAAAAGGTGCCCAAACAGAACCCAACTGAAGCTGTTCTGCATATTATCAGGCTCTTAGCTAGCTCCCCGAAAGGGAGAGGACATGATCTTACCTTCTGTAAGCTTAGGTAGATCTTCAATTTGCCTCTTCACTGATATCTATCTATCTATCTATCTATCTATCTATCTATCTATCTATCTGTCTGTCTGTCTGTCTGTCTGTCTGTCTGTCTGTCTATGTGGTAAACATGTCTTTTTTCCCTACAGATCAGACCTACTTAAGGATAGTAGCCATATATGTCATATAAAACATTATGCATACTATTTAAGCATATACACAGGAGATATCTATCATCTCTTTTCTCTACCCTGCTTACAATTACCTTTATTATTTTATGAATAAGGGGGAAAGACCAGCTCACAAAGAGGTATCACTGTATACCCACTGGCAAGTGTCACGGTGCCAAGTGTAGGTGAGGGTGTGGCACAATAGGAACTTTCAGATGCTGATGGTGAATGTGAACATGATTGCAAACACCCAAAAAAGAATTTGTTATTATGTAAAGATGAAGACACCCATCCTATGTGCCAGTGGTAACAAGTGGATACTGTGTGCATCCTGATGGGGAAATAACAATGTACCTAGCGACATTGTTTACAATTAAGAAAAATATTAATAACTTATCAAGTGGGATGCTATTTGGTAATGACATGAATGAACTACAGTTACATACACAAACTATATAAACACAAGCCACACCAAACGGAAGCCACACACAGGAGACACTGGCAACGTTCTCTGTTGACCTTTCTGCATAGACGGAATGTTCTACATCACTGTTCTTCAGCACAGCAGTCACCAGACATGCATAGTGACTGAGCACATGGACTGCAGTTAGAGGGAGGAATTGATTGATTTTAAATTAAAAAAAACTATGTGCATAGGTATTTTGCCTGCGTGTATGTCTGTCTGTGTACCATGTGTGTACTTACAGAGGCCAGAGAGGGCACTGGATCCGCTGGAACTGAAGTTGTGACCCATCTTGTGGGTACTGGGAATTGAACCCAGGTCCTTTGGAAGAGCAGCCAGTGCTCTTAACTGAGGAGTTATTTCTCCAGCCCCTGACTTTTTAATTGTATTTAATTTCAATGACTTTAAGTTTAAATAGCTATGTGTAGCCAAATAGCTCCCATATTGTGGACTTAGTATGACAGGAAGAGTAAAATGCCCAACTTACAATTTCATAACAATTACATGTTAAAATGCTAGTATTTAGGCTATATTGGGTTAAAGAATATATGTTATTTTGCACTTATTTTTTGTATGTTTCTATGCAGTATACCCATTAGCAATGTTAAAATGTTTTATATGGGGCTCATATAATACTACATATTCTATTTTTCTTTTCTGGGATGATTCTTCTGAGAGGTACTCAAAATATAGGACAAAAAGAGAAAATTGTTACTGTAAGATCTTCATAGACTCTCTGTTGCTATCTCTGTCTCTGTCTGTCTGTCTGTCTGTCTCCCCCCACTGTGTGTGTGTGTGTGTGTGTGTGTGTGTGTGTGTGTGTGTGTGTGTGTGTGTGTGTGTGTTACATCTAACTCAGGACTCATGCATGCTAGGGAAACACACGATCACAGAACCATATCCCCAACCCAGTAGTCACTATTTTAGTGGCTGGAGCAGTAAGCTGTGATCCGAACAAGGTACAGTGGGGTCTTGTGGGGTGCTGACTCCTCTCTAAGTCCAGACTTGATCAGTGGTTTCATCAACCTTTGCTTTACAATAATATGCTCAAGGGTTTACTTTGAAGATATTATGTATGTGAAACACAAGACACAAAAAAATAAAAGGGCAAAGAGTGTGGGACACTGCTCATGAGGTTCCATGATGGGAAACTACACAAAGAAATAGAATGGGCATTATTTGGGGCTGGGCTGAGGGCAGAATGGAGAACTGTTTAGAAACTCTATGTAGAGTTTTGAATTTGCAGGATGAAGAGAGTTCTGGAGATGGCTGGTAGCGATAGTTGTTCAAGAGTGTGAGAAGGCAAATGTTCTGCTGTATGTGGTCCACACAACTCAAAGACAACATGGCCACACTTAGTGCACCCTTCGTCCATTCTCTGCTACAACCCCGATCTCCACGGCAACAGCACATTCAAGGATGGAAAGGACATTCACAGACTTCCAGTCTTAAGAGCCCTTTGTTGGAAAGATCTTCCCGACACGGGCTTGCTCCCTTTCTCTGGTGATGTACAGGCAATAGTAGTAGGGACTCTAGCTTGCTAATGGAGAAGTCATACATTATTGATGTCCATTTGCTAGAAATGTCCAAGAATTAGAAAAAGGTTATGAAGTATTCTCTCTTTCAGTGTTAAAATAAGTGTGAACAGCAAGAGTTGAACCTACCTGCCAGGATGATACAAATGTTCCTTGGTGTATGTTTTCGGTCTGTCTCAGAACTGCAATAAATATCCAAATCAATGGATATTTATATTCTTTCTATAAAATGTCATACTCTTTGCATATAACCTATGCAAACTCCCCTGCATACTTTAAATTATCTCTATAGGGTACGATGCTCTCTCATATTGTTTAGGGAATAATGACAGGAAATCAGCACTGATTCAGTACAAACACGTTTCCCCAAAGATTTTCAATCTGATATTGGTTGACTCTGTGGATGTGGTACCTAGTGATATGGTGAACTAACTACACCTTAGCAGTGAGGATGGGCTACAGGAGCCAGTCTATAGAGAGCACAGGGAGGTACTTCACCTTGCAAAGCAAAGTCGTCATCATGTGATTATGTTTCTTTGTGACTGTGGGTGTGCTAGTTAGTTCTAATTGTCAACAAATTAGAATCGCCCGGGGGGGGGGGGGGGAAGGGCCTTGAAGAGTGACTGTCAACATCAGGTTGGCCTGCGAGTATGTGATGATGTTAATTGACATGGGAAGACCCAGCTTGGGGTGAGTGCCACCGTTCCCTGGGTTGGGGTCTTAGACTCTATGGAATCGGAGAAAAAGAGGCGAGCATGAGTAAGCATGCATGTGTTCACTGCTTTTTCTTCTCTGCCCCTGACTGTAGATGTGACTGGCTGTTTCACTTCTTGTTGACTTGATTTCTCCACAAAGACAGACATGTGGGGACTCAGGACTACGGGCTAAAGCTAAACTTTTTTTCCACCAACTTACTTTTCTCAGGGTATTTTTATCATAGTAACTGAAAGGAAGCTAGTTAATCCCCCATCCTTTTGTAAGCTTGTGTGAAAAGCATCCTTCCTAAAGAGCAATGCAAGAAATAGGAAAGCATCCACCACCCACACGGAGCCATCGAAAGGGGCAATGTGAGGGACACTCCTAGGTCCAAGGCTTCTGTCCCCTGCTGCCAAGATACTTAAGAATGACGAATGACGCAGCACAGACACTGTGGCTTCCAGCATCTTCCTTGAAGTCTACTAGTCAGTGAACCGCAAAGTCAACATTGACTGTCGGGAACAAGCAAGTAGGATGCATCACCAGATTTTTTTTTAAATCAGATATATATTGAGATGAATAGATTACAACTATTCTTTAGGGAAACTCAGTTATTCTCTGGGATAATCTTGAAGCTAAGTCATATCAAATGTTTATAAGGAAATGCCTATCAGACATTTCTAGCATGTACCAAATACTAGAGTCATCCAGGAAAAAGAACCAAAGACACACTGAGCACCCATGGACAGTCCCTGTTCTGAAGGCCACCAGCTGGGCCTTTCAGAGGGGCCTTTCTAGGCTCAGGATCTGGGTATGATTGTTGAATGGAGGAGGTGGTTTGGAGAATTCCACTGTTCATGTATAAAATTTGGGAAACCCAATGGGATCTCTGGCTAACAGGTATTAGCTGCAAAAGTGATATGGTCAATACTTCAAGGACTTACTATTTCTGGAGGTCCCAACTAGTTGATTTTGAGATGACTCAAACATTAGCATTATTAATGCCAATCTAAGTATCTACCCCAGCATGAAGGATTTTCTCCTGGTTATTCTAAAGCTCTTTTATGTTCTTACTTTGTGTTGAATGAAAATATCAGAATCTTCAGAATCCCAGATACCGTCATTTGAAAGATGACCCTTTCAAGTGGACTCAGACAACTTTGACTCTGCTGAGCTTTGGTAAGGAGGAGGTGCCATGGCCTCCTCTCACAAGAGTATTGGGAAGATCGAGTACGGTCATGCACATCAGTTCCTGGAGCCTGGCCCTGTTCATTGCTGTATTAGTCAGATTTTCATTGCTGAGACCAGACACCTGAGAGAGCAACTGGAGAGAGTAAGTTCCAAAGCTTCAGAGGCCTTGGTCCATCCCAGTGTGAGAGAGCGTGGCAGAGCAGAGCAGACAGGAACACAGGGAAGGCCCGGGGCAAGAAACAGCACCAAAGGCGACACCTGCAGTGGCCTACTTACTCAACAGGGCTCACCTCCCCACCTTCCCACTTCTCAACAATGCCACCATGGCATGACTCCATCAAGGGTCATATCTATCCACTGTCTATGTTAGAGTCTTCAGGATCAACCACTCCCCCAGGTCCATCAGCTGGGAACCATGTTACTTCCTGTAACGGTTCCTATCATGAAGAGTCACCTCTTTTATGTGGATAAATGTGACATTCTAGCAGAAGTTGCATAATAGGATTCAGGTCACTGAGAGCAGGAGGTCAGAGAATAGCCAAGCTGGGTGAACTAATGACTCCAAGCAGCCAATCTCTTGGGGGGGGGGACAGGAACAGGGGCTAATTTTAAAGGGAAAGAGGAAAAGGTCTGAGTCATACTCACCAACTCCCACATCCGAATCCCCAGGCAGCTACTCAGTAATGTTTCTCATTTCTGTGCCATGTACCACAGAGCTGAAGGTCCCAGACTCTGGAGGCAGAATCCCAAAGTGAACCTCACTCAGCCTGTCACTTTCTGGTTGTGTGACCCTGAACAAGCAAACTTAACTAATGCCTTGATTTCCCCGACTGTAAAATGGGAGTAGTAATACTGCTGACAGTTTACAGTGTGAGGATTCAGCGAGTTAATATAAACGTGTTCAAAAGTGTCAGCTATACGTAAGTAAGTAAAAGCTAGCAGTCACTTTTAGGACTGTAAATGACACACTGTAAGACCAGCTCATTCGTGTCACCTGGCCTATTTCGTCTTTGCCTCTCTGTCAGATCTATGCTGACAGCACCTTTTCTAAAACACATTTTTTCCCCCCACCACCTTAATCATTCAGTGGCATCAACCGTGAACTGAGCAACGGTGGATCACATAAGCAAAGGACTGTTAATACAGTCATTAAAGGGGATTGCTCTGGCTTTAGTTTATTTACCTGGGAAGGCTACTGTGGCAGAGTGAAGAAGAGCAGGTCACAAGCCATCACATCAAATTGTGTGTGTGTGTGTGTGTGTGTGTGTGTGTGTGTGTGTGTAGTTTGCCCTTCTTATCTGCCTGCTCCACAGCCACAGATGCAGCCAAATTGAGAATATTAGAAACGTGTGTTTGTGTTGAATCAGTACATTTTTCTTTTCCTGTGATTATTCACTGAACAACACACTGAAACATCTCTTCATCCAGCATATACCTCTTGTTAAGTATGACAAGTAGACCAGAGATTAAGTGTCACTGTTAGTAGGTGTCCCTACATGCCATTATGCCCTGCTCTCTGAAACGGACTATGTGCATGTAATGACACACAGTGTGGCAACCGGAAGGAGAGAGTTTCTCTGAGATTTGATGTGATTTTACGTACTGCAGCTGTCTACATGCTTTATATTGTCTGTATAATCAGAAAAAATGCTGACTCTGTTTTTATTAGAAAACAAAACCAACAGAAATAAAAAAAATTAAAACAAACAAACTAAAGAAACAAAGCCAGTAACTCATGGCTTGGAGAGAAAAGCCCAGGGTAAACTTAAACAAATGTTAGCAGGGTTTCAATCATGAAGATGGCACGCTGGGTCATTTCCTCAACTTTACTGTACACGTTTTCTGTAACTCGTATGCACTGCTGTTTTAATTAGAGAAAAAGAAGTTATTTTCCATGCATGCCTGGAATCCAACTAAAGCACAAGTAGTATTTACATTATCATCACTGCTCAGTGTTCTCCATCATGAAATTAACACACTCAGCTGTTTTGTGAAACTCAATCTGCATAAAGAATGTGATTTCCCCCAAAACTTTAGCTAGAGGAACCAGGGTAAATGCTTCAAAATGTCCCCAAACTATATTCTAGCTTCCCATATAACTCCCAGTATCAATCTCATTCCTGATCTCCTTTGATTTCACCAGAGTACATGGCCTATCCACCCATCAGCCACCTGTCCATCTATATGTCTCTGTATATGACTCCTTTATCGTCTGATTCCATATTCCATCCAGGTTTTGGGTTGGTCAGTTACTTTCCTTGAATGTACCCTTTCTCACTTGGGGGACTGATCTGTTAGGGTAAGAAACTGGTTCATGAAGACCTGGTTTATAAAAACTACCACTTATTATTACCATTGGCCTGCGCTTTCTACGTGTACATGTCCCCATGTGCACGGGAGGTGTGCCCTCTGGTGTTGAAGGAGGTCTACACGTGTAGCCAGGAAGGAGACGGGAGCGGGAAGGAAGGATACTGAAGAGAGGTGCCAAGATACAGTGGACAAGGGGAGTAGGTACCCGTGCTCTATAGCACAATGGTGGCAATGATCACTCCTCACAATTTACTCTATATTTTGCCAAGACCTGGAGGAGATGGTGTCAAAGTTCCCTGATAAACATTGAAGGATGAGAAAGGCTCATTACCCCATATTATGTGTATATGTGCTGGAGAGTCATACTGTACAGCCACCAATGTGTAGAATTATTATGTATCAATGGAAAGAAAAAGGAAAGCTCAGAAAACTGTCAAGGGCTTAAGGAAAAAAAAACTAAAGTAAAACAGGTCTTTATGCCCCAAATCCTCCAAACATGGTATTTATACCTTTTTATCAAATAACATTATTTAAAAATACCCCAAGTAGCTGCAAATGCTTTCACGCTTTCCTATTATACAGAACAATATTGGTAATGGCTTTATAATTTTAACCTCTGTGTGATCAGATATTCTCCCAGTGGCAGAAAAAGAGCCTGAAATTTACAAGCTTTCATCTCTAACCAGTTCTCTCTCTCAGCTAAATATTGATGACATAGTCAAGTTAAATATTGAATCAGAATTATAGCAACCTAAGTAACATCCGGCCTCTGAGAGGCAACTCGAAATTAATTGAATTCTCGGTGACTTCTGCAAAGCCTGGCTTTGCTCCTTCTTTGGTTACATCCGGCCAAGGACTCTGCTGCACCCATGGCAAGGAATAGCCTGTGAAAGGGGCTGGGGTGAGCATCACTAGGAAGGGTACTTGGCATGCTCCCCATTGCTGATTCCACTTGTTTCCACCAGACACAAAGCTCTGAGCACCAGGAGGCCATGCTGGGTCCGACTGCAGGGGTCTCTGTATGAAGATCCCCCTCTTGCTGTTGGTTGACTGGTACCTTGCCTTGTCTGTGGCTTCTCCACTTACCTCCTCTGCCAGTCTTACTCTGTACTGTTCAGAACCTTCCAGGGATCCCTGACTCCAGTTCTTGGCTTTTCTGAGTTTTACCCCACATCTTCCCGAACACTGCCTCAATCTGCACCGTCTGTTCACCTGAATTTAATGCTAAAGGATCCTGTATCCCAGTTCCTTCTCGTCTTAACAAAACACTTAGTCCCTTCCTTCCCTCTGCCCTGATTTTCACAGCCGAGCCAGAGGATGACAACTGTAAATGGTCTTTACAGACCTGCTGGAGTTGCTCAATTAGCAGAGAGAGAACAACTTGGCTCCGATATAAAAATCCTGGAGAAAAGGTCTTCAACCCGGGCCATCAAAATTGGGTTTCTGGTTAATGCAATCTGGAGGGGAAGATGAGGTCAAGCAGCCCTCTCTTGGTTACTGATGAGCACATGCACTGGGGAAGCAGGGCTGGCTCTGGCAGGGGCAAACTCAGAATGGACCTTTCCTCCCCTCCCTAGCGAGGATGTGCTTGCTGCCACCTTCAGCACCAAGTCAGTCCCATCGGGACTCCAGCATCACCCAGCCTCCGCATGGTCTGCGGTTACAGTATCCCCTCCCCAGGGTGGGCTCTGAGGTCGCCATGTGCTCCGTGTGTCTCCTCCACAGACTCTCACTGTGCCCCTCTCTGCCTATCCAACGCCTCCCATCTGCCCTGTGACTTACTAACTCATTGCTGGCACCAGGCTCCTCTCTTACCATCCTCAGAGCCCTTTAACTGTCCATCAACGGCTCACTTGAGTGTTACAACATCTCCCCAAACTACACAGCTTCCCACGTTACTGCCAAGCCCAAGCCCATTCCTGATCTCTCCTTCAGATTCGTTCTCATCTTAGTACAGAGCCTAGCCATCCACCAGCCTCCCGTCCATCTGTCTCACCCTTTATCTATCTGACCCCCACATTCTATCCAGATTTTTTTTTTTTTGGTGAGTTACTTTGTTTGAATTTACAACATACATTTTCTCACTTGGGTGACTGAAGATCTCTGAACTGATAGATTTTTTTTTTTCTGATCGATTTTCTATTTCACAGTTTGATCAAAACTTCCCAATGCATGTTTGACCAACAACCAATTCTCATTTAGTGAAATTCCCTTTTTGTCTACTAAAGAGTAAATGTCATAATGCGCTCGAGGACATGGTTTGGATTCTCCCCCTCCTTCTCTCTTTCTGCCTTTTAACTCTCACTGTCCCATTCCAACCACCCAGCTTTTCTTCAGCTCTCAGGTCCCCCCACCCACTGTGTGGCAGCATAACAGATTGGCTCATATGATGTCCCCTCTGCCTCAGTCTTTCTCTCCTTAACCCTTCATCTTGTCAAGTTCCATGGCACACCCTGAGGGAGGCGTTCCCACACCTTAAGTAAGTCCCTCTCCACAGATCAAGCTTTAATGGAATCACGGTTGTGCCCACAAATGTATCTCACTCATTTGTATCATCACATGATTCCTTCCACAGCTCCCCTACTTCTGCCCTGGGACTGTCAGGTTCGTGAGGGTAGGGACTCTATCACCTTTTGTCACTGTAGTTAATTACCCCAGTGCCTCCCGCCTGAGATTCCCCTCAGACCTCTCTGCTCTGGCAACACTGGCTTCCTGTTCTCACCTTGTGGATGCTGCTATCTTCATCCTCTGCGTCAGGTTCTGGCTTGCATCATCATCTCTCAGGAAGGTCCTCCTGGACCACATTCTACAAACTGAAACTTGCACCCCACACCATCACCTTCCCTGCTCTGTTTTCTCATGCCAGCATCTCTTTGCAATGCACATTCTATATCGTGCTCCTAGTGACTGCCCAGACTGCTCTACAGCTGTACCATCATCCTGTTTATTTGGTGCCCGGCTCGGTTGCTGACATCTAGAACAGTGCCTGGTTTATTTGAAGCACACAGGTCAATGTAGGTGGAGAGAGGGATTTCAGCTCGGCTCAGGACCAGGCACACGGTAGTTAAATATGTATTTGTTGAATAAATGGCAAAGAAGAAGAGAGAGAATCTGCCTGGGAACTTGGTGCCTATGGATTCTGGCTCATTCTCTTCACTACCAGTACCCCATAATGGGGAGCAGCTGCAAAGGGGTTGCCTCGTTAGCTGGGAGATTTGGTGTTTGCCTTTGCTTGGAGTTAATTATAACTGGGAATCATTGAGAGGATTAGAAGGGCTTTGTCTGTGTGTGTGGTGGTGGTAATGGCGGACGGAATGCTAGCTTCGATTTGGAAAGGGCTTGCTCAGCAAATTTATAGTGTAAATAAAGGAAAAGTTTAACTTACTTAAGAGCAAAGCCAATAAACAGTTTTGAAGCGCCATTAGCACCATTTTATATGCAAACACTGTTGCGAAACAATGAATGTGATCATTACAAGCTTTTTTTATGTTCTTTGGAAAGCGCGGCTGAGAATCTCTATGATATGCACACTGAATCCCACAATTCCTCATGCCAAGAGGAGGGGCTGTCCACAATGCCTTGGCTCCAGGAGGCAGACATCTCAGTAAGGGGAACTGGCCTTCCTGCATTTATAGAAATCTTTAGGGAGACAGAATGCCAACTGCCCTCCATGCTGATGCCTTATATACATGCGACATACACATGGGTCAGGTTAGGTAAGGGCTCTTAGCCTCTTTGCACATCTTCCATAAAAAGTCACTTCTCTCTCTCTCTCTCTCTCTCTCTCTCTCTCTCTCTCTCTCTCTCTCTCACTCTCTCTTCTCTCTCTCTCTCTCTCTCTCTCTCTCTCTCTCTCTCTCTCACACACACACACACACACACGCTCACACACATTAATGAAGCAGTTTCTCAATGGTACTACTCACACTAGTAGAAAGCAGTTTGGTGGATTCACAAAAATGGCTGAGGGCGCTCACTCTTGGGTGCCCTCCTCAGTGACCTCGCTCTCAGATCACATGGTCTCACACGGATACGGGGCAGAGGCCATTGCCCGGTGCTTCTCCTACTCACGACAAAGCTAGTGGTTTTTCCTCATGCATGTATGGTATCCCAATTCACATTGAGTACATCACTGGTTCTTAGGACCCGGATGCTCTATTGTAGAAGCATTTAACACCGGGCAGATGGTTCAAGTGATCAATGTCTCGGGGTACGTCAACACAGAACCCTGGGGATAGTTACACAACCAGCTAGTTTACAGACTTGCTACATCATAAATATATGATACACAGTCATATAAAAATATGCTTGCGTAAATAACGAGTTACAAATGACAGACAAATCTAGGGAGATTTTAGAAAATGTAGCAAACTGGAAGGAAAGGCGACTGTGTACTGAGAGGTATCTGAGAGACGGAAGGAGGGAGACTGGACGGAGCAGCTGGAGCAGGGAAGTTTCTGTGTGACTGTCCCTGGAGAGGCACACAGACAGGGCAATCCAAAGTGGAAATGCTGAGAGAGGACAAAGAGGAGACAGGATGGTGGGGACCCAGAAGATAGACAATGTGACATGCAAGGCCACAGGCAGCCAGGTCACACAAAGATGCATGCCACAGCCCAGCCTGTGGAGAGCTAGCTCACTCCCTGGTCACGGGGAAGGGGACCATTGAGGAGCACGGTGGCACTGCCATGGGAAGCCCCAAACTTCACAATACAGATCTGCTCAGTCTTTGTGTTTTTATTTTAAAGGACCCTGTCATCTTTCTAAGCCATAAAAGAATAAGACAGGAAGGGCTGGAGAGGTGGCTCAGCAGTTAAGAGCACTGGCGGCTCTTCCAGAGGACCTGGGTTCGATTCTCAGCACCCACATGGCAGCTCACAACTGTCTGTAAACTCCAGGGAATCTGATACCCATGTACACACATACATGCAGGCAGAACACCAATGCATATAAAATAAAGAAATCATTAAAAAAAAAGAATAAGACAGGAGCAGTGATGATGAAAAGATACCTTCCCCCACCACAGGGAGCAATGACGTCATTTTAATATTTGCTTCACTTGTACAGCACGTAACGCTCTCAGAAAATTACTGTCATTAAGGAGGTTCATGGCTCACCCAAGGTCACTCTGACAGAAGCATGATGGGACTCCAGATTCTGTTTCCCAGGCCCAAGGCCTCTGCTCTCCTGTCTTTCTGATCGCTGCTTCTCCCTCTAGCTTCCCCTCGGCCCCAGCAGGGCTTCAGCAATGTAGTTCCACTGGACAGTCCGACACCTACTATTCCCTGCCTACCTCGGCCTGTCTGGCTCTCAGGCTGGAAACCCCGGTGTCAGCAAAATGGAAGTTGGTTCCACTTCTGAGTGTATCTTCCGCGACACAGGCCACAGCCAGTCCTTCTGCCACAGCCCTGTCCTTTTCCCCTAGTTGTATGGCTTTTAAAATAGATACTTAAAATGGTAACTTTCTTTTGGGGATGGAAAGTGGCTCGAAGAGCAGTAGCTGCTTTTTCAGAGGACCCAGGCTTGATTCCCAGCACTTACATGGATGTCTACAACCACTTTTAACTCCAGTTCCAAGGGGGATCCCATGCCCTTTTCTGGCCTCCTCAGGCACAAGGCATGCATGTGGTGTAGACACATGTAGACACAAACAGAGACAGAGAAACAGACACACACACACACACACACACACACACACACACACACACACACACTCCTATCTCACGGTGTCCTTACAGAGAGTAAACAAGTTACATCTGTGTAAACTGTTGAGTGGTGTGCAATGTAGTAAATGCTAGCTTTCACAGGTTAACATATCCCCAGTAACAAGTGCTCAGAACCAGAAATGGGTATTTTGGGGTTCTGGAATACCTCATGAATAAATAAATACACACATACACATACATATATACATACATACATGTATATGTATGTACACACAAAGACACATACAGACACACATACACACCCCACACATATTCACAAGATCTCTTGGGGAGAGTACCCAAGCCTATGGTAAATTTCATTTATGTCTCTCACCCACCCTGTATGTACGGACCCAAGGTATTTTTATATAATTTAAAAAAATATCCTGCTGTGGAATAATTTCACGCTATGGAAATTTCCCACTTGTGGCATCTTCTCGTGCTCAAAAAGGCCCAGATTCTGGATGTCAGATTTCCAGAGTAAAGACGCTCAACCTCAGACATGTGCCCCTCAATATTTGAAAATATTTCTCTGTCTGGGGAGGTAGTTCAGTGTGTAAGAGCGTCTGCTGTTCAAGTCCCCAGGACCCATGTAAAAAGCCAGGTATGGCTGTACCTCACCTGTCGCCTTAGCGCTATCGGGGGAAGAGACAGAGCAAGGGCTTGCTGGCCACCAGCCCAGCTGTGAGCTCAGTGACAGATCTTGTTTTAAGGGAACGAGGTTGAGAAGGACACAACAGGACTCTCACAGCCCTCCTTGTATCTATGCATACCCACCCCCACATGTATGTGCACTCAAACACACCTCTGCACACACCCTCCCTTCAAAGTGTTTCACAAGTAACCCACAAGACAAGCATTAAACCAAACCTCATGGAGAAGCAGGCTTGGAGCACCACTGCCCCAAACTCCCTTTAACACGGCATGGCCTTCGGAATTCCCAGAACAAGGACATAGATGACATGGCATGGACTCTGTCACTTAGTGTGGGAAAGAATGCCTCATTGGGACTTTAATATGAAGGGGAGAGACTCTTGGCAAGGGTCTTGTGAGCCGTGAGAGAAATCTGGATTCGCCCACAAGACAAGGCTCCAGTGGATCTCAGAGACCGTAACTGGGAGGGCGCGTGTGGGCCAGGAAGGCCCATTTTCCTTCCGTTAATACAGAAGTGAATACGGAGTTAAGTAAGACCACGGTCACCTGCCCTCTGCTTGCTGACTCTGTCCAGAGGCAGAAACAACAGCTGATGTTATGATCTCTACACTGTTGGTGTTCAACACTCATCAGGTGTCCCAGAGGGCCAACTCACTTCACCAAGGGCAAGTCAGACTCCAGACCTCAGGGCACATTTCCTGCCCACAAATGACAGTGACACAGCCATGAAGCCCTAAGCAACCATGGTGAGTTTTAAAAACCAGCCAATAAAGCACACAAATTCAACATTCCTATCCTTGAAAATCCAGTAGTTTGCCTTTGTCTGTATCCAAAGGGAAGGCAAGGCTTGGCTGGAACCCTTTGTGTTCTGGGTAAGCCCTACTCTTTTCTCTGTCTAAAACATATCAACAACCTGTATTGTGGTGGTTTGAATGAGCACGGCCCCCATAGGGCCATGTTTGAATACTTGGGCCCCAGTTGCTGGAACTGTTTGGGAAGGATTAGGAGGTGTGTCACTGGGGGGTGGGGGTGGGCATTGATGTTTCAAAAGCCCATACCATCCTAGTTTCTGTCTCTCTCTGTCTCTGTCTCTCTGTCTCTGTCTCTCTCTGTCTCTCTGTCTCTCTGTCTCTCTGTCTCTCTCTGCCGTCTACTTGCTGATAAGGATAAAAGTTCTCAGCTACTGCTCCAGTGCCATCCCTGCCCACCTGCTGCCATGCTCCCCATTATGATGGTCACAGACTCTAACCCTCTTGAACCGTGAGCCCCAAATTGCATGCTTTCTTTTATAAATTGCCTTGGTCACGGTGTTTTGTCAAGACAATAGAAAAGTAACTAAGAGAACTGTCCAGTACAACAGCCACTAGTCTCATGCTCCATTTAAATTCAAAATAATGAAAACGAAACAGAAGTCAAAAAAAAAAAATCCAGTTTCTCAGTCATAACAGCCACATTCCAAGGACTCAGGAACCTGTGACTTGAATGGATGAGAAGACTTTCAAAAGCACAGGAAATGTCTGGGGCGTTGTTACCATAGAAACTGCACTGTCAAGCCAAGGAATGTTCAGGCAGGCAAGTAGAATTTAGCTGTACTTTCACAATCAATAAAACAAATACACAGCTCCCTTGAAATTCCTGTACCCTCCAAGTTTGTTCTTCTCTAAGTAACATGACATGATGAGCGAGATGCTCCCAGGCCCAGGCTCTTGTTAGTTTCTGCTCCTTCCTAAATAGCCTGGATTCTGTGAGGTGACCACAGTGGGCCCATCAGCACCTTGATGCCATCCTATATGACTTGGAGCAGTTGAATGCAGAGGATGGATGGTCTGAGCTCTGGGAGAAGGAGCCTCATCAATCTACTATGCGTCTCGGCATGGTTACGGAACATTAATGAGGTTGGGCTCGATTTAAAAGCTGTCTGAGGCATTATGGATGGCAGTGCTCAGTTTCACAGGCACTGGGAATTTCTGAGATATAATCCTAGCCCTTTTGCTAATGAGTATTGTGATACGGAGACTATCATTTAACTTCCGAGTTTCGCTTTCCTGCCCTTAAAATGGGGCTATTACTGACCTACCTAACCCAGTGTCCAGAGGATTAATGCACCAATGTGTGCAGAGCTCTGGGCATGCAGCCTGCTGTGAGCCATTACTTCTATTCATTCTCATGCAGCAGTTGGGAAACATTAAGTCTGGGATGTTTACTCCTTCCAAAATGCCTTTTCTTCCTCAGTGTCGTAACAGTACCTGCATTATCTAAACCTTAAATCTAAAAGTAAAACCAGGTCCTCAGCGAGGTTTGCACTGATGTAGCTAGGGTCATGGACGATTTTTCCTTCGCTTAGCACGAGCCTTAACACCAGCTCTTGCAGCAGAGAAGAAGGCAGTAATTGCACAGTAAATTCTCACTGCATGAGCCTAGTGGCCAATCCCGTGAGGGGCATAGCACCGCCGCCGCCGCTGCTTACATGCAATGATGTTTCCATATCTGTTCTTCATTCTGTTCTCATCTTTCTTAGCCGAGTCCCATGGTGCAGACTGTCCTTCAAAGAAGCTCTGGAAGAAAGAGGAAGTGACACTAAGCATGACAATTGCATGTAGTGAGCAGAGGGGTCTTCGTGGGAGGGGGGGTGTCCTTAAAATGTGGGCCAATGGTCAAGCAGGCAATAGTCACAAGAATGAAGCTATTTTATTTTGGGGATATTTTGTGTGGCTCTTGCCAAGTGTTGGTTTGCATTGGCTAGCATCTCCCAGAGAGAGAAGATAAAGAGGAAACCCACAGTTTATTTGAACAGTACTATACTGGAATATTCGATGAAGAAAAAAAAAAAAAAAACATTTTCCCAAATTTCTTCCTTGTAAGTTTTCACTACTCTTTTTTAAGACATATGAAGGCATTTTTTTTTCTCCCTGATAATCAAAGGAATGTTATTTTGGACTAGAATGGGAAAGTAGGAAAACTAAACCTTCATGACTTCAAGATTAAATTCCTATGGTATATTCTGAATTTTACCTGGATGTACTATGCCTGGGGGTTTCAATGGTCACAGTAGGTTTTCCTATGGCATTTGTAATGAGAATACCTTTTGCTATGAGTGAGCAAGTGGCAAGATTGATCCGGGCCTTCATTCCCACATTAGTGCCCACAGCATTTCCCCTTATGTCCTCAAGTCTACAGGTGGGACACGGCAACGTGGAAGTTGAGAAAAGCTCGTTTCTTGTCATTGTCACAGATAACCATGTGGTCCCCAGCATAGTTGAGAGAGGGCTCAAGCAGTTATGGGCCTGCCTGCCTGGCATACAGCATGTGGACAATGGCCAGCGCTCAGCACGCTCTATGCCTGTCTGTCATCACGCTGGAATCTGAGAGGGGACTGCGTGGTCAGCAGTTCTGCTGACCTGGAGCTTATGCCCTCACGGCTTGCATTCAATAAATATTTACTTGAATGAATGATGGCCGGCACCGCTTTGTGATAGCACGTAATTGCTTTGATATAAAAAAAAGTGTTCTAAGACTTGGGAAACCTGTCTGTATTAGTTCATTTTCCATAATTTGGATGACATACCCGAGAGAGAGAGAGAGAGAGAGAGAGAGAGAGAGACTTGTCAATTCACACTCAAGATCAGGTAGCCCTGTTTGCTTGGCCTCTGGTGGTAGATGGCAACATGTTAGGAGCACATTGGTAGTGGGGGTGGGGGAGTCAGAGTGGAACAGGGGGCTGAGAGACTGGGGCTCCACAATCCCTTCAGAGGTCTTCTTCTACTTGACCTAAGAATCTGTCATCAGGCTCCACTTTTTTTTTTTTTTCTCGAAACAGGGTTTCTCTGTGTAGCTTTGCACCTTTCCTGGATCTTGCTCTGTAGACCAGGCTGGCCTTGAACTCACAAAGATCCACCTGCCTCTGCCTCCCGAGTGCTGGGATTAAAGGCGTGCGCCACCACCGCCTGGCAGGCTCCACTTCTTAAAGGCTCCAGAAACAAAACCTGAGCACAATAAAGTCCAAACTTCCAACCACGGACCTCTGAGGAGCAAATAATACTGGAACACAGCACCACCTGTATACACTTCACAGATTTCATTCAGATACAACTGTGCCCTCCCCATTTTTCATACTATGTCAAGTCTTGCTCCTATAATCTAGCTGAGTTCTCACAACAAACAGCCTGGAAAAGAACCTGATCATAGCTCTGTCCAACTCCCAGATTTTAAACCTTATCATCAGCATGGCACAAACCAGCAGAAGCCACCAACTTCATAGGATGAAGGAAGAAAAGCATCATACCACCAACATAAGAACCAAGTAGTAAATTGCCTATCTTCATCTATGGTCCCTGAGCCATGATCATAAAAGACATTCTACTTTTGAAAAAATATTTAAAAATCTTGGAGAGTGGCTGGAGAGACCAATCAGTGGTTAACAAGCACTTGCTGCTCTTGCAGAGGACCTGGGTTTGGTTTCCAGCACCCACCTAAGTGCTCACAACCATCTGTAACTAGCGCGTCAATGGATCTGATGCTCTTCTCTGGCCTGTGTGGGTACATGCATGCAGGCAAAACACTCATACATATAAAATTAAAAATGAATTTTCAAAGAACCCTTAAGGAAAGACAAAGATTAGAGGTTCTGTGTATGAACAATTGAAGTGATAGTCACATATTACTGGTTGAAGAATAAAGTACCTGAAGAAACAGGATAAGTGAAAATGAAATATTTTCACGTTATTGATAAAGTGAGACAATAAGACACAGGTAAAAACTCACCAGATAATTCCACCTGGAACAAGACCACAATATAACCAGGAGATTATAAGCACATAACCCATGACAAGCTACATCGCGTTAACTCTCCTCTGCCCTATAATACGCATTTAAAAATAGCTCCAGGGATTTTTGAAGTCAAATATTCTCGTTTGGAAAGTGTCTTTGTTATTCTGTGAATGACAATTATTTCACAGTTTGAGTAATAACTATTATTTGACTTCTAACAATGTAATTCTACTTTGAGTATGTCACGATTTAATTACCAATTTCACTTCCCCTGCCTTTTCTACTCATCTAAAAAGTTCTGGGTTTTTTTCCTTATTATTCTCTAGGAAGATGGAGGAAGAGAACTGACTTTGAGCGGGCTCTGACATCTTCCGGTGGATCCCTGCTGCAGTTTATGGGGTCACCAAGAGGTGCAGCTTCGCAAAGGCACAGACAGCCTGTCTCAGTCCTGACAAGCAGAGGTCCCGTGAGGTCTGGCGCTCCCCTTGCAGCTGGGTATGTGGTAATCACAGGACTTCTGAGAGAGAGCCCTTACCCTTAATAGCAGTTACTTGACCGCACTGTTTCCATTTAATTGGTGATCAGGACAGACATCAATCAGCAAATGGGAAAATAACCAATCTCGTTCCATTTCAGCACCCTGGAATGTTTTAATTTGGACGGGGCTCACGAGCTGTCATCTCTGAGCTCTTACCAAGGTGGGCATCAGCTAGACTCAGATGAATGAGTTCGGCATCTCAGCTGAGCCTCACTGGGGTATAGGTAGGAAGGAGCAATGCGTTCTCTTAACCCCTGCTCTTTGTGAACCATTCCGCTCTGACAGTGACTTTAGAGGGAGAGGCAATACTGTTTCTACCTAAAAGTATACGGCTAATTTCCATATCTAGTTCGCATCTCCTTGCATCTAATGAGGAAAATATTAAAGGGCCAGCAAGATGGCTCAGCAGATGAAGGTGCTTGAAGCCAAGGCTACTGACCTGAGTTCGATTCCATACTGTGGGAATGGAGAACTTACTCCAATGATCTGACCTCTAACTTCTACACGTGGCCTGTCACACACACCCCCCCACACATACACACTAAAAGTTTAAAAAGTAATAAAGATTTAAAGATGTATCAAGGAAATTTTGTCCTATTTTTGGCTGCTTATTATAAAACAGGTGTTTTCTTCTATGATGCATGAGGCGGGGCTTTTGTCTTGAGCCACTCAACTGCCTCTGCAGGGAATGCCGAGTGTGACTCACTCTAACAGAAAAGCCAACACAGAACCAAATAAAGAGTGCTCTGAGAAGATGATGGGGTGGCCATCACCTCCACGCCACCACTTGGTGACTCCTTATTAAAGCAGTGATTGCATCTTGGACCTTCAGCAATTATTCTGTTCCAATTGTATGGGTAAACTCTCCATGCAAATACATCATTTAGATCAGACCTCCTCATCATTGCCTTGGGAATAAATAATAGATGCATGGGGGCCGAGGGAGGAAGAGAGCTTGCAGGACTGGTGGTACTGGCTTCCGCTGACTTTTGCTAAAGAGGTTGTGTGCAAAATTTTTAAATTGGAAATCTGTACTAAGACAAAACCAGTTTCAGAAATTAGGATTTTTTATTAGAATATATTCTATAAAATATCTAAGAGCCTTTATTTTTAGATTTTACATTTCTTCATATGCCTGAAGCAGTACCCAAGGTAAGCGGAGATTTTAAGTTCGGATGTGAAACTAGCTAGAGCTTCAACAGTAATGGGTGCTCTGCGGAGCTGTAGTATGACATGGGTCCCTCACAGTCAGAGCCTGTGTTAATTACAGACTTCATTGCTATGAATTCATGCACCTGACAGGGATGACTTCAGGGAGAAATGACTATTTGGCTCAGTTTCAGAGGGTCCAGCCACAGCTGCTTGCCTTCCACTTGGGTAGAAGGGCATGGTGGCAGGAACTCAGGGCAGAGGGAGTTCCTTCTTTCTTGGTAGAGAGAGCACAGAGAGCAGAGAACACTGACATTGAGCTTTGTCCTTTCCACTGTTTTATTTTGTTCAGGTCTTCAGACAAAGAAATGGTGTCGTTTCTATTCAGGGCGGGTTTCTCTACCTCCTTAATGCTTTCTGGAAGGGACCTGCCAATCTCATAGATGATTTGTAAATCCAGTCAAGTTGACAGTGAAGAGTACTCATCACACAGCACCCAGGGTTACTCATCACACAGCACCCAAGGTTCTCTTGGTTTCAAATTCTCAGAGACAAGAACCCAGTTTATTAGCACCGTGCAACTGCATTGCAGCTACTCGGTGGCCATGCCCAAAGAAAAGTGCAATGTCATACATAGCAGGATCATTCATTCTTTCTTCCCCCGAGAGACGTAGGCTTCTGACAATGCTTTCGATCCATTTCTTTTGGTTTGGCTTTGTTTTGTGTTCGCACACCACGACGTGGATCATTACTAGTAAAGTTACCAACAAGTAGAATACACAGTAGGGTATCAAGTACCTGGGACACTCACTGCTATCAATAGATTGATTGTCAACAGGTTGCTAGTCAATAGATTGGCTATATTCATTACTGAAATTGGTTATATTAAAAAACCTAGTGTTGGTTTTTACATCTCTCTTAATAAATTGACTTGCTTTATAAGACTTACATCATGCACTTTTTCTCTGAGCAAGAATAAAGAGGTTTTTAAGCTCTTTTTTAAAAAAAATATTTTAAGAGGTCAAAGATATACAATTTCCTTTAAATAACAGAGATTGAAGCTTTGATTAGAATTCAACCTTGAACTAATATTCTTGGGGGAATAAACACTACATAATTTATGCTGTATCTTTCTAGATGGTTCTTTTGAATAGCTTTATCAAACCCATTGAAAGTACAGCCAACCAACCTTTGAATCCTCCCAGTGCCAAGGCCAAGACCCCTCAAAGGACTCAGGTTTCATGAACATGTGGTGGCTCATGTTCCTTTCCTCTCCTGAGATGCCTCTGTCATGTTCAAGCTTAAGTGCGAACCTTAGTTCTTCCCCATCTCCCACCTCATGTTTTTCCGCTTGAAAGAATTATTTGTAAGTTCATTAAAATCAAATTTAATCAAAACACAGATGATCAGGGGGAAATGGCCCAATGAGAGAGAGCAGAAGGGACATCTGAGGGACAGTGTGAAGATGATTATTTGATGGGTGACTTGCATCTCTGGAGCATCAACTTAAGGACAAGCCGAGGAGAGAGTAAAGCCTCACATCCCCAGGACACGCTTTCCAGGAGGAGTTTCAGCTACAACACGCACAGGTAGGCGTTATGTGTTTAGGGCACGTTTTTAATATGCAGGTACAATTCAATGCACTATGTTTTTTTTTCCATTACAAAAAACCTACTTTATGCATTTTGGGGATTTAAGTTAATGGTCTCACTGCACCTTCTGTTAGAATTTTCATAAATATACTCATGCTTTTATTCTACTTAAAATGTAATTAAAGTGCTTCCTCTGACTACCATAGCTCCTTATATACCAAGAAAAAGGCAGCAAACCTGGGAACCGCTCTGAAAGAGTAATAAGTTTCTGAAACAATAAAAAACAAAACCAGGCAGGCTCCGGTGAATACCAATGACTTCTCTGCTTTTGGACGCTGTGCTCGCCACGGTCACGGGGCAGGAGGAAATTGAACATCCTGCACACTGTCATATTTTTCTGAATAGGGAACGTGTTTCTGTGATTCAATAACCTCCTCCCACACCCCTCATGCCACTGTCATTTCCCACAGGATATAATTACACATCTCAGTGGCCCACCTCGAGAGAACGTTACTCCAAAATGATGCAGTCTGTTAAAAATGCCACAGCTCTCAGATATTAAAAAAAAAAAAAAAAGAGGAAGAAAACCCTATTCAACAGAAAAGCCACTAGAATGAATGGGATTGCGGGTCAAGGCCGTACAGAACGACAGAGCGTTCTCGGGCAGTGTGGGGTCAAGTGTTTTAGAAGCTTCTGAAATGGAATTTTTCCTCCCTTTCTCTTATGAATAAAATTGTGCACGTTAAAACTATTGAAATCATCACCCTGGAAGGAGGAAGGTGAAGCCATCGGGGCATGCAGAGTCTCTGAACTTTCTTTGTTTCCTGCCCATATTTCTCTTCTGGTTCTTCCAAGCATTGCATTTTACTGGGTCCGTATAAACAGTTTATTGCTAGAGCAGTAAAGCAACGGGAGATAGCTAACTCTGCCTGAACGGCCACAAAGTGGAGTGCGGACAGAAAGGGGCCCTGAAGGTCATGCCCTGTGGTTGCAGTGGCCTTGGCACTGTCCTTCTGCAATGTCCCAGACAAAAGCAATCAAAGCATAGGGCACTTCAAGGGCAGAAGAGGTGGAAACGGGTGAGAACAAGAATCTAGAGCCATTTGTGCGGTGCTGTCTACGAAAACCAAAGTCAACGTGCGTACAACCATTGTGTCTTTTAAAGAAGTTGCTAAGCTCTTAGCAATTCAATGGCCTTGTAAAAGTTACAGCTTAATCCAATTAGGAACCATGCAGAACTGTCCTACTTGGAGTGTCCGGAGGATGAGGACCTGGGTGGTGCTCTGCCTATGACAGTCTTCCTCTACCCAACATTGCCTTGTAACCTATAACAAACTATGGAGCTTCTGTGGCCAGAACGAGTCGCTCTGTGTCTGGCTGGCCTTCAGGACATGTTCCTTGTGCTGTTGAATGTCACCCTGAGTGAAAGCAATGTGACATTCATAGCAAAGTCACGGTTCTCTTTGGAGATACATCCTTGTTGGCTATCTGAAGCACACTCAAATCTTTCTGTTTACATTTGCCCCGTTCAGAATCCCTGCAGTGGTCACACCTCCTGTTAATGATGTAACCTATCCCTCAAGTGTACCCAAGCCGGAAAAACATGGGAAAACCACCGATCAAGTGCAAAGGGAGAAGGAAACACAACCAGCTCACCGGCACATGAACACAAACTCCTTAGTAAACGAGGGATGGGGGCAAAGATGAGGACTCCTGACAGCGGAGCTGTGCGCACACTGTGGCTTCTCCAGGAGGGGGCGGTGTCTACAGAACTGGGGCGGACTCTGGCGCAGTGTTGATTATAAAGGCAGAGGGGAGAGCTCAGGGATGGCCAAGGCTTTCTCTAAAAGAAAGCATTTCTTTAAAAGGCACCTTAGAAAAAAGGCGGCGCTCTGTAGCCCCTCTTTTGAGGCGCTTCCCTCAGATTTGAAGGCTCTTCTTGCTGCCTGAATCTGTGAGGAAACTCTCAGTTTGGAATCTGAGGAGCCCTGGCTCCCCAGAACCTGCTCCCAAAGGGGTTTTTCAATGAGGCTTATCAATGAGGGCTTTTCAGCAGCCAGAGGTGGTACCTATAGTCCAGTCCTCCTTGACAGTGTCTCTGCTGCTTCTCACAGAGTGAGGACGGGTCTAAGCCAGAGGCTGGACAGGCAGGGATTCAGAGCAGTGTGTATATCCCTCAAGTGATGCTCAAGTCGAAGTTGACTTTTTCAAGTTGAACTTCGGTCAGTCCCTGACTCTCTCTTGATTATGCTGTAGGTCAGAGTGATGGATCCATTTTTCAGAGATTCTGGAACCTGGATCCATCCCTGTCCTCGCTGCATTACCCTGGCAACCCCAAGGAGACCGCTCTAATTGGAAGGTGTCAAAGCACTGATATCATGGGGCCACCAGGCAAGGACACGAAGGGAAAGGCTGCTCTGTTTGTGAGGTAGCCGAGAAAGGATCGGAGCCAAAGGTTTTACAATTTCTGGAGGTCGCATCAGGCTGAAGTCCTCCTTCCAGGATTACTACCCAGCCTGCGGAAAGGCTGTTTTCATTTCCCCTGAGATACAGATAGCCCTGGGGTGTGGGTTATTAGCACTGCTCAGAACTGCAATTTCCTCCCTCTCTGCACCTGACTCCAAAGGGCTGTCGGTGAGCCTGATCTAGAGGCACCCAACCCTTCCATAATGATCAAAAGCACCTCCTTGGCGAAAGGTAACCTGGAAACCCCCAGAGAGCAAATGGATGCTTCTGTGGAAAGTGCCAGATGCTCCTGGCCTGAGAGCAGCTGGAAAAAGCCAGTCCCTATTTATCTTTCATTGACTACTGCAGAAGCCCCCGGACTAGTCTCTTTGCTGCCCTGTGGTCCATACGCTTGTTTCACAGTGAGTTCCTTAAAACATTCCAGGCTCCCTGGCACTTCAACCCTGGCAGTCTCCTTCCCATAGCTATCAGTCTGTATAATGTGTGCATGCAGTAAGTGCTCAAGCAGTGCAGCATGCAGTAAGCATTCAAGCAAGGCTGCCAGCCCCCGTTCTAGTGTTAAAGCTTGAGATCCAATGACAAGGCATCTTTGCTGACTCTGTTGCTGAATTTTGTTACCACCTCTCTGAGGACCCTTTCCATCCCCCAGTCCCTCCAGTGGCTTAATCTCTTTCCTTCACTGGTTCTACATGGCACGAGGAAGCAAGATGATGTTTCCCCTTTCTTTCTGATGTTAGGGATTGAATCCAGGGTCTTACCACGCTAAGTGCATGCTCACTAGAGAGCTACCCTGCCCCCCCCCCCCCCCCCCCCCCCGCTCCTGGGGTAGTTGTTTTGTGCTTGCTGATCTGTTAGTAACTACAACAAAACACAAAAGAAACACCCACCTTTAAGGGTGACTTCTTAGAAAGCGGTGACTTTTAAAAAGTTCTCACCTCAGAAATCAGAGTACATGCAAGTTCTGTCAAATATGACTGAAAAGCTCAAGCACACACTTTAAGAGATGACAGGCTTGGGGATGAATAAATGTGGCAGAAAAAAGGAATTTTTTAATATGCAATTTGTGGCTCTCTTTTGACATGTATTAATTTATAAAATTTCTCAGCACAGTTCCCTGCTCTTCCTGTAATACCCAAGCCAAGGTGATTAAAGACAGAAATTTACAAAGAAGAATTATGTTTAAGATGTAGAAAGTTCAGAAACACCTTTTCAGTTTAGTGGAAAATAATTGCATTTCAGTTTACTGTCAGAAAGTCCAATGTGGATCCTTTTTAATGTTTAGCAGTGTTCTTTGGGGCTGTGTCCCTGGTCCACAGCTGCTCTATTGAAAATTGCAGCTGAACGTTATTTCTAGGGTCGAGGAAGCTTTTCCTTGACTGAGTTTAGCCAAATGTCCTTCCTTGTTGAAGGCTGAGGACACCTTTACTTCTGAGTTGCACAGACACTTCTGGTGAGCAAAGTCTTGGCACTACAGTTGATGCATGAGAAAGAGATGCTAGACAAGTCAACAGCGAGAGCCTCACGGGTACAGGGCAGGATGCTGGCGCAGGCAGAGGGGCCAGTGTGCTGGGAAGACCATTCTGTAGAGACAGAGCAGTCCCACCTCGGGAACCCTGACTGAACAGATGCATCGCCTTGCCACATATCTTGGATAGAATGCATTACCCATTTGTACACACACTGTCAAAACTGTACTTCATCTGGTCAACATACTTTCCAATTGGCAGATGCAGGTGGCTGTAGAAGGCAGGGGGAGAGAACCCCAGAGGCTGACAATAACAGCTGACCACAATTCATAGCATCTTTCTAAATACTACTCAGTGGTATACCCAGTGTTACCATTTCCCTTATGTCTCGCTCACTTTCCTCACTTTGATTAAATGAGTTAATTATTGTATGTGATAGATTTGCTTATAAATGAATATTAATATTGTTCTAAAGCTTACACACCTAGGTAAAGTTAATAGGAACAAACAAATAGGAAACAAGCAAGCATCAGCAGCAGCAGCAGGCTCCACCCTGGCTACGTTCTGAGCCTGAAGCCTACTTTTAGGCTGAGAGAGAGGAAGGGATGAGTGGCCCCAGACCAGAAGACTCAGCTGTTCACCCCAGCTCTGATGAACTCTCAGCTGGAACAAGTGACCACATCTAGTTTTCAATTTCCATGATAGGATTTTCTACACTATCGAAGAGGCTGGCTTTCTGCATTAAAAGGAAACAAGCAGCTGGAGGGATGGCTCGCTGAACAAGTATGAAGACCTTTTATCTTCTTTATCTCTAGCATGTGTGCAAAAGCCAGGTGTGGCAGCATGCGTCTGTGACTCCAGTGCTGAGGAGCCGCTGCTCAGCCAGTCTAGGTGATTTGTGGCGAGCTAGCTCCAGTTCCGGTGAGAGACCCTGTCTCCAAATGAAGGAATGAATGAATGAATAAATACATAAATAAATAAGGTGACTAGAAAGCAGCTGAGGGAGACACTTGACATTGACCTCTCGCCTCCACATGCCACCACAGACATGGAATGCGCACATGTAACATCTGTTGGTATCAGTGAAAAGAACACAGAGTGTTTGTACTTGTAGAGCCGAGAAAGGTGGCTACAGTAGTATGGAGCTTCTAGAACTTTTAGGGAAATGCACAAAGCGTGCCAGGCACAAATAGATATCTATACCCCTCCCAGCCCCAAAGAGAAGATGCTTAGCCTTTCTGCACTTAGCACCCTTAGAATGGAATATCCACCTGGGACCTATGAGGGATACTACCAGTAAGTGGCCACTGTCAATCAGGGCATCCATACATCATTCATATTATTATTTTATTATTATTTATTCATATATTATTCAATGTATTATTTTGAAGCTTGGCTCTTGGAAAGCTGCATATTATTGGGACATGAATGTAATAGGGATAACCAACCACTTTATAATTGATTTTAAATCCTGATCCATAGGAAGAAGCTCATGCTTGGTATTGTAAATCTAGTCAAGAATCTATGGTTGGAGAACTGACAGGACCTAGGGGAGAACTTACTACTCTTACTCATCAATTTTTTTTTTCACCCTTTCTCTCTACCCATAAGTTACTGTAGCATTCGGATGTCACTAGAGACATTTCTTTGTTCCGTGGACTGTGCCAGAAACTCATAACTGGTCAAAGTGTCAATGGAGTGCTCAGTCACAATGGGACGTCTCCATCACATCTCTTTCTCCAGGTTCAGGGTCCAGCACAGAAGAGGGGGCAGAGTTTAGGGATGACCAGAAGGGAGGACCCAAACAAAACAGTGTCTTCTGGACATAACAGGACTGGCACACTCATGAACTCACAGTAGCCACACAGGATCAAGACAGTCAACTCCCAGCGTGGAGAGGGAAGCGGCTGCTGGGCTTCCAGCCCTAACTGAGGAGTTGATGACTTCTGGGGCATAACGCCTGTTTTCTTTAAGGTCTATGGAGCTCCATACTCAGGAGTGTGTGGGCATCACAAACTGGAGTTGGTGGATTAAAAAACAAACAAACAAAAAAAACAGAGAGAGAGGGCACTTAAGCTGGGGTGCAAGGGAAGAGAGGGGTGGCTTTGGGAGGAGTTGTGGAGACGAGCCGGGGGTGAAAGGGATAAATATGCTGTATGAAATTCTCAAGGAATTAATAACAATATTTAAAAGCAAGTTCAAGGCCATCTTAAATGAGGTTAACATAAAACCCCTCTCAAAACAAAACAGCAAGAAATAATACTGGGCATTCATTTATCGTCTTGCTTCTTAGGTATAATTGACAAATAAAGCAATCCCATTATTGGATAGGTAGCTCAAAGAAGTAAAATTAACATATCAAAGGGACTGCTGCAACCTCTCCTCACTCTTCCACTAGTCACAATAGCCACCATGCAGAAAGAATCTAAGTGTCCTTGGATATATAAATAAATAGATACAAAAACTGTGCTACATATAAACAGTGAGGTGATATATAAAGTATATTTTCTACATTGTATTGAAACAACATATGTGCATATATCCTGTCTAATTTTAAATAAATTACCATTATATTTGCGAGAGTAACGTCCCAACACAGGGTTTTTTTTTGTCCTCGGAACTACGGTGAGGTCAGGATTAGAGTTACTTGAAATGAATCAAGGTTAGATGCTAAAAGGAAGTAGCCAACAGTTACATTTACATTCTGCTACTCTCTCTCTTTGTTTTTTTAAATGAGGAATTGGTCTTGTTACAAGGAAACAGACAATATATTAAAAGCTTGAGGCTGCATGGTTTAACGTACATTTCCAAAGCTGGGATTAAAATAGAGCCAAGATTCTGCATGCAGCAAGGCACATGGCCTTAGAATGTCTCTGTGAAGGCCGCAGAGTTGAAAGCAAATGGGAAGTGTGCCCAAGGATGAGTTTGAAATGTAAACGGCATTGCTCTAAGGCCTTGGGGGTCCTGTGCTTTGGTCTGTTCTACAGCAGGATGACCCTTCCTATTCTATCTAGTCCCTCCTTTCAGAAGAAAATACTTCTGAAAAAGAAGCTGAATTTTTGCCAAGAGGTTACATAAGAGAAAAAGAAAAGGCTCAATATTTCCATCAGGAAGAAAACATGTTAATCACAATAAACTCTGTATTCAGTGGTAATAGCACAGCAGGCCACATTGGTAATAGCCCAGGACAGCACAGCACACTCACTGTGTCCCTACACTGTACTGAGTAATTTAACCACAGTACCTCAGAGAAGCCAGCGTAAATGACATGAATCCTTTCTCAGAATTTTCATGTTAGAGCTGAAACTTCTTGAAGTTGACTCACTTCATCATTATTTTAGTAAATAATAATTTTGAAATAATTATTTTTTATTTAAATTTTTTTCTTTCCTTTTACATACCAACCCCTGTTCCTGCTCCTTCCTCTTCTCCCCAGCCTACCCCCATCTCACCTTCATCCCCTCCTCATAGAGGGTAAGGCCTCCCTTGGGCACTCAACACAGTCTGGCATACCACGTTGGGGCCAGACCTAGCCCTTCCCCTTGCATCAAGGCTGAGTAAGGCATTATACCATAGGGAATGGGCTCTAAAAAGCCAGTTTGTGTACCTGGGATAAGTCCTGGTCCCATTGCCAGGGGGCCCACAAACTCATCAAGCTACACAACTTTCACCCACATTCAGAGGGCCTAGTTCGCCCTCTGCATGCAGGCTCCCCATCTGTCAGTCCAGAGTCCATGAGCTCCCATTAGCTTGGGTAAGCTATTTTTGTGTTTTTTCCCATCATGATTCTGACCCCCCCCCCCCCCTTGCTCTTATAATCCTTCCTCCTTCTCTTAAACTGAACTCCAGGATCTTGGCCAAGTGCTTGGCTGTGGGTCTCTTAAATTATATCAAAGGGTAAGTTTTTAGAGACTGCACACTGTGTACACTGCTCTGTGCCCTTTCCTGTCCACTGTAGGTTTGTGTAGACATTACCTAAGCAGTAATCGAACCATCCTACCCCTGAAGAGACTCTCTGTGGTGCCTCCTCAGTGCCATCTCTCTGCCCTTAGCTTCTACCATTTATGCTTACAGTGTCTGTAGTGTTCACACAGGATCTCTAGGTGGGATCATAAGGAATTTCCATTTTCCCTTAACATGATGCTTTGGAGATCTATCCAAGCTGTTGTACATAGAAGTTCATCCCTTCTCATGACTAGTATTACACGACATGCTGTTAGCTAGTTTTCTTTTCTATAACAACAACAAAAAATATGCAATACAAAGCTACTCCCCCCTCCCCCACCATTCCCTACTCTACTTCTAACTGAGTGGCCTGGAAGGAATCAACAAAACTCATTCTACAACACTAAGAAAATATTATTTCTTGTTTGGGAGGGCTAAGGTAGATCGCAATTAACCTCTGACCAAAAAGTCTTTGTTGAGATGTTAGACAAAGCAACCCCTGGGCCCCACTGATGAGTAAACTTGAGTTGCCCAATACAGTTGAAACTGTCTAAATGATACCCAATGGTCATGAGTACTTCTTAAACCCTTGGAGAAACCATAGCATCGCTAAGACGTTCCAAAAGCAAAAGTTGCTGATTATCAGTTTGTGGTTCATCCCCAAATCCCAAGACAAGTCAGAGGGCATCAGCCATGCTGCTCAGTGCCTTCATCATGGCGCAAGTGGCCAGCAGCTCCCGCATCAGACAGGACAGAGTCCTGCCGTTGTAGGAGGGCCACACTCATGGATGTGATGTCATCAGGTGTCTCTTAATTCCCTTGTTTTGCTAAGTAGCTGCATTTGAACTCAGCTCAAACCTGCCTCTTCTAGGCATGTACCTTCATTTCTGTTGACCTCTTTCTCCTGTAAACCTTGACTGTAGCTAGAAGGATGTGTCACTGAAGTTTTATTTGGAACTTGCTCTGTAGCCCTGGGTGGCTTAGAACTCACGGAGACCTGTCTACCTGTGCCTCCTTTAGTGCTGGCACTAAAGGTGTGTGCTACCTACCACTTCTTGATAAAATTTTGTTTCTCATTTTCATTTCGGTACTTAGAATGCATTCTGGGTCTCTAGTTTTTCTTGAGTTATTTTATATGTAATATTTTCATAGGAACTTGTATATTTTGGTTTTACTCAGAAAGGTCACAGTAAATATTATTTGTGCTTTTTATCTTTTTATTCAAATGTTTCTGCTACAGGTTTCCAGTTTTATTATTCATTTCAAAGAAATAACTTCTGTTTTTGTTTATCTTTAATACTCTTCCCATAGAAATATTTCATTTCTGCTCTTTCTTGATTTCTTTTTACTTTCTTTGAACCTATTCTGCTCTTTCTCCCTAAATGGTTTGCTAAACATGAATTCTCAAGTGTTCTTTTTCCTAGTGTAAGCAGTGAATTAAGAACATTCAATTCACCTCTAAGTAACAATGGTCCCACACCCAGTTGTGATAGAATTTATATTGTCTTGCCAGGGTATTAAATATTCTAGAATTTTCATTATAATATCTTCTTTGAGAAATGAATTACTTAGAAAGAGTGAATTAAAAATATTTTAATCTATTATTTTCAACTTGACTGAATTAGAATCATAAAAAGTGAACTGTAATATGTAACTGCTACTTAGAAATTTCTACACCGTCAGCTTTCTTAATATCTTATGTAGCCTTTACTGTACTGTCGAGAACAGTATTGTATTCCATGTATTCTTTGAGGAAGCATTTGGTTTTGTCATGAGGATTTTCTGTACCTAAGCTGAGGATGATCTCTTCTGAGTGAACAGAACGTCATGTTATTAGTCAGCAGCAGTGATGCCTTGACTCATGTTTCTGTGCTACATTTGATTTTTGTCTAAGGTCAATATAACACTACGATCTCTCTTCTAATCAGCCTTTACCTGGAATAAACTTTTAAAGACTCTGTAAGTTGTCTCTCTTCTAAATGCACACATCACAGTCCTTGCTTATGCGTTGAACACACGTTCTAAGAGCCCATATGGAGACTGATAACCACAGGTAAAATCAGAACCTAGACAGACTATGTCATTTTCCATCTGGCCGTCCATCCATCCATCCATCCATCCATCCATCCATCCATCCATCCGTTTACCTCTCCATCCATATATGAAAGCAAATTAATAAATTACCTCAGTAAGAAGTTAACAACATAATAGAATTATTTTAACAATATTCAGTAACAGTTATATTAATGTAATCTTCTGACTGGTGTACCTGAAATTACAGAAAGCAAAGCCACAGACAATGGGTGAGGGTTGGGGGGGTGGGCTTCCATAGACAGACTCTGTATTCCAACAGATTCTTACAGCTTTTACCATTAAAACTTAGTTCATTGCTATTTAGGAAATTACTGATAGAGCGAATGAAGTTATATTGCTTTATGTTGTGTTTGTTTCATTTTTGTAATTTAAGGACCTACTTTATGTGTGGTGTGTGTGTGTGTGTGTGTGTGTGTGTGTATGTGCGTGCGCGTGCGCGTGTGCGTGTGCATGTGTGTGTACTGAGGTCAGAGGAGCACTTGCAGGGATTCTCTTCACCACGTGGATCGAAGGGGCCGATTTCACGTCTTAACCCACGTAGCCATCCCTCCAGGCCTTCTTCTCTCATCATCTCATCTTCCCATGCCATCTTTTTTCTATGGTTTCACCGTGCTAGCTTTCACATCAATTTGGGGTTCTACGCTCTCTCCTTTCACTGCCACCATGGAAATGTTAGCACGGCACAGGGCTGTGAAGCATGGGCTCCTGTGCTCCATCACCTGCCAGCCTGGGTTCACTCTTCATCGTCCTCTCCTCTTGGTCACTGCCCCAGCCTGGGTATCAGCCTGGGTATGCAACCAGGCCCGCATCTCTCTCTGCAGGCCCTCCTCTCTTCTCCTCATGGAAACAAGATCCTCACAGTGGTCCTTACAAGTCTGAGGTGCTGGCAGGTAGCTTTCATAAGTTGCCTCTGCAAGTCCAGACCACCACCAAGAAGAAACAAATGCACCCACCTCGTGAGTCTCATGAGTACAAAGGAGGGAAAAAATTGAAGCCTGAGAGGTAATTTAAAGATGGCGGGAACAGTGCTTCGTGGAATGCCTCGTGGAGTTTGCTCATTTCCTCTTTTGGAGTGCCACCACATGCTGAGTCTGACTGTCACCATGCAGGGATGCACTGTGACATTGCAGTCCCACCCCCACAGACATCCTGTACTCAGATGGCAGTTGACCTGCTCTTAATGGCACCAAAAACCATGGTCACTGTGCTCTAGAGTGCTCTCCTGCAGGCAGAACTCACTGGCAACATTCCTCGTCAGACCATGCTTGTCGGTAGAAGGTCAATCTTCCACGGAGCTGCAGTAGTTTATGGTCTACAGGGTTCTGATGTCCAGTTTCCACGATGGACCTTTCTGTTCATAGCTTTGAACAGAATTCATTACACTATTACTGACCTCGTAGCCATTTAAAAGAGCTTCAGGGAGGCTTCAGAGTATGGAGCTAAATAAAAACTTGCAAAATTTATGTGTTTGAGCTCTAGCTGTGACTAACCGCGCTAGTTGGATAACTTTAATACTTGAAAGAAAAAAAAGCCAATATTTAACATCAGTGTTCCTACAAAATAAATAAGCGATTCTTTCTGATTGCTCTTCCAATACTTGCCCCACACGGCACATTCCAATAGTTCCCCTCCCGAGTTGTTTGAGCAGCGGCTGTCATGATTCTTGTGAACTGGCAATTATGTCAAAACGATTTAATCAGTGCTTGAGCTGCACTGGCGTTGCTCTTAGAAGACCATTTTTCAGAATGACATTCCCCTAAGCATTTGTTAAATAATTAGACCTAACGCTCTTCTCACAAGACCCTTCAGAAGTACTGCTTAGGCTCAGAGCCTCTGAGACACGGCTGAGGCAATACTGTGAGTACCAGAACCCTGTTAAGCAAAGCTCAACATCGGAGGGAAGATGAGAGGCGGGCTTCTCTGTCTTCAGGAAACATTCCTCCACTGCCATGGCTAAGAGCTTGCATCCATGATGGACCTCAGTGGACTTTGATTGACATCAGACACTATTCTAGTTTCACATGTCAAAGGATGCCTGCCAGGGTTTCCTCCTCTTATAGGACACGTGTGATCCTCCTTCAGGCCACAGGCATGGTGGGGAACTGGCTTCCTCCTGCTCTCTCCATCTGGCAGACACAGTAAGAAAGCCCGCAGGAGGGGCTGAGATAACGGCTTGCTAGGTAAACTGTTCACTGCACAAGCATCAGGACCTGGGTTTGGCTCCCGAGCACCCGTGTGAAAGTCACGCGTGGCAGTGTGGCGCATGCCTGACTGAAACGCTAGAAACCAGCAGATCCTGGGGGCTCACTGGCCAGCCGATCCAGCCCAAAACGACAAGCTCTATGTTCAACAGGAAGTGAGGGAGGGGAAGATACTTGCAGCTGACCTCTGACCTCTACATATCTGCACAGGTGAGCATGCACACACGCATGCGTGCACATGCACATATGCATCACATAAAAAATTTAAAAAAATAAAAGTGAGCAGATAAAATTGGTGCTAGGTTTTAAAATGGCGACCACATACATAATGCCAATCAACGCATCTGTCTTTCAGTCATGTCCATTTGATTTAGAGGTATCTGTGAGGGAAGACTCAGAAGGCTTTGGCATCACTACGCATTTGTTGGTATTCCTCTCGTTGCCCATTTGGGGCACATTAGGTTGTGGTTGCCTGTCGTTTGCCATCTCCTTTTGGGATGGCCCTCTCAAACCTCTGACTCCTTTAGAAGAGGAGTTCATAGCTATGTCATAGAGACACTGAATGATCTCTGTGTGTCCCTGAGGTGGCACTGCCTCTGTTTGCTGCTCTGTACCCATGGCTGATGTTCCTTGGGTGTTACAACCACTGGGCTACACTTCTCCCAATAGGAAGCCGTCATTTGGTTCCTGAGTGTGGTTTCTGCGGTGCCTGGATCTTAATGCCGAGTGGGCACTGGGAGATGACTATTTCAGACAGGCGTTCCTCCTAGACCTGATGATGATCTGTCCACACAAGCCAACGGTGCAGTAGTTTAACCATCATAGTTTCATGTCTAAAGGATGTTAATACCATGTGACATCTCCAGGGTGGTGATGAGAGTAATCAACTGTCTCTGAAACAGCAGCTAACATTTATTAGACACTGGTCAGAGGCCAGACAATGAGCTAAGCTTTTCTGTGCAGTATCTCAATAAGGATTCCTCCAATACCGTAGACATGAGGACACTGAGCCTCAGTGAGCTCCATCATCAAGGGCATGAAGCAGCTGATTCTGGGCTCATGTGGAATATAACTGATATATGTATATATGTGTGTATGTATGCATATGTATGTATGTATGTATATGTATGTATGTATATGTATGTATGTATATGTATGTATATGTATGCATATATGTATGTATGATATGTATGTATGTATATGTATGGTATATATGTATGTATGTATGTATGTATGTATGTATGTATGTATGTATTTGCAGTGTCTCTTGGTCTTCTGTGTGCAATATGGAAGTAGAATCTCCCTCCCCAACACTCCCATTCCTTGGACCTCTAGAGCCCACAGTAGTGGAGAACAGTGGGGAGGTAACTGGAGCAGGGCAGCTTGTTAATGTTCTAGCTGAGGATAACAGCCTCTCAAAGCATGGTTTTTATAGACCTGGTAAAACAAACCTTTTATATCTTTCCTTAAATGTAAAGAAATAGGGAAAATGCTAGAAAATTAACTCATTTGACTTATGAGCATGGAATGCTGATGTTAAAACTTATCGTGTTTTTCAGTCTTCTTCGGGGCATTACTGAACCTTCACCCAGTCTTCATCTTATTTGCATGTGTGAGAGTCAGAATTAGATAGATTTGCCTCAGCCAGCACTGTGAAGGAAATGAAGAGGTGGGCCAACCATCTTTGCTTGGTGATGTTTTTCGAAGTCATATTCCACTTAAGCCATTGTATTAAGCACATCTACAAAGTGGGAGCCTCTTTCCCGAGAACTGGAGGGGTATGGAAGAAGACAAGCACGTCTACAAAGGGGGAGTCTCCTTCCCCAATGTGCAGCATTGTGAATAGGGAGAGGACAGTGCCTTTAGCTTTCTAGTCAACCGCTATAGCTGGTCCTCAGTACCGATTCATGTACATTCTAAGAGTGTGCCCTGGAGAGTCTCAAATGCAGCCTAATGCAAAGATAAGAACAAAAGCATACGTAACAAGATTTCTTAGTGGTTTTTACCCTTGGCATCTGCGGGCTCCAAGAAAAGGTTTCAAAACACTTTACGGCAGCTAATTCAACTTGAGTGCATGGTTCTCATGAAAGAAGTTATAAGGTAAAAAGGTGGCACTGAGATGTCTATAAATCTGTGCTATCCTCGCAGATCTGATAAACGGCCATCCTTTCCCAAGCTTATGCAAAGCATCAAGTGAAGGAGCATATTGCGGAAAACTAAATTATATATAAAGTCATTAAGTCTCGCCCTTCACTTCTGATTGAGGGGTTGCCGCAGCCATCAGTGAGCGCAGAGGCAAAATGAAAAAATAAATAAATGAAAGACCTGATCACATCACACATTTTAGTGGAACTGTAATTGCTTAGGAGTTCACAGGAAGTTCTCAGGGACGCTGCAAACCACATGTCGCGGCTGAAAATAAGAGAAGGGTTGTGTGACACCATCCTTGTGAAGCTGGAATCTAAGCCTTGTGTGTGTGTGTGTGTGTGTGTGTGTGTGTGTGTGTGTGTGTGTGTGATGCAACAGGAAAGAAGTGGGTGGGGTCCCACAAATCCCAATATGTCCATCCAAACATCCCCCAATTCTCCTGAATAATCACTTTCTCTTGACCTATTTTTTTTTTTTTTGGTCCCACTCTAGGTGTGTTTGTGTCTACAGCCAGCCCCATTACATCTTTTTCAAAGGGGCTTTTCTAACAGGCTCTTTGAAAGCCATCCCGGTATGACAGACTCCTCCACAGGATTATGAAAGCCCTTCTCTTTCAAAGACCGAGTGTCTTGGGAAATGTGCACTTTGTCGAGGATGGGGATGCACTGGTGACCTTTCTTAAGGTCACCTCCATGGTTGAGGAAAAGCAAATGGGAGAGGTATGAAGTCAGCAACGAGCAAGCCTTTGTAGCCCTGAAAGCTGCCGTCTCGGGCAGAGCTAGACACAGAAAGCAACCCTTTCCAGACCCCTAATTAACCGCCAGGACTCTTAAAACTGCTGCTGGCTCTTCAGCACGCCATATCACTTTTAATTAATTCTGGCTGCTGGACAAGCCCTCCCCAGGTCATTACCAAGCAAGGCTGACCTGTGGCGTGGGTTAATGGCTGCTAAGCCCATACAGTATACTTGCTTTCATTGATTCTAGCTGTGAAGCCTGTGGCTGTGGTGGGCTACCTCTGCCTCTGAAAGGGTTTGGTTGGTTTGTTTGTTTGTTTGTTTGTTTGTTTGTTTGTTTCTGATAATGCTGTTCATTTTTTTTTCATTGGGGGGTTGGTGTCTGTTTGAATCATATCACAGGATAGCAGTGTTGGGGAAGAATGTCCTTCTGTGGGTTCACTAAGAAATCATTGATAATGATACTTCCCAAGAGTAAAGTAAATGTCTATTATGGAAAGGATGTTCTATGAGTCAGGAGCTGTGTGTTACCCATGGCATGGAAGTCTCTTACTGGTCCCTCTTGTCTAGTTTTGTTTCTGTTGTCTGTGCTCCAGGAGCCCACCCCATGTTTCCTTTGGAGAGTTTTAATGCTGCAGGGCACCCATTTCCCCCTTTATGCCACTTCAAGTTAAGTTCTTTAGGGGTCCAAATCAGGGATCCGGATCTTCTTTAGCTGTCCAGGTTGGGTTTGCCTTCAGGCTACCTGGCAGTATCTACACGATGGGAATCCTGGGGTGCCTCGGGTTTGAGGGGACTTGTGCTCAGAGGTGGGATGGTATGCTTGTGAGAGTTTGCATGCAGGCAGAAAGACACACGTGTTTCCTTGGTCATAGGAGACTCCTGGGTGAGCACTGAGATCAGGTAGGGATGCTGAGCCTGTTATTACATCTGCATGGGCACTGCAGATGGTTACGTGCCCTGACAGAATGGAGTCAATGAGTTTACCTGTGCTGGAGCAGGGTTGCTAGTTTCTATCCTGGTGGGACTGGTAGCTGTGTTTTGTTTTAAGTTGGGGTCACTACTAGGTTTCCATGGTGGTATGGCTCCAGGCCTTGTGGATGTCACTGCAGGCTAGGATGTGCAAAGCACTAGAGCTACTGGCTATAATCAATACTAAACTGAGTTTTATTCAGCATTGTACTGGAGGTTCTAGACAGCATTAGAATAGAAACAGAAAAAATGTGGGATGTGGATGAGGCAAACTTTCATCAATGAGACTTGACATGATTCCACACATACAACTCCAAAATAGCTTTCAGACAAATAATTGAAATAAAAACTACTGAGCAATATTTCTGGAGACATAGAACCAACATACAAAGAGTATAATGCATACATATCTATATACATGTTCATATTTATATACATCTACCTAATCTATCAATAATTTATCTATGAATCTATCTATCTATCTATCTATCTATCTATCTATCTATCTATCTATCATCTATCTATCTGCCTATCTATCTGCCTATCTATCTATCTATCTATCTATCTATCTATCTATCTATCATCTACTTATCTATGCAAACAAATGAAGTAAAAACATATTTGACTTTACACATTAGGGCTTGGCACCATATGAAAATAAAGTATGAGTGTATCTACATATCTTCCATATAAACCTGCAATAAAAATAAAAGGCAACTTCAAAAAGACTCCATTTCCATAAAAAAATCCAGCATACAATATTTTCCTGGGAATCCATAGGCTACTCTGGCCAAGGAATCAGGAGGCACACCTATCAGAATCCCAGAGGAATTTCCTAACAGGCAACACACAGCCACCACACTCTCCTAAGACACAGATAGGCCAACAGAGACCAAGGAATAAAACACCCACCCAACAAAGATAAGACAAGGTATCAGCACCTACAATTATAATCTTCCCAAACCCAGATGTGTAGAAACCAGTGTGAAAATACAGTAACAGCCAGGATAATAGTCTCCACTACAGTCCAGCAACTCAACGCAGCAGGTCTGATTACTACAACATACTGAAGCACAAGAAAAAGACCCTAAATAGACATACAGATGATAGAGGTCCTTAAAGAGGAAATGAATAAAACCTTTAAAGAAACCTGAGAACATAAACAGTAGAAGGAAATAAATAAAACAGTTCAGGGCATGAAAGTGGAAATAGAATCAATAAAGAAAACCCAAACTGAGGGAAATCTGGAAATGAAAACTTTAGTAACCTGAACAGGCACCTCAGAGGCAAGTGTCACCAACAGAATACAAGAGATGGAAGAGAGACTCTCAGAAATTGAAGACACGGTAGAAGAAATTGATGCTACAGTCAAAGAAAACGTTAAATCTAAAAAAAAAAATCCTGCCACAAAATATCCAGAAAATCTGGTGATGCTGTGAAAAGAGCAAATATAATAATAACAGGAATGGAGGAAGGAGAAGAAACCCAACAGGAACTAAAGGCTTTTGGGCAGAAGCGTCCCTTTCAGCTAGAGGCTTTTTAGGCTGGAGCCTTTTGGCTGAGGAAACTCATTCGGCTAGAGGTCTATCGGCTAAGCTTTTTCAGGCTGAGAAGTCATAGAGGTAAGATGTGGCTTGTTCCTTTGTCTCTCTGATCTTTCAGCATTTACCCCAATAACTGGTCCTGGGTTTTTTATTTAAAGATCATTTAGCAATTCATACAACAGTTAAGACAGAAATTAATAAATAAATTAAAGCCTTTCTAGAGTTGAAAATGAATACATAATGTTCTCAAACTTGTAGGACACAATGAAAGTTGTTTTAAGAGGCAAGTTCATAGTACTGAATGCCTACATAAAAAAAATTAGAGCAATCTCATACTAGTAACCTAACAGTATATCTGAAAGCTCTAGAAAAAAAGAAATCATACCCCAAAGGAGTAAATATGAAGAAATAATCAAACTCAGGGTTTAATCAAATAAAAACAAATGAATATATAATCAAATAGAAACAAACAAATAACCAATTAAATACATACAAACAAAAACAATTCAAAGAATCAATGAAGCAAAGAGTTGGTTCTTTGAGAAAATCAGTAAGATTGACAAACTCTTACCCAAATTAACTAAAAGGCAAATAAAGAATGTCCAAATTAACAAAAATAGAAATGAAAAGGGGACATAACTACAGATATCAAGGAAATCCAGAAAATCATAAGAATGCAGATTAAAAACTTGTACTCCACCAAACTGGAAAAACTAAAGGAAATGAGTAGTTTTCTATATATATATGCACCACTTACCAAAGTTAAATCAGATAAGCAATTTAAACACACCTATAACTTCTAAGTGAAATAGCTATTCAAATAAAAGTCTCTCAAATAACAACTACTGTGGCATGTCTTTCTGTACATTGTGAATATATGCTGTTCCCACTGGTTAATAAACAAAGCTGTTTTGGCTATGGCAGGGCAGGATGGATCCAGGTGGGAAAATCCAAGAGAGATAATGAGAGGAGAAAGGAGAGTAGTGGTGGTGGGGATGCCAAATCGCCATCCAAGGAGCAACACGTAATGAGACACAGGTAAAGCCACAGAACACATGGGATACATATGCTGTCCCCATTGGTTAGTAAATAAAGCTGTTTTGGTCTATGGCAAGAAAGCTTACAGCCAGGAAGGAAATCCAAGTAGAGATATAGAGAGAAGAAAGGCGGGGTGAGGGAGACACCAGCAGCTGCCCAAGGCCCAGCAAGATGCCATCAGACTGGTAATGCCACGGCCACATGGCAACTTATAGATTAATAGAAATAGGTTAAGTTATAAGATCTAGCTAGCAAGAAGCTTGAGCCATAGGCCATCCAGTTCATAATTAATATAAGCCTCTGGGTGTTTACTTGGATCTGAGCGACTTTAGGACCAGGCAGGACATAGGAAAACTTCCATCTACAAACAACAACAATAACAACAACAAAATAGAGTCCAGAGCCAGATGGTTTTAGCACAGAATTCAAATGGATGTTCAAAGAAGAGTTAATGACAATATTTCTCAAATTAATCCACAAAATAGAAACAGAAAAAATATTGGCCAATTTGTTTTATGAGGTCACAGTTATCCTGATACTCAAACCACATAAAGACTCAACAAAGAGAGAGAATTAAAGACGAATTTCCTTTATGAGCATAGATGCAATACTCAATAAAATACTTGCAAACCAAACCCAAGGACATATCAAAAGATCATCCACCATGAACTAGTAGGCTTCATCCCAGAGATGTAGGGATAGTTCAACATATGCAAATTGACAAATGTAATCTATCATATAAACAAGTTGGAAGAAAAGAAATATACATGATTATCTCATTAGATGCAGAAAAGACCTTTAACAAAATCCAACACTACTTCATGATTAAAGTCCTAGAGAGATTAGGTACATACCTCAACATAATAAAGGCAATTTACAGCAAACTCATAGCCAACATCAAGTTAAATGGAGCAGAACTCAAAGCAATTTTACTAAAATCAGGAATAAGACAGGGTTGCCCACTCTCTCCTGACCTATTCCATACAGTACTTGAGGCCTTAGCTAGAGCAATATGACAACTAAAGGAGATCAAGGGGATACAAACTGGAATGGAGTAAGCGAAAGTATATTTATTTGTAGATGATATGATAGTATACGTAAGTGACCCTAAGAATTCCAGCAGGAAACTCCTACAGCTGATAAACATTTTCAGCAAAGTAATTAGATATAAAATTAACTTAGAAAAAAATCAATAGCCCTCTTATATACAAATGACGAAAGAAATCAGGGAAACAGCACCTTCACAATAGCCTCAAGTAATATGAAATATCTTGGGGTAACTATAACCAAACAAGTAAAAGATGCGTATGATAAAAATTTTAAGACATTAATGAAAGAAATTGAAGAAGATATCAAAAGATTTCCCATCTCATGAATTGGTAGGATTAACATAATAAAAATGTCAATCCTACCAAAAACAATTTACAGACTCAATGAAATCTCTCTTAAAACTCCAACACAATTCTTCACAGATCTTTCAATGACAATTTTCAGCTTCATTTGGAAATGCTAAAACTTCTGGATAATTAAACAAGTCTAAATAATAAAAGAACTGCAGGAGGTAAAACATCTCAAATTTAAAGTTGTCCTACAGAGACATAATAATAAAAACAGCATGGTATTGACATAAAAACAGACAGGTTGATCAATGGAATTGAATTGAAGACCCAGACACAAAGCCACACACCTCTGGACATGATTTTTGATAAAAAAAAAACAAACAGAAATACACACTAGAAAAAAGATAGCACCTTCAATAAATGCTGTTGGCCAAATTGGATGGATGCACATAGAAGAATGCAAATAGATTCATTCTTATCACTCTGAACAAAACTCAAATCCAAATGGATCAGTGACCTCAACATGAGGTCTGATTCACTGAACCTGACAGAAGAGAAAGTACAGCCTTGAGCTCATTGGCACAGGATAAGACTTTGTGAACAGAACACTGTTAACACAGATGCCAAGATCAACAATTAATTAATGAGATATCATGAAACTGCAAAGGTTTTGCACAGCAAAGGACACTGCCATTTGGACAAAGCAGCAGCCTACAGTATAGGAAAAGATTTTTTACTAACTATGCATCTGATAGAGGGCTAATATCCAAAATATATAAAGAACTCAAAAAACAAAACAAAACCCTGAGTATCCAGAAAACAAATAACCCAATTAAAAATGGGGTACAGATCTAAACAAAGAATTCTCAAAACAGAAAACTCAAATGGCTCAGAAACACTTAAAGAAATGCTCAACATCCTCAGCCATCAAGGAAATGCAAATTAAAACTTCTTTGATATTTCATTTTACACCCATCAGAATGGCCAAGATCAATAAAATAACAGCTCATGCTGGCAAGGATGTGAAGTAAGGGGAACACTCATTCATTGCTGGTGGGAGAGCAAACTTGCACAGCCACTATGGACATCAGTATGGTGGTTCCTCGGGAAGATGAGAATCAACTTTAAGATCCAGCTATACCACTCCTGGGCATATACCCAAGGATGCTTCATCCTACCACAGAAACACTTGTTCAACCATGTTCATTTCTGCTCTATTCATAATAGCCAAGAATTGGAAATAACTTGGATGTCCTTCAACAGAAAGAAACATAAAGAAAATAGACAGTTAAAACATTTATACAATGAATGAAACTCACAGGTAAATGGACTGAACTAGAAAAAAAAATTGCCGGGCGGTGGTGGCGCACGCCTTTAATCCCAGCACTTGGGAGGCAGAGCCAGGCGGATCTCTGTGAGTTGGAGGCTAGCCTGGGCTACCAATTGAGTTCCAGGAAAGGCGCAAAGCTACACAGAGAAACCCTGTCTTGAAAAACCAAAAAGAAAAAAAAGAAAAAAAAATATCCTGAGTGAGGTAACCCAGATACAGAAAAACAAAATGGTATGTATTTGCTTATATGTGGGTATTAGCTGTTAAGTCAATGATAGCAAAGCTACAATTCCTAGAACCACAGAAGTTAGGTATAGAGTAAGAGACTAGCGAGAACTGTTAGATCCCATTAGGTAAGGGAAATCGAATAGATACTTATGGATGGTGTTGGGGGTAAGAGTGGGAATATGGGAAGAGACAGTTAAAACTAAGGTCCATTTGAGAAGAATTATGAAAACCTAATACATAGGAGTTTCCTAAAAATATATATGCATATGAAGGCAATATAAACAAAACCACCAGATAATGGGGGAGATAGAGGCCCAATGGGCCATCCCTTGTCACCAGATGAAGCTTCCAGTACTGGGATAGGCTTACATCGAATTGAGTTGTTGGTCAAAGGGGAACCATAGGAACCCCAAATAACCCAGGCTGTTGCCAAGAATATGGGCTGCTCTCCTCAAGGCTCCATTGCTGTAGACAGCACCTACACAACTCAATGAACATGGAGAAGTCACGCTGGTGCCTCCATAGAACTTCCACCCCTATGTTCTAGTGTCTTTTGGTACAGGTATTCTGCAGGCTACCAAAAGAAAAACTCAAATGCCCAGCCAGCCACAAGCCATCTGATCTACAAAGGTATCTTGCCTGAAAGATATGCTAGGGCAATGGTGGCAATAAACTGATAGGAGTAACCAACTGATATCTGATTTGACTTAAAGTCCACTCCATGAGATGGAACCCATACCTGACATTGCTTGGGTGACCGAAAAACGGAGACTAGAGAGTCCAGGGACCTGGGGCAAAATCAAGTACTACTGTTGTGGAATATTAATTTAAGACGTGTTACATTTGTTTATGCTGTGGAATATTTGTTTAATGATGTAAAGAGGTGTTACATTTGTTTGATTAAATGAAATTAACCTGGGGTCAGGAGGCTGAGTCAGCAACTAGCTGACAGGAAGTGGTAGGGAAGAACCATGTATAGCTAGGGTTCTTAAGTAGGGGTGGAGAAGAAGGATGTGCTGTTTTTGGGGAGCCGCGAGCTAGGAGGGAAGGTTAGCTACTTGCTATTCAGCCTCTCTGAGTGAGCAGAATTTCACCTCAATCTCTGAATCTTGAGTTCTACAGAAGGATAGAGATCTAGGTAAAGTTCCCTTTAGCGGCAATGACAGAGCTAGTGCCCGAGGGGACAGAATTCCCGCCTGGCTCTCACCTGTGTAAACCACTACTGGTAGCTGTGGAGATGCAATTGCCCATTAGGACAGCAGTTGATTAAGAGGCAGCTACTGAATTTAATGAAAAGTAATATAATACTATTATAGAATTTTTAAAAGTACTAATAAAATGATTCCTAATGACATTCTGCATACCCATAGATCAGTATCTTGTTCAGTCATCATCAAAAAAGCAGATGGGAACAAATACAGAGACCCACAGCCAGACATTTATGCAGAAAGTGAGAGACCTTGGAACACTCAGCACTAAATGGGATGTGTCTGCTAAATCCATCCCCTTGGGGACTAGGGAACCCCGAAGAAGAGGGGGAAGAAAGAATATAAAAGCAAAAGGGGATGGAGGACACCAAGAATACAAGGCCCTCTAAATCAACATGATCAAAACTCCAATGAACTCAGAGACTGATGCAGTGAGCACAGGGCATGCGTGTGTCTACACAAGGCCCGTTATGTACATCTTATGGCTCCCTGTTTTGTGTTTTGATGGGCTTCCTGAGGGTGGGAATAAGTGGGTCTCTGTTTCTTATGTCTTCTCTTGGTCCCCTGTTTGTTTTGTCTAACTCTGATGTCAGTCTTGTTTTGTTATATTGATTTTATTATATATCTAACATTATCCCTTAGTAGCCTGTATTTTCTTATGAGAGACAGAATAGGGGTGGATCCAGAAGGGAGGGGAGATGGAGAGGAACTGGGAAGAAGAGATGGAGGGGAAACTATAAATCCTGATATATTATGGGAGAAAAAGATATATTTTCAATAAGAGGGAAAAAAGAAAAAAACATACACAAGAAAGACATATACTGGGTTTTATCATGAATATTTTGAAACTTTACTGAAAAAGCTAAAGACATTCCAAATAAATGAAGACATGAAACATATTAATGGGTAGGTTAATTACTCATTAACCTACCTGCTACCAAGAAACCAGGTTTCCTATGTTTTATAAATTGATCCCCCAAGTTTCCAACAAAATGGTAGCAGATTTTTCATGAAGCTGTGTGGCTAAAATCTATCATATATTTCTGGTAGACAAAGTGCTCTTCACATCATGGAAACACATAGACTACAGATTTCTTACACATTTCTACAGGAGAGAACACAGGAGACACGCAAAAGCTCACACACACCCTCCGAGACCCTCTGGAAAAGGCAGTGAACGTTAAGAACGATTCACCGAGGGACACTTCCATGTGCTTGCAAACACGGTGTGTGTTCAGAAGGCGCGTTAACAAGGGGCACATTTTCAGTCCATCGCAGAGGCACACAATAAAAGAAAGATGAATGCTAATTTTAGTGCTAGTGAATTCTGGGAAACATTGAAACGGAATGATGAAGGAAATGTGAATTGGTTGAATCTTTCATGAAAGTAAACTGTCAATATAATATAAGCCTGAATAATTTTATACTCTACTCTGCCTGGAGAAAATACCTTCAGAAAATAATGTCACTTAGTCCAAAAAAATTACATATAGTGGTGTTCATGACAAAGATACAGGAAACCTTTAAGGTAAGTAGGAAAAATAAGGTTTGAAGCTGTGTTAAGATCCAAATGCATTATTCTATTAAAGGCTTTCTGGAAACTGTGATGTTGAACTGTCTTTTGCTGCTATATGCTCAATATGTTTCAAACATTACGTTTTGCTTATAAAGAAAAATAACTATAAAATTGGGCTTAGGAAGCATTAAAAACAAATTAAGTTATTTTCGGTCCTTGCAAATGTTTTTCATCATTAAAACAGGGAAAAGAAATAAAGGCAGGCAGTCTCTTTGGGCAAATTAATCATGTTAATTGGATTTATAGTATATTCACTTCATGTTTCAAGAAGTAAGCTTAAAATATACTTAGTAATCAGCCAAGTAAAATATTTTGGCCATAAAATTGGCAGGGAACTCAAATGCATAATTACCTAAAGCACGTAAATACAATACATATAAAACATATGCTACATATTTATAATTAATGCTGAATACATTATAATTTTCAGTATCTGTTGTATAATTTCCCTGAAGTAAATAGATAAAAGGTTTTCCATGTCTCCCTAAAGGGAACAGTAGAAGATAAAGGAAAAGAAGAAATTTAAAAAATCTATAGGATAATGAATAGCATGGATAAATGCTATGTACTACGTATCTCAATCATGGACATACAACTACTCTATTTCAAGACATGCAGTAGAAGGAGTGGGAAGAATCAGCATGCCCCCTCTCCTTTTTGCAATGACAGGTCAAAACCACCATGATCTCTAATCTAACCTTACTGGGGTCTGATGAGCCATGCGTCTGACATTGAATTTATACAATTTAAAATGTGAAATAAATTAAGTAATTCCAAACACTTCATCCATACATTCACATGACTCATCCTTGAAACCAAGTTAGTGGAGTTTAGAAACAATTAATAGAGCTATAATCATAGCCAATTTCATACACTGCAGGGGTGTGATGTAATGACATGCTAACGCTAGTATGTTCTCACCACAACTCGGCATTCTTAGTGTCCTGGAGGTAGGGGAGAGGTCAGACAGGAGAGTGAGAAGAGGTTAAAATGGGAGAAGAGAGAAACCAGGAGAGAAGCCAGCTCAATAAAAAACCGAATAAAATAAAAACTGGGCCTAGAGAATCACAGAACATGGCATGGCAGTCTCTGTAGGCACTATGTCCATGCACGCACGTCACCACACAGGTTTCTGGCAGCCCATCAGTGCTACCCATGGTAAGCCTCTTGTCTAGGAGTACACATCGGTCACACTGGGACTTTGGTGACATTGCTGCTGACATCCACCAGGAGCATCACTGGTGCTGAGGGTACTTGGTTCTCACTGGATTAATTGTCTCTCTCTCAAGCTGAGAGATTTCTCAATGACAGAGTTTGAGTTGGCACAAAGTAATTAGAACCTATGTCTTTTGATTCTTAGTCCATTGTCTGTCTTTTATACATTATCGTTCTTTGAAAAGACAGAACTTATGTGTCAACTGGCTATATTTTAAATCATTATGTCAGAGCTTAAGCATGGTTTGATGGTACCTTGAGATCAGAGATTCATTAAACTAAGTTGTCACTGTCATCATACCACTGGAAAAAATTATCCAACCTATAGGGAGAATCTTCTAGAAAATCTTGGACTCTCACATACAACTCCAGTTTATTATTCGCTCTCCTTTTTTTTTCCCTCTCCAGAGTTAGGGGGCTGTAACCCAGGGAAACAGTATATAGAATTTGTCTCTCCAAAGCCGTGACTTGATTTGAATTTGTAACTGGTCATTTCAGATAAGCCAAGCCAGCTGATAGCTTCAGAATGACTTTCCTGAATTTCTTTCTTTCTTTTTTTAGATTTATTTATTTATTATGCATTCAGTGTTCTGCCTGCATGCATGCCTGCAGGCCAGAAGAGGGCACCAGATCTCATTATAGGTGTTTGTGAGCCACCATGTGGTTGCTGGGACTTGAACTCAGGACCTCAGGAAGAGGAGTCAGTGTTCTTAACCTCTGAGCCATCTTTCCAGCCCCTTTCATGAATTTCTCAGACAACGGAAAACCAGTCTAGGGAGTAGTTGGAATGGCCTGGCATCATGAGCAAGATTAATGGGAAGCACTTACTGCTCAGTGATGCTGAATTACACCAGGAGTGGCTTGGTCAATCCCCACCATCTCAGGACCAAACCACAGATAGGGAAAATACCTCCTCTGCCACAAAGCCACACATCAAATCAATAAAACACAAGGTTGATTTCCTTAGGTCTGCGTTTGCACGGCATGGGGTCAAGAAGTCTTGTAGTGCAGTGGGAAGAACAAGGACTTGAGAGTCCACAGTGACAGAGGTATGGCTGGGGAGAGTTCCTGCAATTCTGATGATACTCCAGTAGCATGGTGGATGGGGCATTTATCAACATCTGTCTTTCTGCAGTGCCCATAATTAGTATGTACCAGAGACGTCAACATTACCACCATGGTCTCAAGAGTCAAGAAAGACCTAAGAGAGGTCCACCTTCCAGACCTTTTACATTTGAAATGCTTGCATGCTACAGATTCCCTTTAGGAGGTTTCAAACTGGATGTGATGATAAGGCTTCCTTTGAACAATTATAGGATGGCCTGAACTGAAGTCATACATAAATAATTCTATATTGTTTCTACTAGGGACTAGGAAAACCCAGGCTATTCTTTAGCTACACTTAACATAGCACAGAACAGTTCTGTGGATGCCCAGATATGCAGTTCTGTCCACACCAAGCAGTTCTCTGATGGAGACCAACTGTGTGTTCTCTACCTGAAGCTAAGAGTTAGATCCTGTATGTTGTCATTCTCCCAAGACTGCGCCACCATCAGGCTATCAAACAACAACAACAACAACAGGTTGTCATCTATCCTCCAACTACCAACTGACTACAAGGCATAGTTCTCATGACATGCCCCCTCCCTCCCCCCAGGTTTGATACTTTGAGCCATCCTTGCACATGTAACATTTGTTTATCTGTTATTATGAAGGAAGTTACAGAGAAATGAACAGCCAGATGAAGAGATTCATAGCGCATGGTAAGGTGGTAATGAGCTTGGGTGGTACTTGTGGGTTCACTATGCTTCTACTACCTCCACATGTTCAGCTAACCAGAAGCTCATCAAATCTTGCTGGTCACTTATTTTTACACATGCTGTCTCCAGCTGCCCCCTGCTTCCTTTTCCTGGAAGTCAGTGGTTAGGGCTGAACATTCCAAGCCCAATCCTTTCAAATTACTCAGTAATTATTCAGACACTGTTCTTGGGAGTGAGAAGTGGGATACTGGGAAAGGTATATTAAGTACTCTTCAAACACTGTTAAAATCACTACTTGTTAATTTTAAGTTCTTATTGAAAAAAAAAGTCATTTCTGATGTTCTTTTTCCTATAGATAACCAAATATTTTGGGGATGGGACAGTTTGGTTCCTAGTTAGCAGCACTTGGACTCTGCCTGGCTTCCCTGGATGCCATGAGCAAAAGGATAATCAGTCCAAAAGTGAGTAAGAGTATTCCTGTATCATCAGCACCAGCCATGTATTATCAGCACCAGCCATTGTAAACACTCTGTGTACACCTGAAAAAGCTTTACAAGGATTGCAGCTGATTGTCCGACTCCTGAAGGTGCAGCCCAGTTGAGGTTGTTTGAAAGACTGTGTACTAGGCTCTAGATGACCCCTCAAACATGTACACCTTGCCAGAGTGGGAGCACCTCATCGAGTGGCCTAGCAGAGGGGTCACTGGGATTGGCTCTAAAGAAGCAAGGCTGTGACTGACTCACACATAAACTTCCATGTCTGTAATTGGGCACCAACAAAGTGTGCTAGGATTGGTCCAATCACCCCTGCTCTGTCTACAGAAGCAGGCTGTTCAGCTTTACTTTAGTGAGCTGCTGGAGAGACCCTCCTGTGCTGCAAAAGTAGTCCCAATGAGGAATAGTTTCCTCATTCCTCTTTGCAGCATTGTGTGCTGAATGGGTCTCAAGAAGAAAGCAGCAGCAGCAGCAGCAGCAGCAGCAGCAGCAGCAGCAGCAGCAGCAGAGGTAACAGTAATGACAGAGGCAGTGGTAGCTGCCCCTGTGTGGTCAGCAGCCAGCTGCTTGACAGCTAAAGCAGCAGCAGTTCAAGAACTGACTGGCCAGGGCAGGATGCTGAAGGGTGGAGGGAAGGAGAGAGAGTTGCCAAGAGACAGCAGAGGGCTGAGACTGAAGAAGGGCAAAAAACTACGAAGAACCAGAGGAAATAAACGGCAGGCCCTGGTTACAGGAAGTACCGAGTCTTTAGGGCCAAGAGCTGGAATACTCGCTGCCACTGAGGGATAAAAAAAAAAAAATCCCAATTTCTAGGCTTACAAAAGGGCTATAGCACTTGCAGGGCTTGGGGATCTGATATCTGAGGCCTGTAGTGGACTCTCTATGTAGACAAGGATGACCCTGGACTCCCTATGTAGACAAGGATGGCCCTGCAGTCCCTATGTAGACAAGGATGGCCCTGGACTCCCTATGTAGACAAGGATGGTTCTGATCTTCCTGCTTCCGTGTCCAGGTGTTGGGTTATGGGCATGTGTTATAACACCTGGTTCACTGGGTGTTGGAGCTCAAATGAACTCAAGTTAGGCAACTGTTCCAACAACTGAGCTGTAGTCCTCGGACTCCGAGTCTGTATTTTTTTAATAGTTGAGAGAAATAAAGGAAATTTTTAGGCAAAAGTAACATTGAAAGAGATTCCAAAATGGAGCCTGGAGGCCATTAGTAGGTAGGACTCACATCCATCAGCGGCTGCCTAGACTGTGAACCCTGGGCCCTGCATTGCTGAGCACAGATCTGCAGGAGCTCACACTGGGCCTGGAGGACACAGACAGACTCTTGCTTTGTGGTCATCTCCAATCTGTTTAGACTTTCTGTATTTTCTATCCTTCATATAGCCCCTGTCTTTTCTCAATGTCCAGTGAACCACATAAAGTCCCTACTGTTAGTCTTAGGACCTTTAGTTCAGAGCTATCTGAGCCTGCATCCCTGAACTGCAAGACCTCAAATAAATGCCTCTCTATATTCTGAAGTTTCTGAATTTGGACTGATTGACAGTTATACCCATCTTTACCATTTTCCCCCATATAAAGCATATGTGTTTAAATACATATTAATCAATTAATCAAGTAGAAGTATTTCATACTTATCATATATCTATAGAATAAATCAAGTAACACATAGTGTATTGTGTTACCAGTTACTATACTGTTTACTACTGTTGAAATATAGAGCTTGGGATTGTGGAGGAACTGTTGTCTCTGATGGGGAGACCAGGAAGACCTGGGATGGGGCTCACTGAGCTAGGTCTGAAGGGATCTGTTGAGTAAAGGTCCTGGAAGTCACTCTCTGCAGAGGCCACACATGGGGCCCAGCCCAGAGTCACAGGTGTGCTGGGATGGGAGGAAACGCAGGGCTGAGCAAAGGAAACTGGTGAGAAGCAGCTGAGGTTGAAACTAAAGCCCAAAGCAAGAGCCGGACGCACATCTACACGAGAGGCCGAGGACGCTACATGGCCTCCTGGTTTCTCAAAGAGCCAATAGGTTTTCGAACATTAGTCAAGTGTAAGGCCATAAATGTCTTACGACAAAAAACTGGCCACAGGGCAAGAGACAGATGTGCAGAGGAGAGAGCAAATGTAGGGTACAAAGGGGGGGGACCCTTCTACCTACTTAAGTGATGAGGGATAGGCTGTGGGATCAGGAGGAGGAGGAGACAGACTGAAAAATGGTTAGGAGCAAAGCTCCTGGGACCTGTGACCTGCTGGTGTGAGGGAGAGTCGGGCCAGGCAGCCGCGACCTTGTGAGTGGGTAGTGACACCATCAAGTTAATCAAAGGCACAAAGGATGCAAGAAAGACATGATGTCTAACAGATGCTGGGACACAGGCACACTGACAATCCCTTTGGGGCCATGGCCCCTGTGAAAATACTTGTGGCTAATGGCATCTGACGCTAAAAGCATGTTAACAAGTGGGAAAATTGCTTAACTTCTCTCAGGTAAGATAAAGAAAATTCTAAGAACCAGCTTCCAAATGGAAACCAGACAGCTACCTAAAAAGTGCTTCAAAGAAATGAGAAAATGTTAACTGCCATGAACTATCATCAGAACAAGGACAAAGCCCCAGGAAATAACAAGGTCTAACCTAATTCCCTCAAGCTGGAGCTCCTATATGACGTCAGTAAAGGCTAGGGCCAAAGGAACTGGAGGTAAAATCAGCTGAAATCTGAGACTCTGGAAGCAAGGCAACAAGAGGAAATAAAGAAAACAATCACTGGCATACAGCTCCTTGATAAAAACCAAATCAAGTACACACAATAAAACTGCTTCCCTCCATTGCCTTTTTTAAAATCACGGGGCCGAGGAGATGGCTCAGTAGGTAAGAGCCCTTGCTGAGCAAGCATGAGGATCTGAGTTCAAGGCCCGAGAACCCACATAACAAGCAAAGCATGGCTGTGCACCCACCTGTAACCCCAGCCATGTTGGGGGTGGAGAAAGGAGGATCGCTGAGGGCAGCTGGCTGCCACCCTCCTTCCAGGTTTAGTGGGAGACCCTGTCCTAAAGGAGTAGGGTGAAGAGTGATAGAGCAGGATTCCAAACGTCCTCCTCTGGCCTCCCATGTGCACACATGCGCACACACATCCACACATCCACATGTGTGAAGGCACACACCCACAGACACATGCACGCAAGCACACACACATATACACACACAACTCAACACAGACACATAACATGGAAAAAAACGTAGATTTCTTTTTAATAGCAGAAAATATTTGGGCTTATGTTCTAGAAGGATAAGAGTCCATTACCATCACAGCAGGGAAGTGTGGTAGCAGCCAGACATAGCAAATGGAACAGCTGAGCGCTCACAAATCAATTCACAAGCAGGAAGCAGAAAACAGAGTTCTCTCTCTCTCTCTCTCTCTCTCTCTCTCTCTCTCTCTCTCTCTCTCTCTCTCTCCCTCCCTCCCTCCCTCCCTCCCTCCCTCCCTCCCTTTCTTCCTTCCTTTTTAATCCAATAAGACAGTATCTGCAAACACACACACAACTAACTTGCCCCAAGAGCTGGAGGCAATCTCAAAATTTCAGAGGGAAATTGTTATCATTTCCTTATGGACCTGGCTCACCATCAACACAGTCATTAAAGAAGAGAACTTGTCAAAAAATCACTTGGCCGCTTCTGGCGCTGGAGGCGCAGCTGTTGCTGCTCCTGAAGTACCTACCAGGCCTGCCAGCAACCCCTGTCCCCACGCCCCATCCCCAGCTTTCAGTGGTTTTGTTTTGTGCGGTTAGCATCCTGTGGGACAGAGAATAACCTGCTCTGATTGTGACCATTGATGGACTCAGCTGGTGTTGGAGAACATGAAATGGGAACTGAAAAGCCCATCTGAGAAGTGTGTGGGCTGGAGGGGAGAGCAGGCACTCCCACTCGGGACGGTGAACAGTCACTGAGCAAAGGGGTTCCAGCAGCTGAGTCACACACAATGCTCTGCATTCGACCTGCTCCTGTCTCTGCAAGAACCCAACGAAGGAGCTGCCTGAACTTTACCTTGTCCGTCAACCCAAGGGACCAGAGCCAGGTGTCTGGTGCTGGGCCTTCTGAGGACCCAGGGACCTTCCCCTGCCCCCCTGCAGCTTGGGTCATCTGGAGGTGAGAAGTTAGGCTTTATCTCTGCAGAGATCAGAGGTTGAGTGGTGATCTGCTGACTTTTCTAAGTGGGGAGCCAAGCAAAGAAAACCCAGGCATAGGTTAGGTAGGGAGATATTCAATGATAATTCTTCCTTAGGCTGCCAGGTCATCATGTAAAATATCGTGCTTGTATTTAACGAATGTAACTATTTTACTTAGAAAATAGGGAAAAGATAAAGGGAGGGAGGGAGGGAGGGAGGGAGGGAGGGAGGGAGGGAGGGAGGGAGAGAGAGAGAGAGAGAGAGAGAGAGAGAGAGAGAGAGAGAGAGAGAGAGAACTCAAATATTTAAAATAGAACAGCTAGCACATTTGAAGAAAATCCAAGTTCCTTAGAAATACAGTATCTGCAAACACACACACAACTAACTTACCCAAAGAGCTGGAGGCAATCTCAAAATTTCAGAGAGAAATTTTTATCATTTCCTCTACTTAAGCTTGGAGATTTTGACATACTGTTTTCTACTCCCCCACTTCAAACTGACAAAAAAAACAAAAAAACAAAACAAAACAAAACAAAAAAAAACCCCAAAAAACAATCTCCATGTTCAATTAGAAAATTAAGCAACCAGAGTTTGTACCCTGGAGAGAGATGTATGAGGAAAATAAGTGGGATATACCAGTGTTTTCCTAAATACAGTGAGATGTATCAACACAGTATTTTGAAGAATAAGGTGCAAAGAATTATTTATGCTTCTCGTAAGTTTGAGTTCTAGCAACAGGAAAATGAACTTCCTTGTCTCAGAGTGAAACAACTGTGCATCCCAGGACGTCCCGTTTGGAAGGGCTATTTTTTTTTTCATCTAAATTGTACAGATTCATCAGTGCATACTCTTTGAGAATAGTATGTTGCTTGCCTACCGAAGGTCACTGTCTTTCTGCTTGGCTCCTCAAAGGGTCTCTGTGCTAGTTACACAACAGTGAAGAAAGTCCTTGGGGAAGCACAGAGGGAGAGCAGGCCACCCTCTGACTGCCCAGGGCCATGCCTGCTTTGTTCCCAACACAGTACTGAGCACCCTGTTACTCTCAGTGTTGGGTCATGGAGGGTGAGTGACCAAGCACACCCACGTCTAGCCCAGGGGCCACGTGGTCAAGGCAGGGCTGCAGGGCCATGACACACTTCCCTTGCAAGTTCAGGTAATTAGAGACCAATAGGTCTTCAGGGCTGGGTAGGTGAGCCCCACAACATCCCCCCAGAGTGCAACCATGTCCTCTCTCCATTTCTGGGAACTCTACAGACATCCCCCTGGGGGTCTGAACAGATTGGCCTTTGCTTTCTGAAGAAAGAATCTGGTTATTTCTGTTGGCAACATAAACAAACCTGCCTTTCCCAGAGGCCTTTCTCCTGAGGTCTGAGCCAATTGCTGGTGATAATCTCCAATCTTCTGTCCAAGTGAGCAAGCTCGCTTCTTCACTGTGATTCATGTCCGAGTTTCTTTTGAGTCAAATTATCATATCTCCCTGGTGAGATGTGCCATGTGACTATCATGTTAGAACAAAAATGCAATACAGAACCTGCATGGAGAATGGCTCTGTGTCCCCTTCCCCACAGCACGTTTCCCTTTTGTTTGGACACACTTCTGTGGGCTACTTGATTGCTAATGAAGCCTCCCTGGGTTTTGGGCAATTCTCAGACATCGCTGACTTGGAAAGCACAGAGAACTGGCTAGAACAGAGGAGCAGGGGAAAACCCTCCGTTCTAAGAATCTTGAACAAAGCACACAACTGAGTTTTCCTTGTGGATTGGACAAAAGCAGACAGACCAAATGCCTGAGCATAGCGCACCAGGGCAGTGGCTGAGGATTCTCAATCTTTTGTCCCTGGAGATGCTTCGGTATGGAAGGCCGTCTATGCTCCAGTAGGTTTGGAGGCCAAACATTCCAGAACATTTGGAATACTTCCTTGGCAAATAACCTTTTCCTTTTTCTCATTTGTTTTTTGGAGTTCTAGTTATTTCTGTGTGTCTCAGAGACATAACTTAAAAACCAAGCTGCTTATACAACATAGGTGTCCATCTCCACACAGGAGGGATAGCCCTACTTTCTGAAGTGTTCTTTGCTTCTCCCCACTTCCAGAACAACATGACATTTAAACTTCTCACATAGTATGACTTATTAGACCCTTTGTCATCCTAACCCTTAGACTTCTTGTCTTTTAACAGCTACTATGACTGAGGCATGTCTCCAGAATACATCTGTTCTCTTGCTTTGTGTCTATATGGAATATCTCTCTTTCAACTTCTTGGGGTAACTCCCACTTTGCTTTAGAGATGAGTCGCTCTTGTCCCAGGTTGCCTCAGGTGTCCCCAAGTTCTTCATAGGCCCCTGAATATTTGTCTGGGTCATGTACTTTTCTATTAGATCTGCAGCCGTTGTAGCCCAGCTCTGTTACCACACTGATTTTACAGAGGGTGGCACAATGCAGTGTTAACCCTGCGCATCCCTGGTGGTGAATAACTTACCACATTAACCTCCCTGAAATCTTACTTTGCCGAAGACAGTAATGTGACCCTCCACCCACTTTCTCCTTCCTTCTCTCCCTCGCTCCCTCCCTCTTTCTTTCAGAAGAGAGTTCTATGGTCTATAATCAATATCATTACTTAGTATTTTTCTTAGATATAAAAAACATTATTTTAGCAATAAGAGGTATAGCATGTATTTTAAAATATGTTCTTAAATTTTACAGTCTTCATCCATAGAATTGATCCCACAACTTTTTATTTTCAAGTTATACTTTAGTAGGAATTTTTGAAAATGTGGATACGGGGTGAGGAAGTCATCTAGCTGTATAGATTCAGCAAAATATATTGTCACCTTTCTGCAAAGTACCTTATTCTGTCTCAGTGTGCCAAGTCCTGGCTTACTCTGTTCTCTGACTTTTAAATGCAAGAGGTGACAAGAGATGATCATGGTATAGTGAGGTTTCCATAGCTAGTTGACACATCGAGTTGTGGAGCCTATTCTCAGTGGGTACATTTACACTATACCTCCCATGCCGGAAACTCGGGTAACATTGTAGAAGAAGGGGAAGTGACTGCAAAAGCCAGAGCATCAGAGAGATTGCTGTGGGGTTGTGCCTTGAGTAATGTCAGGAACTACACCCATGGTCTCACAAACAGGACTGCTCAAACATGAGTTGAACAAGGACGACATCAATAGATGTGCTTAAGGAGATGGCGGGATGGGGGGCGGGAGTCCACTAGGCCTCAATCCCACACAAAGATCTACAGGCAACTAAGGAATACTGAGAGTGGAAGAAATAGTCTTTCCAGGGAAGAGTACACCAGTGAGTGATCCAATACCAAATGAAGAGCCCTGAAAACACCTATATGATAACATTATACAGACTAGGCAGGCTATATTTATGACTCTATCTGCATGTATACTATATACTATATATATATATATATATATATATTATATAATGTACATGTAACAATAATTAATGAAAAAAGAGGCTATGAATTTGAAAGAGAGCAAGGAGGGGTGTATGCGAGAGTTTGATGGGAGGAAAGGATGTAATTATACAATAATCTCAAAAAGAAAACAAGAGAAAAAGAACTGTATAGAGGTTTCATCTCAACACAGCAGAATGGCTGTCATTAAGAAACAGATGAGAACGCACTGGTGAGGATTCTGGGAAAGGAAACTCTTGAACAGTGGGATGTAAATCAGTGTGGCCGCTGTGGAAATCTGCATGAAGGTATCTCAAAAAACTAAAAATAGAATCACCGATATAATCCGGCTACATCACCTCACTCCTGAGACTATACCAGGTGACTCAAAGCCAGCACACTACAAGGACCCTGCACAGCCATGTTTATTGCTGTACCATTCATGACAGCTGAGTGAAGGGAGCACCCTAGGTGTTCACCAACAAGTGACTAGATAAAAACGTGGTGTGTGTACCCAGGAGTTTTATTAAGTCACGGAGAAGAATGAAATTATACCACTTGTAGGAAAATGCCAGGATAGAACTGGAGATCACCGTGATAAGTGAAATAAGCCAGACTCTGAAACACAAGTAGCTCATGTTGTCTCTTATGTGTGGATCCTATATATGCACATATACACACATATATGTGTATAATATATGGACATAGAAACATGACCATCTGGAAAAATGAAAGGAACGAGTGAGAGTTAGAGGAGAGATAAAGAAAAGGGTACAGGGGGCAAATATGGTCAATGCACAGATATATTTGAATGAAAATATCTTGCACCACTATGTAAATGAAAATATGCCAACAAAAATGTTAAAAAAAATGACAGAGATGGGCTCAAACCTTACTGTAATACACTTTCTGTATAAAGAACAAAATGTAAATTTCTCTTGGATCTTATTATTAAAGTTATTTTTTCTTAACCTCACTAATACTTCAAATGAATGTTTACTGTATGCTAGATAAAATTTTAGTCCTTATGATCTATTATGTGACTAAATCTCCACACTATCTCATAGGGCTGATATTGGAGTAGCTTCATTTTATGGGTGAAGAGACTGAGGGCTGCCGAGGATAGATAACTTGCTCAAGAGTCTTAGGAAACACACACAGTTCAAGGCATGAGAGAGGGGGCTAAATCCTGTCACAGTTCTAAATCTAGCTGTCTGAGCCAGGCTCTCTATTGCTATGACAAATGCCATGACCTAAAGCAACTTGGGGAGGAAAGGGTCAATTTGGCTTATGCTTCCATATCATTGTTCATCACCAAAGGAAGTCAGGTCAAGAACTCAAACAGGCAGGATCCTGGAGGCAGGAGCAGATGCAGAGGCTATGGAGGGGTGCTGCTTACTTGCTTACTCCTCATGGCTTGCTCAGTCTGCTTTCTTATAGAACTCAGGACCACCAACCAAGAGATGGTACCACCCACAATGGGCTGGACCCTCTCCCATCAATCACTATTTAAGAAAATGTCCCACAGGCTTGCCCATAGCCTAATCTTATGGAGGCATTTTCTCAGTTGAGGTTCCCTTCTCTGTGATGACTCTAGCCTGTGTCAGGTTGACATAGCACAGCAACTGCATTTAAAAAGCCACCATTTGAGCCGGGCGGTGGTGGCGCACGCCTTTAATCCCAGCACTTGGGAGGCAGAGGCAGGCGGATCTCTGTGAGTTCGAGGCCAGCCTGGTCTCCAAAGCGAGTACCGGGAAAGGCGCAAAGCTACACAGAGAAACCCTGTCTCGAAAAACCAAAAAAAAAAAAAAAAAAGCCACCATTTGAAGATGTTCCTTATCCACACTAGGATGAAGACTGCCTGGGTTTAGGGAAAACAGAACAAGAATATTGCAGAGCAGTCCTTCTCAGTAGATTCTCAATTTCCTAAAGCTTGGTTTTACTCACATTACAGACTTGGCCATAAAACTCAAGTAATTGGGTGATAGAGACAAAGTGAGGGATGGCCAGGACCTGAGGCTTCATGTGAGCTGATACTTAGAAGGCATTTCCCCCTGCAAAACTGTGTAAGTTCATCTACCCAATACCATTGCTCCAGACCAATGCTAGCATGCTCTGTAATGACAGATGGGGGCAAGGGGTGAGGTACTGGGGGATGGGATTATTCCTAATGGAATTTTCCATTTTGTATTTGCTCAGTAGCTCCTTTCCCTTTGCTTTCTTTTCATATATATAGTATTTTCACATTTTCTTTTCTCCTTTTTTTTTTTAAATTATGTATTTGAGACTCAGAGTATTTGCTTTAAAATCATATTCCATGATCACTGAATGGGTTGCATGAAAGAGGAAGTTTTTTTTGAAATGCATCAACAAATAGCATTTTATTTTAAGGTATAACAAATCTTAATGAGTTGTCAATCAGAGAATGTTTAAAGTGAGCGGTAAGACATCCTAGTTTGCACCTGCATATCAAATGTCTTCAGGAGATTTGAGTGGGAAATAATTTTGCATACATTCAGATATGCATTGCCCATAGTTTGTTACAGAAGTCACAAGGTAGGTATTTTTAAATAGTCCATGAAAAATTGGACTCAGCTATTTTATGAATTGTTATTTGAGCCTATAACTAATCTCTTTGACATTAACATCTTTAATAAACATTTGAGCAATATCTGCATGTGGAGAATTGGCTAGAACTAAGACATCATCTCTATTCATTAGGCTTATATTTTCTCAATAACCTAATTTTGTCTTTCATAAGATATTAATGCTTTTGGAAGTCTTACTCTTAATCCTATTAATTCCTAAGCTACCCTTTAAAAGTGCATGAAGCAATATGCAAAGGCTGTCAATTTCACTGAATTATACATTGAACCGTTAAGGGTAAATCTGAGAATTTCAGGGCTGCTGAAATGTGGAGCTTCATCTGAAAATGTTCTGGAATGAAACAAAACTCCAGGGACACAGTTGAGATTGGTTCCCGTGGCTTTGGAGGCTTCTGATCTCAGATCACTGGCACCAGACCAGGTGGTGACTGCTTGGCTGGGCACAGCATGTCTATGTCTGCTTTGGACGATGGGTCTATGCTTAAGAGCAGCTGTGCTTCAGCTGCTATTGGTGCCATGCGCGGTGGGTCTCGATAATCAAGCTGGACAGAGAGCTCAGCCTAAGGCTAAGCAGCACTGGGTCCAAAGTGAAGAACCGTGAGTGGCCAAGAGTGAGGCACAGAGCACTGCTTGATATGCATAGGCAACTGATGGTTGCAATACTCTAATACTAGTTCCAAGGTGGTGGAAGTAACCAGCTACTGTCTCTCTGGATTCAAGGCCCACTCCATGCAATGGAACCCACCTCTGACCCTGGTAGAGTAGCCAAGACCCTGAGACTGCACAGACCATGGGCCTAGAAGAAAAACAAACACAAACGTGCTGCTACAGGAACATAATAACACAATGACTCTTAATGACATTCTGCTATACTCACACTTAAGTGCCTGGCTCAGCCAGCATCAGAGAACCTCCAGTAGTAGGGAACTAACCTCCTCCTCCAGTAGAAGGGAACTAACACAGAGACCCACAACTGGACAACATGCACAGAATGAGAGACTTTGGAGCATTCGGTCCTAAATGGATGTCTTCATCGAGGAGCTATGCAGAAGAGGAGGTGGGGAGATTGGAAGTCCAGAGGGGACGGATGCCAGGAAGGAAACCATATCTTTCAGACACATATGAATCTATAGAGACTGTGACAGCATGCACAGGGCCTACACAGGTTCAAGCCAGTTGGGGTCCTGGGGCTGCAAGGGGATGTAGACATGGGCTTCCACTCCTAAGCAAGAAGTTGTCTGTAACTGACACTGCTTACAAAGGAAAAACTAGTTTTTCCAGTGGCATCTCACTGGATATATTAACCACATTTGAGGGTAGGCCCCATGCCCAGTAATAGTTGGTCAATACAAACTCAATGGTGTTTCTCTCTCATATTGTTTTGTTTGGACAATTTTTATCTTATTGTTCTTTTGCTTATATATTTTGCCTTCAATTTTTGTGTGTGTATGTTTCTTGTTTTTGCTTATTATTTTTTTTTTAAGAAAGAGAGAAAGGGCACAGAGTTGGGTGGGTGATGGGGTGGGGAGGATCTGAGAGCAGCCAGGGGAGGGAAAAGCATGACCAGAATATATTGTATAAAAATGTTTTCTTAATTTAAAAGAAAAAAGCAAAGCACGAAATCATTAATCACATGCATTATCTCCTCCAAAAGTTGGCACCAACTTTTGTAAAGTCTGCTTATCTCCATATACCGCTATCATTTTCCACATTTCCAGTGTGTGGTGCATATCACTTGACTCATAAAATGCTTCACAATTGCTAACAGTGGAGGCTGGGACTTGGATGAAGCAGTCTATGAAACTGCAGTGTTTTGTTTTCCACAAAGTTATTCAGCCAGAACCCCAGACAACACTGAGACAGACTAAAGACCACCTCTGTTTGGGCACTATGGGTAAGCACTGTTAAAATTGCAATATAAGAAGTCAGGATACAATTATCAAAGAAAAAAAATACTCTGGTTCCAGATTAGATGGTTCCTAAATGTGAGCTGATTCTACAGACAAGGGATTGATTCAAAGAATATCCCAAAGTTTAGAAACCCACTCCTATGTAGTTCTATTTCTATTGCAAGAAGTCATGCTCTTCAAAAATGACCCCAAGCTTATTTTACTAATATAAAAGAGCAGCTGGGCGGTGGTGGCGTACACCTGCACAGTACACCTGCACACACACTTGGGAGGCAGAGCCAGGCGGATCTCTGTGAGTTCGAGGCCAGCTTGGTCTACAGAGCAAGTTCCAGGACAGGCACCAAAACTACACAGAGAAACCCTGTCTCGAAAAACAAACAAAAAAAGCAACCCGATCTTCTATTTCTTCCACCACACCTGCACAGCACACCTGCACACATGCTCAATGGAGAGTGTGCTACTTTGAGTTAAAGGTCTTGAAGTCAGAATGCTCTCTCCAGTCGGAGAATGAGTTTCTAGCAGAATTTGCTGATGCTAAAGCTGAGGAAGAGGAGAATCCTGCATTTTATATATGGTAGGAAGATGTTATGGTCCCAGAAAAGGCCCTGGCAGGTATCCCCTTGGGCGCCAATGATAGCAGCATGCACTCTGGGAGCAGTTAGAGCTGTGACAACCGCCAGCCCCTTTCCTTTGACTCTTCACAGTGTCACTTCACTGGTGGATCTATAGTGGCTCTAAGTGAGAACTTGCTTCCTGAGACAGCTTCAGAATTTGGATTTAACACTGAACTTAGTTTCAGGAAAATGACTGAGCAGGAGGAAGGGAATGACAGCCTGTGGCCAACACATGTTTCTGTACCAGGAAGTAAAAGGGAAATGTTTTTCCTTCCCTGCTGAACACATATGAACTTGGTAGTAAGTCTCACCAGCACCTGGGAAAACACCAGTAGATGCCGCGTCTAGGCCTGGTCTGGCATCTCTGGGATCAATGCAGGTTGTTTAATATGTTGCCAGCCATCACCTAGCCCAGGCTCACCTCATACTCTTCCTTGAAGCCATAGCCCTCAGCACACTTCATTTGAGTGATGTGTTGAAGGAGGTCTGCCACACGGATGGCTGGGTGAAGCTGTCCAGTCTGGTAAGGCACGTCAGTAGCCTCGCGTTTCTTGTATGTATGGGACTGAACTAGGCTGCTGCTGGTGTCGCTGGCCATTGTGTGGGTCTCATCTAGAAAGGAAGATGGAGAAAAGAATTGTGAACCATCAGGCTGAGTCAGGACCACAGGATGCTAACAAGTTGGCTGATGACATCCCTCCACTCAAGGACGGCTCAGCCAGAAATCAAATTTTGCATGTTCGTAGGTTTAAATGGGATCGGCAATACTGCTAAGAATGAGGTGGGAATCTTTGCTCTTACAAAGCAGTCCAAACGAGATATTGCTTCTGCAAAGCTCATTGACAGGAGCCTTCCAGCGTTTCAGTGGTAAAATTGGTAAAAGTTTCAATCCGAAACTTCATCAAGACCTGGCGCAAAACCAGGCTTGTCCACATCCAAATGTCAGCTAATTAATTTGTGTAATGGAGTAAATAAACTCTACAAATGTTCTGTGAGCAAAAGAAAAGTGCACAAAATGGTTTGGCATATAAAGCTAGCAATGCGGATGGGTACTCGTACAGGAAATCAAAGGAGAGAGGAACACTAAGAGGGAACTTGTACTGGGAATGTTTTGATGAGTCACTTTGCATGCTCTGGGATCCGGAAGCTCAACGAAATGCTGTGGGCCAACGCATCACACACAGAACGTTCTACAACAGGAAACATGCAGGCCGGCACAGGGTGGCACACTGGCTCCGTCAAGTCTACGGGTAAGACACACACCCCCACACTCCCTCCGCAGCTTCTCCAAGGGGCGAGTTGGGGAACTTACCATTGATTGGCACTTTAAAGCGGATACATATCAGGAGGAAAGAGGAGGAGAAAAAGGAAACAGGACATAAGCAACGGTACTGTGCAGAGAACTACAGGCACTTCTACTGGGTGCTGTCTGTCAGTCTTCAGTGAAACTGTCTATTGAGAGCTGGTCAGAGGGCAGCAAAGCCTTAACCCTCCCATCATGGTAGGATGGAGTTGTTTCAGTTAAGAACTCAACAAAAAAGGAGGTTAAAATTAGTGTGCAATTGCTTTTCATCCCCCATGAACCAAGCAATAACTAAATAAAGGCTATTTGTATTTAATTCATTTGTCATTTAAATTTCTTGAACAAAGCCAATCAAATTGTACTAGAAAATTAATGTCAAAATTTGGCCAAACAAGCCTAAAGAGGCTCTGCTTTAATGAGCGATGACTAGCAAATTAGATTAATAAACTGCAGAAATGTTATCTATTAAAAATGTTTGAGGCACATGTGTTCAATTAAGGCTATTCAATTATGAATTTCATCTTCTATGGGTTAACTCTTTAAAACGCTGAATCCCTTTAGCAGTTCCATGAACTGGGAAGATTTTTATGAAATCACAATGCTAAAAACCATTTAAAGGGAGATAGCAAATCAATTTCATGTATAAATAATAAAAATAGATAAGAAAGGATGGGAATTCCGGATTCTGCATTCACAGGGATTTCAGCCACAAGGGTCGCTGGTGACTTATGTTACTGTTCTACCTAAATGCTCCGTCTTGAGGAACTTGGTGAGCTGGGCCTGTCCTGCAACCCTGCTCTGTCTGCATGGCAAAGCCCCTGGGGATGCATGGTATGAAGGGTGGCACACAGGTGTGGAGCTATGTTGCCGTTGCTGAAATGACACCCCAATCACTACAAGGCGGCTAAAGACACAAAAACAAAATAAAAAAAAAAGGGTGGTAAGCTGATTTTATGATTTGTTTTTGTTTTTCATTTGGATTTGCTTTGAAATTTAGCAAATGTCTACGTTCCCATTTTAATAGTCACCAATACCACCCCCCCTGGAAATTTGCATCTCAGATTTGCTTGTTGGCAACTGCCAAGAGTTATCAGCTGGGTGGCAGGACCCCTGCTGAGGTACTCAATCCAGTGGGCTCTTAGTTCTCTAGGAGAAAGCTCTGTTCTGTATAAATACTAAAAGAAATGGAACATTAATTAGTTTCCCCTCTGTGCCTCTCTTGTTCTCTTCGTTTTATATTTTGAGCAGTGAATATAATTAATTTGCCTTTCATTCTGGCTGAATGGAATACCACCTAAAGGACCCAAGCTTTTCAAGTGGATGTACCAGCAACCTAGGGATGCTCTGATCCCCGGCCTGGGTGTTTTAAGAGTTTTAAGGCCACAGAGTGACAGCCGCTGCCAATGTTGTATATATTTCTCCATTGCACAATGACACCTTGGCCTCGTCTCTAGAATGGGACACCTCTTCAAGCACTTACACACCACTACATCCTCCCTCCCAGAGAGAGCTGTTGTCCAGCACAGATGTGTTCAAGGGGAGCTAGGGGAACTTGGGCCATACCTGTCAGGAAACTGGGTCACCTTTCCTGGTAGACATTCCTGACCCTACTAAAATGAGCTGTCAATCGTTTTTCTCTGGCTGCTTGAAATGATTTATTACTGATAAACAGTATCCCATGTCACTCATTTCCTATACTTAAAAAAAATTACCCACCAACAATTTTCTAAAATTAAAAATGTCTTAGATGAAAGAGTCAGAAAGGAAAGTTTCTTAATATCAGTTCTGATGATTTTCTTAGAATTAAAAATTAATTCTATATTCATTAATGAATTAGCTGAAAAATACCAACTTGGAATGGATGCTGTATTTTTGAGATGGAGGAGGATTAATCATTTATTATCTATCGGCTATCTATCTGTCTCCATCCATCCGTCCATCCATCCTTTCATCTTTGTAAGCAAATGAGGCAAAGATATAATTAAATTCTCCATGAGAACAGGGTCTTTGCAAGTGAAAAAGAAACATTAAGATACGAGGGCTTTATTTGTGCTGAACTCTGTCTCCCAACAAAATAGTCCTTGTCTCCATGTAAACTGTAACGGCTCCCATCCCTGCAAAGGACCAGGGTAAACACAAAGCTCATTTTCCTATGGCTTCAAGGGATAACCTACCTCACTGATCTGATTCCAGCAATATACAGATGCACAGTGCACCAGATCACGGGACTCTACCGTGAACTTAACCACTTAACCCTCTGGTTTCTGCTACACAGATTATACCAGGAAATGGTGACTTGTGCATTTGGCGGACTTACTTTTTTTTTCACACCATTTTGAAACTTGAATTGACTGTCCCAGTCATACTTTCTCAGAAAAGAAGCCTAGTCAACTTCAAAGGATGTCATTAATGTTCCTAATAATAAGGCAGTGCCTTTGGAGAAATGATCTTTGTTTAATAAGCTTATCTTAACCCTGCTGTGAAATCTGAATGCATTTTTCCCTTTGACAAGGCATGTCTCAGCCCTCCCTACCCACAGTTCCTTCAGGATCAGAACATCCACAGAGAAACCTGGGATGTGAATGCCACAGCACACAAAGACATCGCAACCTTCTCCTACCCAGTGACTTCACAAATGTCTCTGCCTGGAGATCGGAATGTCAGTGTGCATGAAGTGAGACTGTGTCCCTCACCTGTGAGAAGGATAAAGCAGAGCGTCCCCCTTTATGGTTGGTGCTTAAGCCAGTGTGGGGGCTGTACTGGGCCTCAGGATAATCTCACTTCAAATACTCTGTTCCATACTTAAGCTTAGTTCACTTTCGTTCCGTAGGCAACCAACTTGCTTAAGCCTAGAGGACTCTGGGATGAAGCGAAAATTACCCTCTCCTTGGAAATCTAACAACTTTGAGAACCGAGAAGCACAGTGAGGAGTCCTGGCTGGGGGTCCTGAGGCTAGTGAAGAGAGCCAGGAAGAGGAAGTGGAAGGGAGGATGAAGCTCTAGCTCCAAGAACCATTCTATACCTGGAAGTCGCTTTGGGTGTGCTCCCTTCCGCACGGTTAGTAGTAGAAAGAGGACACAGCCGGACGGACACACTTGGGTTACTTATGTGTCTCAAATGCCACAGCAGCCCATGCTTATTTGCTCATCACAGGCAGGTAATGTCCCATTTCCTCACCCTTCTTAAACTGTACAAGCGGGACTTGTTTTTTTCTCCTCCCCTGTAACCCCCTGTTGGGAATATTTCATACTTTAAATGCATTCTGCCCCATTGGGCTAACATTTCAGTTCATTTCTTGTGGCATCTGACACGTAATAAACCACACGATGATAAAGCGCCCGCCTGTCATTCCGCTGTTCAGAACATCAGTTCCCTTAAACTTCCACTGTGTGACAGACATGTTGCTGAGGGGTGCCCTAGGCGGACGGGTGGGAGGTCTAGCCCCCACTGTGATCACTACACTGCATAACGTGGGGGGGTGTCATTAGGAAAAATGCTATTTTTTGAAACTGGCAATTTCGGTGCGTAGAGAGCTAAGTGAAAATAATGAGATGCTATTTTCACTTTTATGACTGTCATATTGGACAGAATTCAGCTCTTGGAAGTACACAGCTGAGCAGTGACGTGTCATTTGTCTTCCCCTGGGATCAGCACTAACATTCAATTCTGAACACAGAAAGGGAGAGCCCTGGAGCTGGAATTGCTCCCTGCAACCTTTTGGTATCGCCATACTCCCAACATGCAGCAAACCCTTCCTACCAGTAGAGACTTCAGAGGAAGACGCATCACCCTGCCCCATGCCCCTGGCCCCATTCCACCCCCATGCCCCGCTTCTAACCATGGTATCATGCACAGTTACAATGCCAGTCTCCTCTAGAGTGATGCTGATTTTTCTCAGTCACTCCTGAAGTGAACTTGGGGAAAGGGGATTATTCTCACCTAAAATTGCAGTTGGCACAAATGGGTCTGTCATACATCGTAAGCAGGGCAACGCAGAGAAAGTAAAAAGAGAAAGAACAGTAAATGATTGATGAACGGTCCCCCAGTTTCCCCAGGAAAGCCATAGGAAGCCTTGGCTTTATGATATCATCAAGCAAAAAAACGTCCACGAGCTGCCAAAGGTGGTGAGGAAGGGAGACGGTAGGGAATCTGTTACCTGGGTAGTAGGAATTCGGCACCGACGTGCTCAGCGTATTTGTCTTCATCGTGAAGGATGATGGTGAAGACACAGCTGTGAATAAAGAGAGGCTGGTCAAAGGCCGCAGACAGGCTGAGTTTGGAATCACGGGAAGCACTCCCTGTGAAGGTAGACGGCTCCTATAGAGAGGTGTCTGGGATTCACTGAAGTCCACATAGCAAATACCACCATTCTCAGAGGTCTCTGGGTAGTAACTCATCCTTTCTAGGGAACAGGCCCTCTTGATCAGATCAAGACTTTTCTCATCCTATAATGGAAAATACCTACAGATAGCCACCATATTGAGTAGGGAAATCCAAGAGGTCCCTTGGACTTCTCACCTTGGCCTTTGTGATTGTGCTTCTGCTCTGAGCTGAAGTTTACAACTCAAATCTGTGACAATAAGCCAATGCATGGCTCCTGAAGAGCAGTGGGAATAGCAGTGTTTGGGTGCTCTGCTAACACCCCCTCCCCCAGTTCCTCATCTTTTGAAAATTTGGATTGCTGCAACTTGGCTTGTAAAGATAAAGTTGATTTGGGCTATATTGGAAATGAAACTATTTTTCTCCATGATGCTCTTTAAGTCTTCAAATACTGAAAAAAAAATGCTTCTATTTCTTTGGATTATTTCTCTGAAGGACACACAACCACCATACCATCCCTTCGTCTCCATCGCTAAGAGGGAAAGTCAAACCCTCTAACTGATTCCATTGAAGATGGGGATTTGCCATTTTGAAGGCTAACTCTCCTCTACATCTTAATTGATTTGTAATATAAAAACACTCACTTCATTAAAGCGCAATGACTGATGTGTGCTCAAGGAAGTTCAACATAATGGCCCATGCCTACACTTCCCCTAAGTACTTAAGGGATTTATCTGATGCTGGGTTTCCAAGGACATACATATACAACTGCACCATCCTATCACTGGGCAGTGCCCTGGATCCTTGCAATTTCTTGGGTTGTAATCATCTTGATGATGTGTTAATGTATTTTAGTTATCAGAAGCAACTCCTACTGTAAAGGGAAGCAGCTTTACTCATGTTCCTGCCTTCAAATGGCAACTATGCCAACGACAGAGGGAGGGATCCAGGCTCCCTGTCATTTATCTGGCTGTTTCTCTAAAACAGACAAAGGTCACACTTATACATGATTCCGGTAAGTTGCCAGGAAAACAGCTATCAATGAAAACAGGAACTAAAAAAATCCTGCACGTATAAACTGCTCAAGGAGAGAGCACAAGGCCACTTCCTCACCTGCAGCCATTTTTATATGCTTGGTAAAAGTGTGCAAGGCAGATACAAAATGACCACATTTATTTCCACCTTTGTGTTAAAATATGTTTGTCTTTAACTATTCATATTGAGCCCATTTCCTTTTCCCATATTCTATATTCCCCCTTTTATGGGGTATTAAAGTAGAAGTCACAGCTCATATTTGCTGTGGTAGACAGATTATTCTCCACTGCCATAAATGAATTCTGGTTTACTTTTAAATTCTTCAATCTCATTTTTCTTACTACATTATTTTAGAAAGGGACTCACCCCACAGCTTCTAGAACTTTTTGAGTGATGTCTTGCAGATATGTATATTTGCACGTCGTGTGTGTGTGTGTGTGTGTGTGTGTGTGTGTGTGTGTGTGTGTGTGTACATGTGTGCATGCACATGCATGCTATAGCCCTGGTGTCTGTAAACTCTCCTGGGATTGCTTCTCTAGTAGCTTTTATTGAAAGGGAATGAATAGAGTACTAGAAAAATGTTTACCACTGGGGATCCCTGTCAGGGAAACTGTAAGAGATCTCTCATGGCTAACCAAGCAAGAGGGGACAACTTCTGTGTTTATTGAGAGGACGGTCAAAGAATTCCAAATGGTGGGTCAGCCGGGGAGGCTTTAGTGGCAAACCTATGCTCTTCAGCATCCTTGACTGTCTACAGACACAGACCTTAACAGAACCAACTGCCTACTTAGAATTCCCATCCAGAAGTGATGTTCTCCCTGGGGTTCAAACTTGAAACATCCCATAGCTAGTAATTTCGGTTCCTGTTCTTGGAGTGAGTCATTTCAAGAAAATTTATTCCTGAAGAAACTAATTGTGGAATAGAAGTTTGGAACCTTGATGGATGACCCTGGAATGTGGAGAACATCTCTGAGCTCGCTCTTCCTTCTTTCCTCCATTTTTTTTTGTCTTCCGGGGGTTTCACATGTTTCACTAGATAGATTTCCTCCTCCGAGCTGTGGCCTCCAGCCCTGTGTGGCCCCTTACATACTGATGCTCAGAGGATGACGACTACTGTACAAATTCCAACTCTGTATGAGCTCAAAGGTGTGTGTGTGTGTGTGTGTGTGTGTGTGTGTGTGTGTGTGTGTGTGTGTTTACCTAGGTCTAATTGACAACAAACAAAGGCAGGGTACTTTAATTTGGAACTATGTACACTATGCATTTTTATTTTTTTTAGTGAAAAACAAGTTACTTTTGCTACAAAAAAAAAAGGCAATGACAATCTTACTAAAAATGTGAAAGCATTTTCTATGATGACACACCAGTTTCTGCAGCCTCCACTGAATGTCATAGAAGGGTAGAGGCTGGTGGCCAAGAACCCAAACTGAAAAGTGCTGCCCTCCCAGTGTGTCAGAGTAGTGTCTTCTGCAAGGAAGTCTAGCAGGCTGGGGATGCACAGGGAACACATACATAAACAGGGGGAGGAAAGGTAGGGTGATGGCAGCCACTACAAATGGAAGGAGCAGTCTGTGAAAGCTAAGTGAGTGGAAAAGGCGTGCAAGGCTCCGGAGCAGGTACAGGTGAGCATACCACGGTCCTAAGAGAGGAAAGGCTGGCAGCCCAGCATCCTCTAGCTAAGAGGTTTGGTCAGGTGGCTGGCCAGCAGACACGGTCCACAGCTACCAGAGATCCCCTAGACCCCATCTCCATGCTTCTCACCATTGTGAGCCTCACCACCAGCCTTTCTGTGCATTGTTTTGGTCATAGCTGTGCTGCTGTACCCACGTGCTGATGACATCCTGCAGTGGGCTGTATGAATGGATTTCACACAAAGAAACCCTATCTTTGGACCTGAGGAGTGTGTGCCATGAACCATGAAATCAGGCCCAGCTGTGGGGTTTACCTCCGGTCATTGACAACACAATCAGGGATGGAAAGGGGCTCCAATTTTGCAGCTCATATAACCAACTGAACTGATGATCTCTCAAAATACTGCCTGTCCAGGGATCACGGGTGATAGCCCAGGTAGGCATTGGTTGGGCACCGTTAGCCCACCTGATGTGAAGCTTAAGGTACGCTGAAGCACATTTTAATTTATTAATTGCCACTAATTGCCCTATAATAAAGGCAGAACCTGTCGGCTGAACAAACAAACAATTAACTTGTTACTGCCAGTTAATGACCTGTCTCCCAACAGACTTCCCGGGTGCAATTCCACACCTGGCTGGCTCACAAATGGGATCGCAACCACAAAAGGGGTGAGGGGCGCAGGTGCATCCTCAGCCAGAGGGGAGCCTTTGTGTCACTGCGCTCAAAGCATTGAAAGACATGTCACCGTGGCTCCCTGGGCTCACTGTCGTAGGTCCCAGTATCTTTAGAAAAACACCTTCACTAAGCAACACGAGGCACGGAGACTGGAAAAAGCATTCTGTGTGAGAATGCTGTAAGAGGATTTGGGGCTTTAATCTCACAGAGCTACTGGAAGCCTGTCTAGCCCAACAGACACAGTCAAAGCCACGCAGTGCGGACACTTACATCTCCCGTTCAGGTTGTGCGTGTCCATGAAGGAAAAGGCCTCGTCGCAGTTCGTGCCTTGCTCGGCGTAGCTCTTGTCCATAGAATTCACCATCACGGTCATCTCCTGCCGGGTGCTGCTCATCGTCTCCTTCCTCTTCTTGGCCAGTTTCCTTGGGACAAAGAGTTCAGTTATGTAGACGTGCATGTGGATGGAAGACAGAGTCGTGGCACAAACACGGACTCATGTCCAGGAATAACCTCTACCAAGTCAATCATTCACTCTTGCGTTGATTTGTATGCCTTATCCATGTGAGGTATCCTGCCAGACTGCACACACAGAAATAGAAAACATCCACTTCCTCTCTTAACAACAGCAGCAGTAACAGCAGCAACAGCAGCAACAACAACAGTAGCAGTAGCAGCAGCAGCAGCAGCAGCAGCAGCAGCAGCAGCAGTAGCAGCAACCAACAGAGACAGAGCTTTGCCTACAACGAGCAAACTCCAGATCACCATTGACCCCTAGATGATTGTCATCATCTGTCAGCTGCTAAGCTCCCAGAGTTACTAGCTTCTTACCAAATAATTGTCTGAGACGCAGTGTCAAAGAGTAGATGCTAATAAATATTTGCCAGGCAAAGATCGGACTACAAGTTCTCAATCTGTGACAGGGTTACACCCCAGTGAACTGCAATTATTCTGTGTCGAAACGACGTGGACTATAAGCCAACCTAACTTCCAACAGGGTTAAGTTCTCTTCAGCAGAAGGAAATGGACAAAGTCCCTGAACAGGGATGCAGTCGCTGAACAGGGAGGGATCCAGGCCTTCGTATCCCCATTATGTAAAGTGACAGCTACCTATATGAAAGCCCAATGGAAAATGACATAAAAAAGCAGATAAGACACACTTTTGCAGATCTTATCACCAGCGATTATGTACCCAAGACAGACAAGGATGGAATTCAAAACCCTATAGAAAAAATGATGTCCTAAGGTGTCAGAAGACTGAGCACCGTCAATCCAGCCTGCTGTGGAAGTCTCTCCTGGAAATGGCTCATGAACATGGCCAGAACAATGGCAGGATCAACAGACTGCTAACATGGAAAAGGGGGATTTTCCTGGGGTCCCAGCCATACACACACAACTACAGGCAACAGATGAATGCTAGGAGGAAGTCAGCCTCTCCCAGGGATGAGCTTCTGGTCCAGTGCAGCATAGTCAGCCTTGAAACCATAATACACACAATCAAAATGAGCACAGCGGGCTGCATTTCTATATTTGCGCACACACATACATGTATATGACAATAATAATCGAAGAAAAGAAAAAGGCTAGCAACTGGAGAATGGAGAGACATGCCAGTGACTGGGGGAAGAAAGTGGAGGAGGAGAGTGATGTAATTCTGTTTTCATATGTTTTTAAAATAACATAAAACATTTTTAAAGGAAAGGAAAAAGAAGAGAAAATATTCAAACTCTGCCTAAGCACCTACTACCATTTAAAACAAGAATGGCGGTGATTTCTAGTAAATCATCCTGACACTGATCAACCTAGGACATGGCAGAACTGAAAATGAGCCACATAATCACAACCACACCCATGTCAGGTGATTGCTAAGGCAACGGCGGGTGCTGGAACAGGAGACATATGGATAATCTTTATTATCGTTTCTAAATGATGCATAATCCAAATGCTTTCTTGCCTGTAGTTATAATCATCTTTTAATTCTATGCTTTGAAAGAAGAACAGCCCCAAGATTAACTTGCCCTTTTAATTGCTAAAAGTTAGTGGAACAAAAGACATTTATTTAAGACAGATGAGTGAAAATCACCTACAATGTCTCCTGGAGGGAGAAATGATGAGCATGGTTAAGAGGCCAGCCAGTCTGACCTCTTTGGGCACCGGCACCCTCTCTTTCTATGTGCAGACATGACTATCTTTGTAAGCCCCTTCCCGGCCACCTGCACTGTGGGGAAGCCAGTGTCTAGGCCTGCCATTATCAATGCTCTGGGCAGAGGCCACTGTAGCTCCATCTTATCCAAAGCCCCTGGAAAAATTCTTAGGCCAGGTCTCCCCTGGAACACTGAAGTGGAGACTGAGAATCTCAGCTCCATGGTTCAAACAAAATGCTCACGTTGAGTGTGAATTTCTTTGATATATTATGGACTAATTTACACAGATAAATGCTTCAACATTTCCCTTTAGTTCAACTTAAAAAGAGTGGCCTAGTCAACTTTCCCAGACTCCCCTCTACCTTTGCCTGTCTGAATTCCTCTAAAAAGATTACAAAACAACAGCTCACGGGTACCTCTTGCATTGTTGCTGGCAGGGTGGGAGATGGTGGCAGATGGGGGACATACAGCCCTAACAAAAGCTAGGCTTGTACCGGAAATACCTTTTCCTTTCTAATTTTTATATGTATGAATTAATTTCAGAGTACCACACAAACATTTCATTACTGATCCTTAAGTACAAAGGAAGCCCTTTAAGGATTCACAGGCGATGCTCAGATTGAATGGAGGTCCAGTCAGAAACCCACATTGATGCTCATATCTGTTAGACAAGTACTTTAAGCCCATGAACCCATTTCAAAACCCAGCTAGCTCTCAGTGTCCTCAGCCAGCCTGCCTTCATTGATTCTTTGCTTTTTCTGTGTTTTCAATGCCCAGCACAAATATCCTGTGAAGGAAGCCAGGGTCAGAAAATAAGGGTAGTGAGTTCTGGAGACAAAGAGGGGAAACAGACTTGGCTCCATCAATGAATGCCCATGGGAGTCCACTCACCACAACTTTCAGAAGCCCCAAAGCTAGATTTTGTGTTAACTCAGGGTTTAAATGTTGGCAAATGTCTTAGTCAGGGTTTCTGTTGCTGCAAAGAAACACCATGACCAAAAAGCAACTTGGGGAGGAAAGGGTTTATTTGGCTTACACTTCCATATCCCTGTTCATCACTGAAGGAAGTCAGGACAAGAACTCAAATAGAGCAGGAACCCAGTGGCAGGAGCTGATGCAGAGGCCATGGAGGGGGTGCTGCTTATTGGCTTCCTTTGCCTGGCTTACTCAGCTTTCTTATACAACCCGGGACACCAGCATAGGGATGGTACCACCCACAATGGGTTGGGTCCTCACCTATCAATCACTAATTAAAAAAATGTTCTATAGCAGTAGCTCTCAACCTTTGCTGAGACCCTTTAATACAGTTCTTCATGTTATGGTGACCCCCAACAATAAAATTATTTCGTTGCTACTTCATAACTGTAATGTTGCTATTGCTATGAATTGTAGTGTAAATATCTGATATGCAGAATATCTGCTATGTGACCTCTTGGGGATCATGACCCATAGGTTGAGAATCACTGTTCTATAGGCTTACCTACAGCCCAACCTTATGGAGGCATTTTCTCAGTTAAGGTTCTCTCCTTTCAGATAACTCTACCTTGCATCAAGTATAGCATGAATCTTAAAAAGTCTTATTAATAAAAACAAACCCACAGCCAGGTATTGGGGTGAACACTGAAAGATCAGAGAAACAGAACAGGCCACAGCTAACCTCACCTTACCAACTTCTCAGCTGATATTGTTTCCTTAAACTGGAAGCCTCTGAGTCCTCATCCGAATGGATCTCAGCTGAACTGCTGCTAAAAGCTAAAAGCTTAAAAAGGCTCTAGTTGCTCGTCCTCACCCCTTGTATACCTTTCTGCTTCCTGCCATCACTTCCTGGGATTAAAGGCATGTGTCACTATGTCTGGCTGTTTCCAGTGTAGCTTTGAACTCACAGAGATCCAGAGGATCTCTGCCTCTGGAATGCTAGGTTTAAAGGTGCGTGCTACCACTGCCTAAATCTATGTTTAATATAGTGGCTGCTCTGTCTCTGACCCCCAGATAAGTTTATTGGGGTACATAGTATATCAACCACAATCAAGTTGATATAAAACTAGCCACTACAGCAAATAATTAAAAATGTAAAATAAAACACTGTTTGGCCCAAATAAAGTACACTCGTTGGCACTGGTGCCCTCCACAGCACTTAGAGGCTGAACTGTGTTAGAAGGGAGAGGAGTAGGAACTGATGTTCCCCACACAGCCAGAGCACGTCAACGCCCTGCACTTGTTCTCTCCTCTGATCCTGGCAACCATGGGAGACTTTTATTTTCAATTCTTACTTTGCAAATGAGAGGACTGAGTTTCAGGAAAGCTACCCACTCGAACGGTAGAACTGAGCCAAGGCCTACAACTCTCTAACATGAATACTCTACAGCCCCAAATGTAAACACTGTGTGCTGAAAAGTCAGAGAAAGAGACATGGAATGCATTGCAAGATGCTAGTGGCATGCAAAAATGCTGATGGATGGAATCATTCACCATCATGGGTAACAACTCAGTTATTCAAAGTAGGTTCCTCAGTTATGGGAGATGTGGCTTGACACCAGGGTCTTTTATTTGCTCTTATATGTGGCAGAGAAGTGCCTGTCAACACTCACAAATGGCTGAGAAGGTTTAGATTTAGAACTGAAGTTCACTTAAGACTGGACAACTTGGTCTCCCCCCCCCCCCCCCGTGAGAGTGTGTGTGTGTGTGTGTGTGTGTGTGTCTGTCTGTCTGTCTGTCTATCTCTGTCTCTCCTTTACCACCCTGTGCTGCAGATCAGTGATTTTTTTAAGTTGAAAACCACGAGAAAAACTTTCTGAATTTAATATCCTTTATGGAAAGAAACCCCTTAACTGGAAAACATTTCCTTTATACTCTTATCTAAAGATGAGTAAATTTATTTTTCATCCTAATGTTTAGAGAATGGTTTTTCTGAAACACTGTAATTGCCAATCTCCAAACCTGTGCTGTCTGAATCTCAAAGGTCCTGGGTAATTAAAAGAAGAAGAAAGAAAGGCTCCTATCAATATCTATAAATAGATGATTTTAAAAAATGAGACAGCGCTCTGCAGAGTTTCCTGGCAGCAGGAAGGGATCAGAAGTTACCACTCTCTCCAAACAATAACCCAAGCAGGACAGAACGCAAACTGACTCTTCTAGATTGATTGGGGGGCTGAGGACACAGGGAACCACTGTCCCCCCAAGCAGGATGACTATGGGCAAATGTGGAACTCACAACTCAAAGGAGTGAAAGTACATGTGCAAAAATCGCTGTGAAATTAAATTAATAGATGTAAATAAATGAATTAATAAAGGGATACATTGTCATGAACAAACAGCTGGGGTTATAGTGTGGACAGGGTCTAAGGACTAGAATGCAATCCCGATGGCATGATGGGATGGGGAAGAGAGACATACACAGGAGAAATTTTCGAGGCACTAATGACTGAGCATTCCTAAAGCTAAGGGGAGATACCAAAGTTCACATTAAAGAAATCCAGGGAACACCAAGAGGGCTAAGTCCAAAACATCTACAGCTAAGCCCATCATATTCAGATGGCAGAAAAGCAATTGAAACAAAAATAATCTTAAAAGAAGCCAAAGGGGGCAAGTATGCTTCCCAACAGGAACAACAAGATGAGAGTGTCGTCAGCTTTCCCAGAAACCACTTGGATAACAGCAGAGGGGGATGAAATCATCAGCGTAGCGAAGAGAACAGGGCAAACCTAAAATGCTGGATTCTATCAAGGTATCCTTTAGAGGCGGGGAAACAAACCTTGACAGACATGTGAAAGTTGGGGGATTTGTCGATAACAAACTCTCCTTACAGAAAACGCTAAAGTTCTTTGGTGTCTTGGTCCACTGCCTGGACCTGTCTGTGCACTGGTTCCTGACTGTGCCTATTTATGTCAACTGAGAGGAGTTCACAATTCTCAACTTCAAGCGACCTTAGACCACCTTGAGTGTCATAGCCTACCTTCTGAAAACAAAAATATCTACTGTTCCTAAGAACAGTGCTCATGAGTCAGTTTTTACTAGAGCCAAATACTTGCCATGCTCTTAGGCTAAATAACTACCAACACACACACACACACACACACACACACACACACACACACACTCTCTCTCTCTCTCTCTCTCTCTCTCTCTCTCTCTCTCTCTCTCTCTCTCTCTCCACAAGATTGAGAGCTGGTGGATGAAAGTTCATGAATGCAAGGAGCACAGTGGATCCATAATGGCCCTGACTGGGCTACCAAACAGAATCATCAGGGCAGGGCAGGGCAGATGGCATTGCCCATTTCTGGAATCAGAAAGATGGCCTCTTTTGAAGCTAACCTTGGTGACCCTGAGGATAATTGCACAGTCACTTCTGTGAAGTGGTCCCCCCTAGAGAGCAAATTTGCTGTGGGAAGTAGAACACAAGTCCACTTTGTTACACTGAGTCTAAGAGGGACTTAGGGGTGAGCAAGCACAGTAAAGAACAGGTTTGCTCCCCAGCACTCGGCTAGGATTGGCATCTCAATGCCTCCTGGCAGCAGGAGCAAATGTCTCTTCACATGTGGTCCCACTGCCTGTCTACCATAAAGAGGATGAGAAGCCAGCTAGAGCATGCGTGCAGCAAGATGCCTTTGGTCAGCTGATGTCAGAGTTTGGTGGCTTAGGAAGTGGCAGCTGAGTCCCTCTTCCACCACTAGGAGCCACCTGGTTTGAGTCCACCACAGGATCCCTGCTGCTTCACAAAGCATGCAGGTCTCTGAAAACCGAGTTATGGATGCTCCAGGTGTACTGCTTGCCTTAGAGAACAGGCTATAGAGAACGGGTTGTAGTGGATAGCCATGACTTCTGTCTCGTGTTCTTTAACTCTGGTGAACATGGTCACTTAACATGTTCAAAACTCTAAAACAGAGTCCCCGACATAGCATGTCTACTATGAGAGGTTGGAAGGCACCTACAATGTGGACAAGAGGGTCACACCCAAGACCCTCATATCTATCCGTCTACAGATCCTGCCCCATAACAGCATTCTGTTAGCATCTATTTGTGAGAGTCATAAGTGAGACAGCTAGAAACTTTGTATGGGCGGCAGCCATGGAGACATGACAATTTAGGGTTCCAAGACCCATTCAGGTTCTCCAACTATTACAGAGATAAGGAGCCTCCGGCACCCAGCATGACAAACTGCAGCTTACCTGTGGCTCTGCCATCTGCGTGACAGTGAGGAAGAGCAGTGGGAAGGGGACCCTGTAAAGGCACTCCCTGTAATCACTGTGCTTTGCTTTAAGAGAGCTGGTGTCTGTGATGCGGTTTGCCTTTGCTATTTCATTCCATTCTTAACCAAAGCTTCTCTTTAAGTGGCTTATTATGGAAAAACTGTCACATTAACTTAAAGGACAGGGCGAGGGAAAATATATACAATGTCTAGTAGAAAATCATGAATGTGGAAAGAGAAATCTCAGAGAGAAGGGATATGACATAAATCATACATTTGGATGTACATAAAAAGGAAAAATGTTTGAGAAGAAATAATTGAGGTTATAATCATAACTTTTATAAATTCTTAATTAATCCAGCAGATAAAAGTTGGTTAAAAACACCACCAGAGTATCAGATAGCTCCTGTGTATGGATAAGAGAGATCTAAGGGAGATATGAGAGTAGGGAAGAAAAGTACACTTTGCCATTAGAAGAGCCCACTGCACCTGCAAAGCAGAATAAAGTCATCCAAAGGTGGACTGGCATCAGCCATGAGTGCCTAGTGTCTCCAGGACAACCAAGGGACAGAGATGCTGAGGAGGGAAAGCGGAATAACACAAAATGCTCCACACAATGTAGAAAGAGAAAGAGCGGGAGACAAACTATATACAGACAAGGAAAGCACCAGGCAATACATTCAAAATGGTAAACATATGCTAGCTTTAATATAGTACATATCAATGACCAATCGAAACGCCCAGTCTACACATATAAGCTGAAAGTCAGATACTATCAAAGTAGATAAAAATACAAGACCCAACTTAATATCACCCATAAGAAACTTACCATATGTGCCAAGACCCAGATAGATTAAAGGGATGAAGAAAGACACAGCAAGTCACAAGAGTCAACAGGAAATCAGAAAGAGCTGCATCTGATTCGACACAACATTTCAAAGAAAGGCAAGTCACCATGGATTAGAGTAGTGTTACATCAAAACAAAAAGGTCCACTTTCAAAACAGACTGAAAAATCTCATGCTAGGATCAACTATCGAGCTTACATACAAGGCAAAGAGTGACGAACTATGAGGAAAACTGGATGAACCCATTCATATAGTTGAAGACTTACATCCTTTTGTTGGCAGTGGGCAAATCAGAGAGGCAGAAAATCACCGAGGGCATTCTTCCATTCAACAGCACAACCAATTCGCTGGATTTAACCGACATTGTTAGGATATTATTTCACATAGCAACAGCAGAACATAGCTCCTTTTCAAACTCACAGGTCATATTCACAGATGCAGAATATATTTGGGTCTGTAAAATACACCCTAAACTTTTTTTTAAAGGAAAGCAAATATATAATGCATATTCTCAGATGAAATTCTACAACAGAAAGATGGCTGAAGATTCCCAAACATTGGACGATTAAAAAGTACGTGTAAAAGACTTCAACTCTAGCCTGGCAACACTAGATGGTAGAGAAACCTTTAAGAAATGGGGCCTCGTGAAAGATCGTTGGCCACTGGAGTATAGGGAGACTATAAGATGGCATCTCTTCTCTCTGTCTGCCTCCCAAGTACTGTCAGGTGGATGGCTTTGCTCCACGATGCTCTCCCCACTGTGATGTGCCTGACCACAGGCTGCAGAGCAATGAGCCCACCTGAGCATGTTCGAAACTTTAAGCCTACACAAAACTACCTTTTTTCTATGTTGAGTTTCTCAGACAGTTTGTCACAGTACAGGAACATCGAATAACACATGGCTTAAAGATTATAGTAATGTTTGGGGAAAAAAAATTAAAGGGAAGGAAAAAATGGTCACCATAAGTACAGACAGTAATGAAGGAGAGAGAGGAGAGCAATGTGTAAGCTACTCAAAGGGAGAGACAGTTGTCCAGGCTCATCACACATGAGGGGACAGGAAACGAGAAAATACTTCCTGGCATGTTATCATCCATAGACAGGTGTGAATCACAATGGATAAAGAAAACCCAGTGAAGAATGAACTTGTTGGGGGGAAGTCCTGTGGAGAAGCTGGGGGGCGGGGTGGTCACCTAGGAGAAGAAAGCAGAAGCAAACCAGGCATGGCTCTTCCCCTTTCCTCTCTGTAACTGTGCTGGGCGGTCTGCGGCATGGAAGGACATTTACTACAGGTGCGGCAGGCGGGCTCAAAGGGGAAGAACTCCACCATGAATGTGCCCAACTGCCACTCGGGATGAAGGGAGAGTTCACCACCGAGTCCCTCTCTGATACAGATGCTGCCACAAAGAGAGTGGATAGAAAAGTCTGTAGGCCCAACCTGGATCTCAGCCCAGGGAAAGGTTGTCTTCGCTTTAATCTTTCAATTAAGTACTACAGGGGAGGCCAAACTTACAGAAATGGAAATCACACACAGATAGAAGACTAAAAGAACAAATGGCTTTCTGGTCCTGGCTTGTATAATTATGTGTGTGTTTAGACTTGATTAAAAGCTGGGGTGGAGGCTGGAACCCAGAAGTCTTTAATTTTTCTCACAGTAGGGATGAAATAGCTATTGGTTGGGTCCAGCTGAATAAACCTAACTGAACAAGGAGCTGTCACCTTAAGGACAGATCTGTTCAAAGTATCCCATAATGTTGTTTTCAAAGTTAAAATTTTAAGGAGTAAAATCCACAGTGGTCTGATAACTAATTATTTCAACTTGACTAGCACTACAACTGCTGATAGAAACACAACTGAAAATGATTATCATAGAAGCTGGGGATTCGGGAAAGCTATGTCATTTATTAACCCCTTAAAGAGCCCAGTGAAGACACTGCTCTCATTAATTCCATTGTACAGAGAAGGAAACTGAGGATCCGTCACAGTAAGCTGCCCAAGGCACCACGGCAGGATGACTTTGGCCTGTGCATCACATTCACCTGTAGAGACATATTTGTCTCTAAAACCGTCATCAAATCACAGCTAACCACACTGGCTGCTCCAGTCTGGACACACTTAAATACAGGCTAACCTTTGCCCTGCAGAGCTTTCTGGCTTTAACTGAGGCAGAAACATCTGTCTGCCATAGCTAACTGCACCCCACTGAAGTCCATTTGGTCTCTCTCTCTCTCGGACACAACACTGTGCAGAGTACTCACTGCCTACCCAGAAGCCTTTTGGTCTCCACTGACTAGTTAGCAGACACATACTTCTCCTGAAGAATAGTTCTGTTTCCAGACAAGCCAGAGTTTTTTGTTTATGTTGGGCTTCTGCTGTATGTACCCACGGGATGAGCACTCGAAATGAGATGCACAATTTCAGCATCTTGCACACAACTGGAAGACGTCATGTCAAGTGATCAAAGTGAGATCAGAAAGACAAAGAGCACATGTTCTCACTCACATGTGAAAGCTGAGAAAGCTAATCCCAGAAGCAGGCCAGTAGCTACCAGAGGCAGGAAAAGGTTTGAGAGAGAGTCAGGTGGGATAAGGCAAGTTAATGGGTAGAGCAGTGTCTGGATAGGAGGAATAACTTCTAATGTTTACACAACAATGGGGTAACTACAGTTGAGAATCATTCATTGTAATTTCAAAAGAGTAGAAATGATTTTAATATTCCTAATACCAAAGAATAATAAATGGCTGGGGTGATGAATATTTTAATTACTCTGATCTGATTATTTCATACAATATACATATATTGAAATATCAAGTTTTTTTTTCCCAAGGCCCTTTTCAGTCTTTTCTTCTACCCCACCTCCATTCCTTTGCGACACCTGCCAGATCTGCAGAACTAGTCTCTAGCAGGGACTGTACCCCTCAGTGGCCACACAAAGCTGGGACTCAGGAACTCCACAGCCACCACACTTGGTTAGGATCCAGAGTAGGCAATAGCAACCCAAGAGATGAATGCCTACCCCATGAAGATGAGCCCAGTCATCCACACCAAGAAACACTTTGAACATCCTAATAGCAGATTACAGATCCCAGCACAAAAACTCAAATTCTAAGAGCCAAGACAATTTGCCTTCTCAAGAAGCCATCAACCCCACTGCAACAGGCCCTAGGAAATGCAATTTAGCTGAAGCATAAGACAAGGACTTCAAAATAGTAATTATGAATATGTTCAAAGAACTTAAAGAGGTTATGAATAGATCGCTCAATGAAGATCATGAAAACACAAGCTGTGAAAATGAAATAATGAAAACTATTAAAGACATTAAAGAGGAATTTAACAAAGAAAAACACAGGAAAATATTTTTAACAAAATCATAGAAGAAAATTTCGCCAACCTAATGATAGAAGTACTTATCAATGCCAAGAAGCATACAGAACACCAAATAGACAGGACAAGAAATTACTCTCAACACATAATAATTAAAACATTAAATGGACCAAACAAAAAAGAATATTAAAAGCTACAAGGAAAAAAGACAAAGTCACACATAAAAGCAAGTCCATTACAATAACATTTGATTTTTCAATGGAGACCCCGAAAGCCAGAAGGGCCTGGAAAGATGTTCTGTGAACTCAGAACTACAAGCACCAGCCTAGATTACTATACCCAGCAAAACTATCAATTATAATAGACAGAGAAAGAAAACATTGCATGATAAAAACAAATTTAAGCAATTTCCATCCACCAATCTAGTTCTACAGAAGGTACTAGAAGGAAGCTTCAGTATGAAGAGGTTAACAACACCCAAGAGGACAGACATAAGGAATAAATAATTCCAGAACAATAAATCAAAAGGAGGGATTCATTTCACAACAAAATAACAGGAACCAACAAGCACTGCTCATTAATAACTCTCAATATGAATGGTCGCAGTTTCCCCAACAAAAAGACAAAGACTAACTTATTTGATTAGAAAACAGGATCCATTTTTCTGCTACATCCAAGAAATACATGTCACAATTGAGTATGGACATCACTTCAGCATAAAAGGATAGAAAAAGTTATTTTGAGCAAATGGATCCAAGAAGTAAGCAGTTGTAGTTATTTTAATATCTGACTAGATAAACTTCAAACCAAAACTATCAGAAGAGATAGAGAAGGACACTGCATACTCATTAGAGGAAAAATCCAGCAAGAGGATATTGCAATTTTAAATATTTATGTACCCAAACAAGGGCATCTGAGTTCATAAATGTAGAAATACTACTACAGCTAAAGTCACATAACAACCCTGACATAGTGATAGTGAGTGACTTCAATTCCCCACTCTCACCAACAGATAGGTCATCAAGACAAAAACCAAAGAAACATGGGAGTTAAATAATATCACAAATCAAATGGTCCTAACAGACATCTACAAAACATTCCACCCAAACACTACAGGATATAATTTCTTCTTAGCAGTTCATGGAACTTTCTTCAAAATTGAAAGCATGTTAAGAAATTAAAGTCTTAACAGATAAAAGAAAATTGAAGTAACATCCTGAGTCCTATCTAATCACCATCTATTAAAGCTGGAAATCAACAAGGATAGAAACAAGGGAAAGTAAACAAACTCATGGAAACTGAACAACTCAATACTGAATGAAAAGTGGGCCAGGACAGAGATCAAGAAGGAAATTAAAACTTTTTAGAATTAATGAAAATGAAAATGCAACATACCCCCAAACTATGGGACACAATGAAAGCAGTTCTAAGAGGCAAGTGCCTACAAAACAGAGCAACAAAACAAAATAAAACCAAAACCAAAACCAAACAAAAACCCAGAGAGACCTCTTATCAGTAACATAGCAACACACCTGAAAACTCTAAGAAAACAAGAAGTCATACCTGAAAAAAGATGGGATGAGATAATCAAACTCAGGACTGAAATAAATAAAACAGAAACAAACAAACAAAAACAATACAAAGAATCAATGAAACAAAGTGTTAGTTGCTGTGGGATGTCTTTCTGTATGCTGTGAATATGTGTGACTCCCATTGGATAATAAACTGCTTTGGCCTATGGCAAGGCTGCTTAGAGGCAGGAAGGAAATCCAAGCAGAGATACAGAGAGAAGGGCAGAGTTGGGGAGAGGCCAACTTGCCGTCCAAAAAACAACATGTAATGGGACACAGGTAAAGCCATGGAACATGTGGTGATACATAAATTTAATAATAATGGGTTGAGTTAAGTTATATGAGCTAGCTGGCAAGAAGCAAGAAGCCATAGGCCATATAGTTTGTAATTAACATTATGCCTCTGTGTAACTATTTCAAAAGTGGCTGCGGGACCAGAGAAACTTCCAGCTACAGTTGGTTCTTTGAGATAATCAACAAATTGACAGAAAAGGTGTAATACATATTTTTAAAGTATGTCTATGATTCTCTTCTCTGAATGTCCTTGGTGTCTAGCCTGATGTCTCCCACTTCAACTCTAATGTTATTTACATTGCATCTTTAGGAAAACTTAACAGAAATGGATGAATTTCTTGATTTATATGACCTACTAGAGTTAAATCAAGATGGAGTAAACAATATAAACAGACCCATAATCCCTGGTGAAATAGCAGGGAAAGGGGAACACTTCACTACTGATGATGCCAGTGCAAACTGGTACTGGCACCCTGGAAATCAAGGTGACACTTCCTTAAGAAGTTCAGAAGAGATTCACCTCAGTATCACCAAGCTACAAACCCTGGGGCCTATAATAGTGACTTGCCTAAAATAGGGTATACTGGTGCAATAGTGGTACAAACATTACGGGAACAATCAACCACTTTTTAAAATTAGATCTAAGGTCACTCCATGAGATGGAACCCATGTCCAACACTGGTAAATCAGGCAAGAACCTGAGATTAGATAATTGGTCACGGGCCTCAGGGAAAACATAATACTATTAAGATGCTAAAGAAACATAATAAAATGGCTCCCAAGGACACACTGCTAGACATGTAGATCCAAGCTTTAGTCATCAGAGAAGCTTTTTCTTGTAGCACATGGGAACTAACACAGAGACCCACAACTGGACAATGTGCAGAGACTGAGAGACTTTGGAACACTCAGTTCTAAAGAGGATGTCTCCATCAAACCCTCCCCTCAAGGCTCAGGGTCTATGTAGAAGAGGAGGCAGGATTGTAAGAGCCAGAGGGGACGGGTGACTCCAAGAAAACAGTGTCTCCCAGACACAACATGACTGAGACAGCACTCATGGTACCCAGACAGGTTCGAACCAGGCAAAATCCCAGCACTGAAAGGGAAGAGGACCCAAAGTCATACCCCTGACCCCAGAGCTATTTGCTATTGGTAACTGCAGGCAAAAGGAAAAAAAATCAGTTTTCTCCAGTGCAGGGTCACTGAGTATATCACCCACACTCCAGGGCAGACCCCATGCCCAGGAGTCACTGGCCAAAAAAAATGAACTCATTTTATTTATTTATTTATTTTGTCGTGTGTGTGTGTGTGTGTGTGTGTGTGTGTGTGTGTGTGTATGTGTGTGTGTGTCAGTTTGTTTTATTTTGGTGGGATTTACATTTCATTTTGCTGTCTTTGATTATATCTTGTCTTAACGATTTTTTTGTTTGGGTTGATTTTTTTGTTTTGTTTTTTGAGAGAAAGAATGAAGTTAGGTGAGTAGGAAGGGGATGGATCTGGGAGGAGTTAGGGGAGGTGAAATATGATAAAAATGTATGAAAAAATTTCTCAAATAAAAAAATAAAAAATTCACCTAAAGCCCCATAAATGTGTACACCGTATACCAGTTAAAATTTAAGATCATTTAAAAAACATACTAGGCTGATGGAGCATCAGTTTGACATGTCTAATGGAATCAGACAGGCAGACGGGCCATGTATCTTCCTATCCTGCCACAGGAGAAGGAGAGCCAATTTTACTACCCTGTCATTTGGGGCTATTGTTTTATTTTGTATGACTTAGCAGTAAAGATGCCATGTGAGGGTAGTTTGTAAAGGAGTACATACTGGACAGAGGCAAAGAGGGGTGTGGATGCCCCAGTCTGGTGTGAGTCTCTCTTGGTACATGTGCACTCACACATTTGACCATGTATGTTTATGCTACGGAAGCTAAAACTGAGCCATCCTCTATAAATGCGATAAAATTTGTCTTTCTCAAACTTACAAGTTGAAATATCTATGGAAGACTGACATTCTATTATAATCTGTGATCACTTCCAACTCAAAATACAAATATCATGTCTGACTCTGTAATGACAGTTGTTGCTATAACAGTTAAAGAGAACTGTGATTTGCCACTCTATTGCAATGAAATTCATGTATCTTAAATTAAGCTGCCATGCAAGACTATGGTGGTTTGAATGAGAATGCCCCTATAGGCTCGGATGTTTGCATGCTTAGTCCCCAGATGAGGAAATGTTTGGAAGGATTAGGGGGTGTGGCTTTGTTGGAGTGGGTGTGGCTTTGTTGAAGGAGATGTGTAGCTGAGGGTGGGCTTTGAGGTTTCAAAAGCTCACATTAGGTCCAGTGTCTCTTGCTGTGGATAACTGATTGATAAATAAAACACTGATTGGCCAGTAACCAGGCAGGAAGTATAGGCGGGACTAACAAAGAGGAGAATTGAGAGAACAGGAAGGCAGACAGAGACGCTGCCAGCCACCACCATGAGAAAATGTTAAGATACCAGTAAGCCACGAGCCACGTGGCAACTTATAGATTAATAGAAATGGGTTAATTTAAGATATAAGAACAGCTAGCAAGAAGCCTGCCATGGCCATACAGTTTAAGTAATGTAAGTCTCTGTGTGTTTACTTGGTTGGGTCTGAGCAGCTGCAGGACTGGCGGGTGAGAGAGATTTGTCCTGACTGTGGGCCAGGTAGGACCATAAAAACTCTAGCTACAGCTCTCTCTCTCTCTCTCTCTCTCTCTCTCTCTCTCTCTCTCTCTCTCTCTCTCTCTCTCTCTCTCTCTCTCTCTCTCTCTTTCTCTGCCTCCTGCCTGTGGCTCAGGATGTAAAGCTCTCAGCTGCTGCTCCAGCATCATGCTTCCTACTACAACGACGATCATGGACTAACTTGTGAAACTGTAAGCAAGCCCCTAGCTGATGGAATTCTTTTTTAAGAGCTGCTTTGGTTAGGATGTCTCTTCACAGCAACAGAAGACTAACTAAGACAAAGACTAACAGTAGTTCCAATAAACCTCACATACTAAATAACTGTGTTTCTGGAAGTTATAAAGTAAACAACAGAGCTGGCTGTTTTCCTGGAGAAGTATGTCAAATTTTCTAACGTTAGCCTTTTTAATTGATTAAAAGGTTGCTTTTACTGAGTTTCAAAGGGGTCTTTGATTAGTCACCACTGTTTTTCTATAGTTGGAAGGCTACTGTTTCACCTCTGGGCTAAGGTGTATCTTATTACGAGCATGATCGTAATTACATGCCGGCTGTGTTCCCATTGGTGCCTCTTTTCCCAGATCAGTGTTCTAGTTAGCACTAACACAGACTAGAGTGCCATGAACACCTCAAATAAGTGCCTTTATTAGGTTGGCCTATGGACCGGTCTGGGAAGAATTGCCTTAATTGCTTTAATTGATAAAGGAGGGCCCAGCCCACTGTGAAAGACCCAATTTCTGGGGCAGCAATCCTGTTCTGTAAGAGAATATGGCCACTCATGGGTTGACAGAACTGAGTATGAGTTAACAGAGCCAGCAAGCAACCCTGGCTCTTGCCTCCAGGCCATGCCTGACTTCTTGGTGTTTGTCACAGCAACAGAATGAAACAAAAATAACCAATATCTGGCATGTGGCAGGTATACACCACATATCTGTTGCTATACTTGTGACTGCCTAACTGATCACACCTTATAAAAAACAAATGATAAGCATGATGTGAGAACGTCACAGTTGGCATAGAGGTGATTCTTGGTGTTCAGCTGTGACTCTAGGCTCCTGCCCAGGAACTGCTGGTGACTATATATCACATGCTTAAACCCCACGGTCTACATCTTTTTTCAGCGACTGAAAGAATTCAAAAGACCTTGGTAGCTGAAAATATGTAATTATTTCAGGGGCACAGACATTTTGTCTTGGATTCTTGTGTAAGGGATATGGTTTGAAGTTGTCTTCCCAAATTTCATGAGCTGGGAACTTAATTCCTAAACTCAGGTGGTAATGGTTTTATAGAAGGAGGAGCTTTGGGATCTTGTTAGGATTAGGTGAGATCATAACACCCAGGATGACATCAGTTGCTTTAGAAGATAAAGGGAGAACTCCCTAGCAAGCATGACGTCCTCCACCATGCCACGATGCAATAAGAAGGTTGCTACCAGGAGCCAGTGATCAGTATTGGACTTAGGTGAGAAACTTGCTGAGAAACAAACTTCCATCCTTTATAAACCACCTATTTTGTGGGATTGATGTAGCAGCAGAAACGGATGAAAGTGCAAGGAGGTGAAATTAAAATCACACATTCTCTTCGCATACTTGAACTTTAACAATATTCATTTAACAACCTTGAGGGAAGCCTTTGGGCCAATCCCGAGATTCATTTTAATACCACTCTGTTGGGGCATCTTCTCCAAGCTGTCTTTCCTCCCAAGGAAACGCCTTGCAAATCCTGTATGCCCCTCATGCCCTCTTGAGCGTACAGACTCTGAATACATCGAGGTCTTGGTTTGGAACAGTTTGACTAGGCTTGAAGCCTCCCAACCTGTGCTGCAGTAAAAATGCTATCTCCATACGCAGTCTGCCCTTCAAGATCCACCTGCTCATAGATTCCCACCTGACAAAAACATCTTCCACTTGGGAGCAACTCACAGCTCACTTGAGTGCCCGGATGTAATTTCCAAAACCAGCTGAAGATTCTTAAGCACTAAAAAAAAGAGTCAGCCATAAAAATAATAGATGCAGTATCTGTCATGCTTAGGAATATTTTGTTTAGCTTTATATCTCACATCAGAGCGATATGAGTCTGGAGGGACTGGGACCAGCCATGCCGCAAGAAATATGAAACTGGTACGCTCCACAGCAGAGCGAAAGTGGGGATCCAGTGACATTCGTGAGAGTAGCTTGCGCAGTCGGCTCGGGCGGCCCAATTCCACACGTGCACATTATCTGGAAATTTAATGATTTCAAAAATGTCACTCTGCAGAAAAACTAAACTGGTATACCGTTGGTCCTCTACCGGGCTATAAATACAAGCGAGGAAGCGGGGATTTAAAGCATGTCACACTGGAGTAGTACCTCCACTCCCCTGATGTTTATTGAGCTTACTAAAGCCTTGCAAGGTCTCTGCCTAATAAAAGCAGGGCACATCACTGGCATCAACACACAGGAAAACAGGGCTCAATAAAATTGCCTACTATGGATCTTAATTTGAGGACTGACATTTTAAAATTCAGTATATCCTTTGGATACACAGAAGTAATTTCATAAACAGGCAGAAAAATTTAAAGAGTGGGGAATATGCTCAAGGTACAGTCTATAATTGTATGAAAATTTAAAAGCATAACAAAAACTGTTTAAAAAAGGAGATTTGTATTCCCAATGCTAAAATGTAATGTGTGGTTAGTTGATGTAAGCAAGAACATACAATCTGTTTCTCAAGGGGTCCTTGTAAGAGAGGCATTAAGTTTAACCTAGGAAGGGGATGCTTTCATCACTGAGCAGAAAGGCCCTGGAAGATGCCCATCTCCCAATCTTGGAACCTGCGACTGTATATTTATGGCTACAAGAATGGAGGCTGTTGGACTGCATTGTTGAGAAGATCAGAATAAGACCGGGCTTCCATTCTCCATCCGCCCTGCCCACAGAATTGCAGGGCACTTCAGGAAATGGGGCTACATGAGGTCAGAGTGATGGGGTGGCCAAAGCTCCAAAGGCACACTGGCTGCCTTAAGGATGAAGGAGCCACAGTCCCAGGAGTGTGGGTGGCTTCTAGAGAAGGAGAATGGCGAGGAAACAGATTCACCTCGGCTGCTTCCAGAAAGGAGTACAACCCTGTGGGCGCCTTCTGACCTCCAAAACTGTAAGGTCATTGTGTTTCAAGTCATTATCTTCGTACAACATATCAGTGCAGCCAAACACAATGGAATATTATTAGCACTCTAAGTTTTCAATGAATCACATATGGGCATTCCTATGACCCCACCCCACCATCCACAGATCTTCTGAGTTCTTCCAACACAGATCTTCCCCCCTTCCCTTCTCTCCTCTCTCTTTCTCTCCTGCTCCCCTTTTCCCCCTCTTTCTAAGTCATATACAGTCTTTATTGGTTTTTTAAATTGCTGAAAAATAGTAAATTTATTGTTAAAAAATTACCCCTTGGAAAAAATATTAAAAAAACCCCATACTTTAAAGAACTGTACCTCTGACTATGAAAATACAAATTTCTCTTTATCACAAGTAAGGTCTTAAGGAAAACAAAGGTGACCTTGCTTTTTTGGTATTTGGTTCATAAACTAAAGGCTCCTCATTAATAAAGTCCTGAAAAATCAAATAACCTGTGCCGTGTCTGCCATTTGTGGAGAGCCCACAGGTGTGTGGGGATGGGGATGCAGGATAAGAAGGGGTACCCTCCCTAAAACCAGAATGAACCTCAAAAGGGTCAGGAAAGTTGTCCTGTTATGAGGATTGCCCAGTCACATAAATAGGCTTCAACTGAATATTGAAATACCAGAATTAAAAAAAAAGGAAGACTGACCTTTGACTTTCATATTCGTGTATACATATGTGCACATGCATCTACATGCATGCACATGTGCACACACATACTAACAAGTACATACACTATACACACATGCACACATTATACAATATTTAATTTTTTTCATTAACTTGCATATAACTGATTATGGGTAAGATTGAAAAACTTGTCAAATATGACTTATAGTATATTCTATATATTGTATATTGTCTTATATTATAAAATGCATTTCTATTATAGAGTTAAATATTTATGTTTTATATTCACTCTTCTATTGGGTTATTGATCTTTTCTTATTGATATTCATATTCACATATTCTTTATACTTAGGCCATTAGTACTTTTAAATACAGTCATGTAAGAAATAAGTTTGCCTAATGTAAAGCTCCATTTAAACTTTCTTCATGGTGTCTTTTGGTAGGCAGAAGTTTATAATCTTCAAGTATTCAAATTTATTGTTTATGTCTCATGTTTATGTTTTCTTAGATTTCACTACATATCCATAGCCTTTTTCTTCTTAGTGAGCAAAAGAAAGGCGAAGAGTTGAATCCTGGCCTGTCAGACAATAGCACACACATACTAGGTGAGTCGAGACAGGGTAAAAAATGGTAAAGTGGTTGATATCAACCTAGAAACAATGACTAACCCTGATCGATGGTCACTCCTTACAGCCATATTGTGCTTTCTAATTGCCGTTTTCTATTATAAGGAACCAAGGGTTCTTCAAGAGATGGATGGCTCCGATCAAGGGCAGATGGTGCTCATAATAAACTGAGGAGTCTACTGGCCTACAAGTTTTCAGACCTTAGGAATGTTGTCAGAAGAACATCAGACAACCTGAAGGGGTTCCTGCTAGCCAAGAATGAGATGCTCTGACCATTCAAACACCAATTCCATGCAAACAAATGACATACACTGAAGTCCACAAGTTTGCAATGAGATAATCAGAAATAAAGCTATAGATTCATTGTGAAATAAAAATTAGGGTGATTAATGATAGTTGCATTCCAGAGCTCAACCAAACAGTTGAGCCAAGAACAACACTTATTAAATACAGAAGAGATGACAAAATTGTGATGTCACCTTTTGAAACTGCTCATAAAATAATGGACCTAGGTCACCATCACTGGTGGCTTAAAATACCTCAGTAGTGAAAGGCTGCTACAGAGCTTCCTAACAGATAGATGAGGTTGGCAGAACCAGACCTCTCTCATCAATCTCAGCAGCATGTGAGAGTTTGTCTAAACACAAACAAGATATCAGAACCCCATGTGCTCCAGCTTTGAGCTTCAGATCACAGAAAATACGGATACCAAAGGGATGTGCGAAATGACATGAAAAGACTGTATCTGCCAAGTTCAGAACGTGGGGCATTTTTACGTCTGGCATGGTCTATTCAACAAACAAATATGCTAAGGATGGGCCATATTATCCTATGTTGCAGGTGTGAAAGGGCAGGGATGTGCCCTGTGTTACAAATACATCACATATAGGAGCCAAACAGAACTCCAGATCATTATTTTCATTCTCTCTCTCTCCCTTTTTTTTTTCTAGCATATTCTGGGCAAGATCTCCGGCTTGGCAAGCTCATAGTCAGATCAACGTTCTCTGAGTTTCAGTGGAATTGGTAGAGGATTGGAAATGCATGTGCCATGTGAAGCCCGTTCCAAATACTGACTTTAAAAAGCAACTCTAAGGCCTTGTCTTTGCAAATAGAAAATAGCTTTAATTTTAATAGTTGTTTCATCCAGAATGATCCCTTTTTCTTGTGAACTATCTTTCTCCATTTCCTGCGATAAGAGTAACAGAACTTAAGACAGCAACTGATCCCACCCTACAGACGGTAGCTGTTTGATTCTCAGAAGCAGAGCACAGAGACACAAAAGACATTTCCTGCAATGTATGGCAGACTTTCAAATTATCTTTTTGCTAACTCATTAGCATTTTAGAAAAATTAGGTTCATCATTAAAGAAGCCATCTGCTTCCCTGGGAGATGCCTGCAAACGGTGCTGGCATCACTCAGAGCGGGGGACCAGCAGGCCCCACGCTTCCTTCTCACTTCCGAAGCATAGGGAAGGGCTCCAACCTCCTGTCCCCAAACCTGAGACATGTAGGATGCTCCACTTACACCAGAGCACTAAGAGAGAACAAATGCCAGGTGGTAGATTTTGAAAGCTTTCTAGAATATGATATATGCATAGAAATATATTTATATGTTTATCATTATAAATATTTTATAAATATGTTAATACACACACCAAGAGGAGATTTAGAGTTTTGCTTGATTCCTACAACACTTGCCCCTTCCCACAGTAAAAATCATGACAACAGACATATACTTGGTACTTGACATGGAACACAGCCCTTGGATTGTGTCAAGTTATATTCTGAGCAGTCTGAACACAGATGAGGCTATACAGTAGTGGTTCTCAACCTGTGGGTCATGATCCCTTCGGTAGTCAAATGATCCTTTCAGAGGGGTTGCCTAAGACCATCAGAAAACACAGATATTAACGTTGTGATTCATAACAGTAGCAAAATTACAGCTTTGAAGTAGCAATGGAAATAATTTTATGGTTGGGGGTCACCCTTTAACTGTATTAAAGGGTCACAGTATTGGGGAGGTTGAGAACTACTGTTCTAGAGTAAAAATGGTGAATGTGAACTCCCTTCATCATCAAGTGGATGCAAATTTCCTTTTTGTCTCACAGAAGTTTGGAAGGCACCACAGTTGAGCATCGGGGATAGCGTGCTGTGTCTTCTGAACATGCCATACTCAGACCTCAGTCTCCTCGAGACAGCAATGGAACTAGTTATTTGAAAAGTATCTGTAGTATGGGAGACTGACTCATAGGAAGTTGTAGGGTTGAAAACCTTTTGTGTAGCTTTTCAACTCTAGGCTACCTACTGGCTTGAAGTTGACTTAACATTCCTGTTTTGACAAGATGTAGGAGCTAGCTCTTAAAATGATTATCAGATGGCCATACCTTTCAGCGTTTATTCAGAATTCACCAATCTACTTTTGGAAAAAGAAGGAAGATGTGAGCTGCCTACAGAAAACCCCTGACAGGACTTGTTATCTGTGGAACGCCTTAGAAGCCAGGCTGGGAAGTCAGTACATAAATCTTAGACAAGAAGAGTGTCGTGGAGAGGAGGGAATAATGAGATAGACATTAAATTCAAGAGAAGTTAAGTCTCCATTGCCTTTTATCTCTTCCTATTTCCATTAGCTTCCCCTCTCCTTTCAGATAAAAACTTATTTCATTGAGAAAACGGTGATGAGAGGAGATTCTCCCCTCTACACCAGACAGTTCTCACTTTCCGTATCAAAGTCGCTGACATCCGAGTCTTACTTTTCCTACATGGACAACAGGGAGACCAATCTCCTCCTCTGTGGTCACAATGATTAAATGAGAAGATATGTGGTGCAGATATTCGGTGAAGACTACAGAGACAGGAGCAACAATAAAACAGATGGTTGCTCAGCAGCCTCGTGACATGGAAGACATGTCTGATACCCGTCCTCCCCCCCACATATACAACACACACATAGCTAAGATGTTCAGATGTCTTATTCTCTACTATTCATGCATTTAAATTCTAAAAGTACCCCTTACAAATCCTACATGGTGTGAAGTACTGGGATTACAGGGTGATGGTGGCAGCCACTGCCTCTGAAAATTCCAAGGGGACTGTGATAGTCAGGTAGGTGGAAACAGCAAACATCAACCACCAGTGACAGCGAAGCAGCATGGGACACGGAGAGGAAGGAGTTACCTGCAGTTACAATGTGAATGATGCTTTTGTTGTTGCTGTTTATTTGAGATAGGGTCTCATGTAGCCCAGGGTGGTCTCCTACTTGCTGTGTATGTAGTCCAGGTTAACTTTGAATGCATGATCCTCCTGACTCTACCCCACAAATGCTGGGATGACAAGGCACGGGCCACCACACTCAGCTTGATAAAGGATTTTCTTCGTGCCCATTTCTAGTTTTAGTCTTGTAAAACAAACACCTGTTCAATTCTGTAGTAGCCAAAGGAAAATGTTTAAGTCTAAGAGGCGCCTAATGTCTTACTTTGCAAAGACAACCACTGGAGTCTTAGTTCACCTTTTATCTTACTGTGTCCATTGGGATCTCGCTTCTCAAGGGTTTTGTAGGGTACACTGGGGTCAGTGAATAAACCACCTTCACTCTGATGGTTCACATAGTGACTATGTAAGAGACATAGAATTTAGCAATACTCATTGGCACATAAATGCTGTGTCTAGTCCAGAGAAACAACCATTAAAACACCAAGGATCTTGGGATGGGCAATTCAAGGGATCATGAAAGAAAACACTCTGATAATATAAACCAGCATCCGTAGGCACAGCTGCCCACACAAACACCTAAGAGTTAGATTGAGTCTTGGCTCTTTTCGTCAAAGGAGTCTTACTCTTAACTGAAAAACAAAACAAAAACCAATCATTTGTTTATTGGGCCTATTTAATGCATATCATACTTTTTATCCTGGATTCTCTGTTGCTAATTGGTTCTATAATGGGGAATGTCTACACAGGGATGGTCTCAACCTGCAATGGGAACATCATGCCTAAAATTCCTGGCCATTATAATATAGTCACCCTGGCTCGTGTTATGCCAACTTGACACAAGCTAGAGTCATCAGAGAGGAAGGAGCCTCCATTGAGAAAATGACTCCATATCATCTGGCTGTAGGTGAGCCTGTCTTAACTAGTGATTGATAGGGGAGGGCCCAGCCCATTGTGGGTGGTGCCATCCCTGGGCTGGTGGTCCTGGGTTCCATAAGGAAGTACACTGAGCAAGTCATGTAAGCAAGCCAGTGGGCAGCACTCCTCCGTGGCCTCTGCATCAGTTCCTGCCACCAGGTTTCTGCCCTGTTTGAGTTTCTGTCCTGACTTCCTTCAATGATAGACTGTGCTGTGGAAGTGTAAGTTGAATAAACCCTTTCCTTCCCACCTTGCTTTTGGTCATTCTGTTTAATCATAGCAATAGTAACCCTGACTAAGACAAGAGTAAAGGATAAATAAGTCCCTTTATGGTCTGTGTAAGCATGCATGTGCATGTATATGTATCTGTGTATGTATGTATGTGTGTGTTCATATAAATACATGGGGGTCTTACAATCGAATCGCTCTGAGTGACATAAAGAAATTCTGATAGCTTATATCACATAATACCTGTGTGCCTAATAAAAGCAATTGGTGTGCAAATTGAAGGCCAAAAATTCTTTTTCTGGTCTTACTCTGCATTTCCCTGCTAATTGATTCTATCCCTTTGAATTCTCTGCATCTTTAATGATTTCATAGGGAATGCTGCTGCCCTGGTAATCCTAATGATCACACCACAGCCTATTTTCTTCCTGCTCTGCAAGGTGAGCAAGGAAAGAATGGAGTTTGTGCAAATGCTGAGAACAGCCCCAAGTGACTTTCCATGAGGCCCCATGCCACACCCTGTAAAGCCAGAGCACTACCAGTGCCCCGGCACAGACTGCCTTTCCAGGGAGGAAGTCCTGGATAAGTCATTAAGGGGGAATTTTTAATTTTTTGAATGTTCAAAACAGTGAGACTCGCTCCTTTTTCCCAAGTACAGGTTCTGAAACAGCAGCCACAGCAACCCAAAGCGGACGTGTTCTTTGGTGGCTGGCAGAGAGCATGGCATTCGAGGTTCCTCTCGAAAATGCCCCAGGCCCCAGGCCACTCCCTTTTTCCTTTTAACCTGCACAAAACTCTGACAGCTACTCCTAATGCTTCACACACACAACTAGCAAAGCGGGAGGCAGAGAAAAGTGAGAGCCGAGCACTTTCCATCCGCCTGAGCACCACACTAGCCTTTCCCAAGGCTCTGCGGATCCCACAGATGGGCAAGAGTTAATCTGCTGTTTGTTCAAAGCCACCCCCAGAAGTTAATAGACAGTTATAAACTAATTGAGCGCATCTGCGGCCTTGTCTCCTCATCCATCTTGCTTATCCTGCTTAACTCCCTCCGTCTTCCACAAGGCACAGCGTTCCCGCTGCTCAGAACCCTTGTTTGCTGCGGGAAAGGGGGCCCGGGAACAACGGGAAGCTAATGGTTTAACCGTTCCTCTAAATTTGTTTGACAAAACTGACATTTGGAGCATTATGTCAAGTTGTCAGTAATCTGCAATTTACCCCTGGGCGTGCAGTGGATGCTCATTTTATTTACCTCTTATAGTTAAAAGCGTAATTAATATTCCGCTCTGTAACAAAGATTAGATTTGACAAACATTGTAATTTAAATTCTCCATTATGGCAAACATTAAAATCAAACATCTTCCGCACGCCCCATTGCGGAGAGGACACATGTAGCTGTAATTTAACGTTTTAGTTTTTAATACCACAAACTAATTTCTGCTGTCAGTTTAATGAGCTAGAAAACACAAAATCTTGCCACTCAGGGTGGGCATGGGCAGGGGCAGTTGATCTGAAGACAGGGCACAATCACCACCATCTTTCAAAACCTATATTCTAGATTCGTCACGTTATGTGTGGAAGCCATGTGATACCAGGCATTCCTAAAAATCATTTTAGAGGTTAAAAACTAAGGGCAAAACTAAAACATTTAAAAGCAAAGAAATTACTCTGATTGTATCTGAAGTAAAGGTATCCACATGTAAGTGATATGTGGAAATACATGGATACAGACTACAGACAAAATAAAAGAAAAGGAATTTATACTTAGTACATGCCAGGACTCAGTGATGTCCAATGTGATCATTATTACCTTCCCCAGGACAGGGAGCCCTTCCCAGGTGCTAATGGTGGCCAGTCAGGATGGAGTTATCAAAGAAACATTACCACTGTTTTAATTCATGCTAGTTTGCACCCAGCTTCATAAATTTTATGTGACTGATTAAAATTATTGTTATACAGCATACCTCCAGGCAGCTACAACGGCTCATTAAACAAGGAAGCTGTCTGGGAATTATCAGTAATGTAACAAATTTGTATACTCTGAATTTGATGGTTTTGGGAAACAAGTAGGTGGGATCTTTGTGCTGATGTCCCCTCCCCCAATAGAGCCAGGTGCATGCAGGGAGAAGACAGGCCTGGATCTCGAAGTGGCTCTGGTTCCTCTGCTCTTCCTCCCGATATGCAGAAACCCACTGACTTGCCAACGTCTGCACGAGACTCCATTAGTCACTGCCAAGTTCAATCTGCTTTAGTTATTTTACATTCAGATCCCAGGAGGAGTCAGGCTCTCTGCCGCAATTTCAGGCTAAACCAGAGATAAACCAATTCGCTTTAGACTGGGACAAGCCGGTGCGTCCCATCTTAGACTCTTGTCTCTCAACAATGGTAAGGGTATGTATAAATATTATCAACCTTGCCACAGTGTGAAAAGTATGTATGTATATATAATATATATTTCTAAGGTAGAATATGCAGCAAAAGCCAAATGCTTCACCTAACACCATTTGCAAAGCAATGCAGTTCCAGAAGTAAGTAGCTAACTTTCCTTTCATTCAGTGTAAGTGAGAACTCTGTCCTCTGACCTTCTCTAGAAAGGAAGACCGTGTTTCTCCAAGCACCCCTTCCTGCCCACCCTGGAGAAGGATTTGATCACTCTTGATGAACTTTGAGAGTAAACTAGCAGCAACATTTCAAGGGAAAATCCTTTCCCCAAGGGCACAGATCACAGTTAGGGGCTCCAGGTCCAGGGGAGTAAATCACCATACCCACATCACTGCTGTCTACGACCACACACAGACTACCAGGAAGGCCATAAAACTTACTTGTCATGCCACACATACAAGAAAATGATTTGTGATAGGCCAGGAACTCACAAATAACATGAAATTTCTCAAGAAAAAAATGCAAGGGTCTCTGAGAAATTTAGGGAATGAAGTATCTTGAAAAGACCTTTTGATTTCTACATGCATGGACCAATTATAACCAAAATTGTGGAGGGCTAGACTGATCACCTGAAGCTTTCCCTGGAGGGCTAGACTGATCACCTGAAGCTTTCCCTGGGGCCCTGATGTACGGAGAAGGAACAGAGCTCTGTCTCGAAAACCAGGAACATGCTAGGGAGATCTGGGAATGGCCTGCAGCCAGGGACTTCAGGAAGCTGCGGCTTCTGATCCTGAGAACCCACCTCTTCCCATATAAGGAGCTATAGTTAATGGTTCCTAGGCCTCTGTGCGCTTGGACTATAAATGCTCTTGAGACACCCTGTGTGTCTCTCTTGTGTGACATTGTTTGATTAGCTTCTTGTTGACATCATCCCATTGTATGGTAGCATCTGCTGACTCTGACACATTTCTCCCATGGAAATAGTGTGTAAGATGATGGACTTCTTAATGAGCTTGCCCAATATAAGACACAGCTTGTGCAAGACCTCCCGATCCCAAACTTTCTTATCTTCTCCATCTTCTCTCCTCTTTATCTCCTTATCTCCCAGTCCCCTCTCTCAGGACCCTGCCACTGAAAACAACCCACTGGCCAAGGTCAGGAAATAATCAAAACTGCATTACATCAGCTGCAACTGTTGTCCATATGTTTATACAGTTGATGGCCTGTTTATCTGGTGCATCACTCTCCCCATGGTATGGACTGGAGACCTGTTTCAAGGTCACAGGCCACCTTTTCCTATTGTGTTTCAGTCTTCTTCACCATGAATCTTCCTAAGATGGCTTTTTAGAGAACCATTTCTGGAGGTTGAGAAGGTATTTTTTTTTTAAGATTATGACTTTTATTTATTTATTTATTGCTGGGGTTAATAATGCAGTCAAACTGATACTAATCAAAGAAAATCTAGCCTGGTTCTGTGTAAAACTGCATTTAAATCATTAATAGGAATGTTTTAATTTCATATGAGAAACACAAACCAAACACTGAAAACTCAATTAAAATCTGGATTTAGAGTTCAGAGATTAGGTCCTGGCAGAAATGCGCATGTGCACACGCCACCCCCCCCCCCCCCACACACACACCCCACCCCACATCCACTAGTAAAGCTAACACAGACACCACAAAATGCAGAATCATACCCATGCAATCTGCACCCTTTTTGCCATCATTGTCAACAAGTCTTAATGACAGTTTCACAAACGAACCTGTAAACAATCACTGTTCAGATTTCCAAACTGCTGTGCAGAACTCAGGGTACAATGTTACTGGTGTTTAATTTTGTCACTGTGTTCTTCTAAATGGAAAGGCAAATGGAAGCAGATTCTTTCTCTTAGGAATCTGGGGGCATGGTCCCCTGCAGTGCCCATGGTAAGATTAGCTTACCACAGTAATGGGAGCTTCTGGGTAGTGCTCAAGAGACACTGTGCTGGTACCACTGTGGCCCCTCTCCCCTGATATCCCCAGCCCCTACCCAAGTGCCAAAGCTACTGTCAACTCTCTGTGGGTGGAACCTGGGATTTCCATTGTGTGAGAATCCCCGTGGCTGTGGGATTCATTTTACTCTTCATTCTTGGCCTGGATTTATAATGAGATATAACTAATCCCATCACCAAGTGTAACCCAGTCAAAATGTAAACTGGGGCGAAGTTAAACATCTCAATCTCAGGACTTTTCTGTTGTGCTGGCCCCTGGCACTCGTGAAGTGTCACAGAATGCTGATGAAGAACTGAGCACGTGATCTCTCTCTGCGAGGTCTGGCAAAGAATGTGCTCGGTGTATGGTAGGTGAACTTGATTCTGATGGTCCTGAACAATTCAAGTGGCATGTAGCTACATGAATAGTAAGGCTTGCTGGAAGCCTGTTTTCGTGTGGTGTACACGGGATACAAGTAACAGCAATGGTGTGATGTATTCTTGGTTTGGGGGTTGCAGGATGATGGTACCTTAAACTGTCTGTTACAGTGGTTGCACCTTAGTTTTTGGGTGTGGTTTTTTTTATTTGTTTGTTTTTGGTCACATAAGGTCTTCTATGGTGGCCTTCAGAATTTTAGAGAAGGTGACATACAATTAGAATCAGTTCCTAAAGTGATTCTGGTACCTCACTACTGGCAGCAAAATCATTGGGCTATTTCTGGAAATTCTGAAGGCAGTGCCCAGAAGTCCAGCCTCGAGGCTCCAAAACATGTCCTAGAAAAACCACTGCATTCCTCTGACTCCATGACCATCACCCTAGACCAAGTCCTTGCCTCCTCCATAGCTAGAGGAACCACCTTCCTCTTTTCAAGTAAAAAAATCAAGATACCAGCAGTTTTGCCAATGTGGTGTTTGAATAGGAATGTCCCCTCCCCCACCTCATAAACTCATGTGTTTGAATGCTTAGCCTTTAGAGAGCGGCACTATTAGGTGTGGCCTTGCTGGAGGAAATGTGTCAGTGGAGATGGGCTTTGAGGTCTCATATACATTCAAGCTATGCCCAGTACACCATGTCTCCTTGTGCAGATCAAGATGGAGAACTCTCAGCTCCTTCTCTAACACTTTGCCTGCCTGCATGCCACTGTGTCCCCCACCATGACGATAATGGACAGAACCTCTGAGACTGTAAGCCAGCCCCAATGAAATGTTTTCCTTTAAAAGAGTTGTTGTGGTCATGGTGTCTCTTCACAGCAATAAAACTCAAACTAAGACAGTCAAGACAGAGCAAAGCTTTCCTGAGTGTCACAGGTTGCCTTCGACAGGCTTAAGTTTAGTCCACAGATGAAGTCCTTCCATCTTTAATGTTTAAAAAGATGGATTGGGAAGGATATGTTCATAAGACCTTGGGTTGTAATATCTTCCATCCTGGGGCCATCCACTTGCTGGCTGCTCCAAAGATTGCTTCCTGATAGCACTTGTGTAAGCATTGTTCCGCCACATTTTTAATGAAGTTGCCCAGCTCTTGATTGACATGGCCATCATTAGTGTTTCCTCATCTATAAATGAACAGGTTTGTGCCCCCTTTCCACTGTTCCCTTAAAATCTGTACATAACAGTCAGGGCTCTGAATAGATTCCAGGAAGACACGAAGTCAGTCAGCCATTTGCCACCACTAATTAAAACGAGCAGCCTCCCTCCTCCAGGTCCACATTTGTTCTCCATGTCTGTTGCAAAAGACAGTCCCTCTCACCCTTAAGCCTCGGTGCCCTGACAGCCTCCCTGTCTTCTGTCCACAGTCACATCACTCTTGTCTGTATTGTAAAACCACCAGCACCCCGTCCTGCTTATTTAACTAATTACCGTCCTAGACATATAAAGCCATGGGAGATCCGTGAGCTAAGAAACCATTTCTCTACACGTGTGTCCTGGACATGATTGGCACGATGACAACCTGTTGACTGGCATACCAGCTACACTGTGATGCCAAAGCGGTCTGTGCTGACTTTCAGAATGTTTTCAGTGTTTCCTCTAAGAAGGAAGATGCCATCAGAAACAACTTCTAGCTAACATAAATCTCATTGTGCATACAGATGAGATTATTTTATATGACACAGCACAAGCTGACATTATATCCCGGGATGAACAAGTAAGTAATGACACAGGAAAGCAAGCACTGTGCAAATGGAAATATTTTTTTGGCAGACATGATATCCACCGAACATGTGTTATTGGTAGTGGATGTGTCAAATTATTTTTCTAACTCAAGCGTAACTGTATATGGATCACAGCAATACAGCATATTGCCGCATTCTAAAAGACCAAAATATTGAATGATATACAGCACATGATCAGTTAAGCATACTATCAAGAAACTAAACAGTAAGCCCCCTCCCCCAAGTTAGTGTAGCTTATTATTTTCCAAAGATTTATTATTTATTATTTAGTGGTGTGTGTGCAAGTGTGCATACATGTGTGCACACGTGTGTACGTTTACAGAGGCCAGAAGGGGGAGTCAGAGCCTAGCACCAGAGTCACATGTGTTTTTTATCTGCTTAAAGTGCAGGGACCTAAACTCAGGGCCTCTGGAAGAGCGCTACGCCCCCTTAGCCACTGAACCACCTCTCCACCCCTCATGAAGTGTATTCTCAGCGATGGGAAGAAATTCAATGTGGAGATACATTTCTAAAAATGACATCATATAAACCTAGCACATGCACATAGAGGAAATGGGGCTGTGTGGAGAGCCTACAGGGAAAGGTGACAGACTTTTTGGACAGGGTCGCAGTTGAGTGGTTAAAGTTGATAATATATGGTCCTTCTGAGGCAGAAACAGAAACTGAGGCCCGAGAGTCCCTCCGCACAGTGAGCGGTAAGTTCGTACAACGTACACAATTAAGTGGCCTAACACTTCACTTCTGAACCTAAGGTCACGTTCTTCATTGTTTTCACACTCGTGTCTTGTTCCTTGGGATAGAATAGCTGTTTCCTAGTCAACAGGCTACTGAAATCATTGAGTTACGTGTTTGTCCAGCAGTATAAGGGGACTTCTATTAAAGAGTGTTAAGTATACAGCAGCCACTTAAGCAATAAAGTGCCATTTTGTGTTGCAGATGCTCCCTAAACACACAGAACACAGCGTGTGCAAGACACCTAAATTCTTTCTACCCTCCGGTAGGAAGAATTGCAAATCCAGACACACTGGAGTGAGGGGTAGGGATGCAAAACCCCCTTGGAATTTAGTCTTAAGCGTTTCTTCATCATCATATGAATATTGCTAATCTTGAAGAAGAGCTCCCAATGCAGTCATTTTCTGCACCATGCCCCAATGCAGCCTCCAAGAACTCTTTAATAGAGCACAGTATCGGAGGAGTGGCCGGCGAGCGCAGAACTTCCATTCTTCAGTGGTGATGGCACACCACTGGGACGTGAATCAGTTCTTCCCTGGGGCTCTGATCAGCCCTGGGATGCCGGCTTCCTCTTTCTTTCCTATTCTATCCCCTCCCATACTTTCTAAGTCTCTATTATACTTTCTAAACAAATCTTCCCTCTTTCATCTTTCAAATAAAAACCCAACTGAAGTATTTCACTCAACAACCAGAGGAGCTGACAAAGGAAACAGGGTCCATTTTGCTGCAAGATGTCAAGGCTTAATTCACTACCCAGTACAATTCAGCGCGAAGAGGAGAAGACAAAACACACCCACAGGAAGGCAAGCGAGGATGGGGAAGAAGTGCCACATTAGGGATGACCGGAGGCTGGGTAGCTTTTTCAGCAAGAGGTTGCTGAACTAGCTGCAGCCAGCTCTCGGCCACCTTTCCTCTCACAGCACCAGAGGATGGCGCCCTTTGGCGCCCTCCACAGGAAACGATTCATCTCCCCAACAAACAGCACAAAAACCTCTTGCCAGCATGCTGTTGGTTCATTTGTGTGTGCGTGGGTGCGGGCAAAAGCAAAGACTTGATGCTGGGATGTCCTCCAATCACGTATCCACTTCAGTTTCTGAGACAGATTCTCTCTTTAAACCTGGACCCTACTGTTCTGGCTAGAATGACTGGCCAGTGAACCCCAGGGATTCACCTGTCTCTGTCCCCAGTGCGAGGGGACAGATGTACCCTGCCATGTCCAGTTTTCACACCGGTGCTGGAGTCTGAGCTCTAACCTGAATCTGCACATGTGGACCCAGTGGAGGTTGTTGGGGACACTGTGTGCCTGGATTCTGTACACTTCCACAGGAAAAGAAAGCACTTAGGTGGGCCTGCCTCTCCCACTGCCCCCCACTTTAGAGTTCTGTACAGCATGGAAGAACAATCTTCCAGGAGGGATGGGAGGCAGGTCAGCTGATGTAGAGCCCCATCTTTTACTCACTTAGGGGACACTAGGAATGACATGCATGAGTCTAGAAGACATGGTTCCCTGTCCCTGTAACATAGCCTCACATGACTAACAGTGGTAGTACATCTGAGAAATGATGTCAGATGCTTTCATTAACGTGGGGACACCACAGTGTGTACTCAGACCTACTTACAAGAGGTCAGTCACCTCACCTTGCCTTCTGATGAGATCACGAAAGGTGATGAACCCCAGAAGAAGAGGCTCCTCGTTGTAGCACCATTTTGAATGTGTACATTTACTGGACACAGGTTTGCATTTGATTGTAACATATGAACTCCAGCTATTGCCATGGGAGTGCTGGGGCAGTGGGACTCTACTGGCTTGTCTTGGCTTTTTACGCTCTTCAAAGTAACTATTCAGTGAGATCTCACAATAATCTAGTCTGAGCAACCCAAAAGTTCTGAAAATCCTTCCCTCGTAAAGATTAGGCCCTGTTTGAAACCGGACTTACGTGCACATTTAAATATCTAATTTAATATTCAGGATAATGTGTCCAAAATGTTGTTGGGTTTGAGTTTTTCAGGAGTGTAGGGTCTCTGAAACACCAGTCTGGATGACATGCATAGAGGAGAAAGCATCATAAGGTCTCATTAAGGCAAAACACATTCAAAGAGGTAGAATATGCTTAAGGGAACCCAATGTATCAACATGAACACACAGCATGGTGTGCTGTGGATTGAACTATGACTCCTGTATCCATGCACACATTTAAGTGCTGTGGCAAATGTGACTATGAGATGGGGCCTCTAGGAAACGTGGTTCAGTGAGATCACTAGGGTGCATTCTAACCCAGGGGAATAGGCGGTCTTATAAGAGAAAGGGGGCTCTCATTGCATATGAGGGTGCAGTGAGAAGGTGGCCAACTACATTCTAGCAAGGGATCCCTTCTTCAGTCAGGGACCTGGCCAGCACCTGGTCATCAGATATCCCATCTCAGAGCATTCGTATCTGTTGGTGTAGTCAGTCTACAGCATTTTTCTCATGCCAATCCTAGCAGACAAATGAAGGTAGAAATAATAGCTTCATAATTGCATTTTGGTATAATTAGAGAAAGTAGAGAAAATATACAAGGATTTTTATACTATTCATATAACTCTGTGAGTTGAAATTACTTGACGATAAGAAGTTTACATTAAGATACAAAATTACAACTTAGGATTTACAGATGAGAACGTTGCCCAACCCTGAAGCAGTGAAGGCGCCTGCCACCTGACCTCAGCTTAGCATGGCACATTCATCTCCCCAGCCTGGGGGCTCCAACTTCCCCTCCCCATACCTGAAAGGCCATTTCCAGGGCCTCTCTCAAATAGTGACTAGGCCTGCAGACCAGCCATTCATTGGCTGCAAGTTATCTCTTGGGGCATGCATGATAATATCTACGAGACAAAGTAGCACCTGTAATGTTACTTGAACAACCAAGATGCTTCATTATTAAGAATCAGAGTTTTGACTCAGAGTGGGCAGAATGTTATTTCTTCTCTTTTAAATAACAATTAAGGTATAGAGGCAAAAAAAAAAAACTAGACAAACCACGGGTAAGAGAAGTTCATTAAGAGACACAGAGCATGCTCAGTGACCTCTGCATTTGGCAACTGGGTATATCAATCATGGCTCCCTTCACAGGGGGATTTGTAAGATTCATTTGTGCTCACTGTTTCTCTGTTGAACTTCTGGGATGAAATGCTTTCATGAGTCTTGTCCTTGTGATAAATTACTTAAGTAAATAATAAATGAATCTTCCTGGGTAACCCTCCGTGGCACATTTCCTTGAGAACTGGCCCTGAGTTGTCTTCGGTTACAGAATCACACTGTCCTTGGTTTGACTCTTACTCATGATTCTGCTAACAGACCTCAACTGTCCCCTACGCTGTTCCCCCAATGACGTTTTCTTCTTACCAACCAGGATCCATGAAGCAGGATACAGAGGTCACGTTCTGGTGTCACATTTTTTGCTGTGAGTCTCTGCAGCTCCATTCCCCACTACTCTGACCATCTGCCAGCTACTAAAAGTGTGTGCACTGTGATTTTCCCCATGGTAATTTAAGGACAATACATGTTGAGTATACCTTATCCAAAAGGTTTGAGACCAGGAATGTTTTGAGATTTTTTTTTCCAATTTTTATAATCATTACACATACATCATGAGCTATCCTGGGGATGGGATCCAAGTATAAAGGAACAATTTCTAGTGTGTGTGCATGTGTGTGTGCGTGTGTGCGTGCGTGCGTGCATGTGTGTGTGTGTGTGTGTGTGTGTGTGTGTGTGTGTGTGTGTGTGTGTATGTGTACATGAATATGTCACATGCAACTCTAGAGGCCAGAGGACAACTTAGTTATTCCATTCCTTCCTTCCACCTTTAGGTGGGTTCTGGGGATTGAACTCAGGTCCGCAGGCTTGCACAGGGAGCACCTTTACCTCTGGGTCAACTCGCCGGCCCCAACGGTGTGGATTCTTACACTTGTGTCATGCCGGAACTCAAAAGGCTTTGGATTTTTCAAGCAGTTTGAATTTGAATCTTTCTTCTTCTCTTTCTCTCCCCTCTGTCTCTCTTTCTTGTGTGTGTACATGTGTAAACATGTGCACAAGCATGTGTTTGTGTATGTGAGTGTGCCATGGCATGTACATGGAGGTCAGAAGACAGCCTTCAGTATTGCATTCTCTCCTTCCATCATGTGGGTGCTGGTGAGCTAACTCAGGCTGTGAGGCATGGCAGCAAGCACCCTTACCTAACGGTCATCTCACCAGCCCTGGGGACTGTGTTTAAGGGATGCTCAACTGTTAAAGTCTTCCTTACCAAGCTGTGCGGAGCTATGTTCAGGAGTACAGTAACACATGACAGACACAGAGAAAACCCTCAAGAAATTTCAGTGTGGTTATTACCAAAAAGAAATAAAGACACATAGCAGAGCAGTGTGGAGAGGGAATCACTAGAACCAGGCTGGTGGCATCTGCCCAGTCTTTATCTAAAGGGCATGGGACTTGGCTCCTGTTCCTGTAGCCACCTCCAGGGGCACTTGCCCCATCATCCTCTGCTGCCACAGTGATGTGACTTCAGGTGTTTGCTTCAGTCCATCAAGCAAGGCCAGGGGAGATGGCGACTGTGGCTTTGTGTGTGTACTTAATTTCATTACTCGGCATTTTAGGGACTGCCAGTGTCTCAGTCTAACTGGGAAATGTCATGATTCACGTATTGAGTTGAACAGAGCCCAACAGGACATAAGGCTCTACCTGCATAGCTGCAGGACCATGCAGAAAGTGCCACTTGAACTTCTGCAATCCTGTGCATTTAGAATGTTCCTCTCCCTTCCTGCAGAAGCAGCATGGAGCAGACGCCCAGTGAACATCTGCTAGAGTGATAATTGCATTGGATTCCTTTACTTTTTTAAAAAAATTATTTTTATTTTAAAGAAGTTATGTATGTTTGTGTCTGTCTGTGACTGTGTGGGTATGTACATGTGAGTGCAGATGCCTGTGGAGAGCAGCAGAGGGAGCTGGGGTTATAAGCTGTTGTGACGTGATGCATTGTGGATACTGAGAACCAAACTCGGGTCCTGTGCAAGAGCACCAAGCACTCTTGACCACTGAGCTCTCTCTCCCACCCCTATTATTTAAAAATAAATACGGACTCATTCATATCTTTAATTTAAAAACAGCACATCTTGGTTTAAACTATGACTCAATGTAAGAATCAATGGTAAAGTCTTGCTTCAGTGATACGAACATTCACATCTTTCCAAGCCACGGTCTAGAGCTGGAGATCAACCTGTCAGTACATACCTCTTTGCTAAGCATCCCAGAAACAGAACGTGCACTGAGAAGAACAGGGCCATGCACAGAGACGGCTGTGTCCACCCAGCGGACTCACAGCATTCTTCTCTCGGGCGCCACAGTGACCCCTGGAGCCTAGACTTCCTGGACTGAGCTTTCAGAGGCTGGTGAAGTCAGTGAGAGCAGTTTTGCAGTCAGTTGCCTTGGCACTGGCTTCCCATCACCCAGTCAGAGAACACTGCCTTGTTCACCAGGCAGAACGGAAAAGCTAACCTTCATCTTTCACTGTGCCTGAACATCTGCCCACGAGGACACACATGCACAGCCCTGTAAGACTTTCTGTGTGTGATGTGTTGAGGAAGTGCTGATGTCACTCAGAACTGTATCAGTGGAGCCACAGGACAGCGTGTGGCCTGATTAATCTTATGGACTCAGCTTTACCACATTGCTGGAACATAATGCTGATTATCCATTTAAGAAGGGCCAGCACTAACTGCCTATAAGCTGAAAACTGTCCTCATAAGCAACAACTTCATTCCGTCTATTCTAACTTTCTCCTGCGAACAGAAACCAACATTCCAGGGGAGTGACTCAAAAATCTCACAGTGATGAAAAGGAACGCGTTTTTTTCTTTCTTACCTTTTTTTTTTTATCTCATTATGAATAAGACCCTCCAACAATTTAAAGTAATGGAAAACAAATAAAAATGTATCTGTAATAACCAGCTGAGTTATTATCAACAATGCTTCATAGACATTTAGCTTTCTGACACAGCGTTTGTATGACACTCTAAATTAAAAAAAAAAAAAGGATGCTCTGAGTGACTGGTCACATTATCACCTAAAATACTTTTAAAGCTTTAACTATTTCACTTTATTAGATAGAACGCTACTCTGAAGCTCACAAAGGCATTAGCAGTTGTGTTATATGTTGCTATCCACGGAAGCACTGTTAAAAAAATATCACTCACTATGTCTACAAATTATTCTGATCTCTTAAAACACAGCAGGAATAAATATTTTTCTTAACCTGGAAATGCTTGGAATGAGGACTTTTGGGCACTTTCTACGAAACCCACTTCCAAGGGGCCACTCAGAGGCCATCAAAACCAAGAGCAGCCAACAGCCCACTGGGGCGCCCATCTCCGCACCTCTGGGCAGGTGTTGCTCAAGGTGTAATATTGACATACAAGGAGGATTTGCATCCAGCCATCCCTTCATGCAGTCTTGCATTTCTGCATTTGGGCCGCCCTGAGGTGATACCCATGGTTCAGGAACAGTGGTTGCTAACTCAAGTTCATCAGAGGGGAAATGAGGACAGTACCCCGGTAGGATGAAACCGGCCAGCGTCTCCTGTGATAGAGGGCCATTGGTGTTGCAGTCTCTAACTGGTGGGCATTTCTCCAAATTGATTTTTGGCGTGATCTAATAGTCATAAACTTCGCCATAAACTCTAATTGTCATCCAATATGAAAACTAACCTGAATGCCAGCGACAAGACCATTGCCAATGGCCCCTTCCAGTGGCCTGGGTCCTAGAAAGCTGGACATTGCAGGCCAGTGCTGTATGTCAACAACAGTTTCTGAATTTTGTAGAACTAGCGAGCCAGCACGTTTCTCTCTGCACCCGCTTCCTCACAGCGACACTATACTTCTCTTCAAAGAGGTAAACATGGTTCAGTCTGCCCTTTGCTACTCAGCTCTCTAACAGGTACAGCAGCATAGAACAGAGTATCAGAGTTCACCCGGCTAAGAGAAGGCGCCAGACAGCTTCGGCTATAATTGTAGTAAAAAGCCAAAGCAAAACTAAACAAAAAAGAACCTGGTATTATCCTAAGGCATGTCATGCCAGGCTTACCTTTACACTACTGGAAGGGACTGATGTACCAGGTCCAAAGCCGAGAATTCTGTAACACTGCTGAAGAAACAGCAACTCAGTTGCCATCTGGCTGCTGCTCTCTCCATCTGAGAGTATGGTTCCTCCTCCAGAGATGGCAACTCTCACAGTGACGGGTGCTTAGCAATACCTGGCTCTTGACGACTTTTCTAGAAGATGGCCATCAACTGGCCACGTGCTCAATTGAAGAGCACTAGCCAACCCCAGGCTGAGCATCCTTGCTCTCAAGATTGAAAATCTAAAACGCTACAAAGTTCAAGCACTGCCGAGTATGGACACAATGTTACTAGTAAGAATTCACCTGTCCTCATGTGATGGGCTGGAGTAAAACCTCCAGCGCCCTAAAAAAGGAATACCATGCAGAATTACTCTCCCCTGCCCTAAATTGCCTGTTTAGACCTTGGAATCATCACCAACGGACGTCCATATGTACAGGAAATATTCTCAAGATCTGAAAGTGAAGCATCTTTGCTCAGGAGCATTTTGGGTAAGTGGGCTGGGGGTAGGTGCTCAGCCTGTACTAACAAAACTACTAACCAAGCTTAGGGAAGGATCAGGTGTCTTTCCCATTTTCCTTCTCACATGATGTCAGGACTGATTTTATGTTTCTCTGTTACTGTCCCTTTGTCCATCCTAAAAGGAAGACTGCCAGGGTGCTGGCTGATTCTGTCTACACATTCCAGTAATTGCTAAACTTTCTATAAGCAGGCATCACTGAAATAACCTATGTCAGTCTCCTATGATAGAACCTCAAAATAGCTGTGCACTTGAACTAGAGGTCTGAATTAGTTCTTGGGAGTACACATGAAAGGATTCAATAACTGGGCTTCTGAGAACAGAAAGAAAATGAAATTGTGTGAGTTGAAAATGTTAACTTCATTTCCTCATGGCTCTTTCCCACTCCCCTTGGCTGGCCAAAGCATGGATAATGACACCACAGTTCTTGAGAGGTTTCTGGGCAGAAATGTCCTTTTTGAGAGGAAGTCTGCTCAAATGTGGGATCCTGCCCTTGGGGCTATCAGGTGTCTGGGAGAGACCATTTCTCAAAAGTTCCTTCTTGAATTCTGAGATGGGAGAATAATATGCTCGACACTTACAATAGGAAAAATGGCTCTTGCAGCTTAGATCTGACAACAGAGAGAAAAGCACCAAGTTCTGGGCTGGCCAACACTACATCATTCTAAGTACGTGGCAGGCCCAGATACGAGTGTACAAAACAACGCAGTATTTCAAAAGCAAGAAAAATAAAAAAAAAAAAAGCACAGAAATGTCACTGAGAATTGGATTTCTACATTTTCTCTGAGCAGATAGGAGATGTTGGCTGGAAATAGCTGTGGCTGTTCTGTTGCCTGTTCATATTATTTCCAGACTGCCTCTGCCATAAATCACACTGGTCCTGAAGTCACAACAAATAAAATAAGGCCTTGTGAATGCAAACACATCCCCACAGCCACCACAGAGGGTATACAGTTCCTAGGCATGAAGGAGGCAGCTTTTGATTTCAAGTCTCGAGTCCAGCCTGCGCTCTGAGTTCTTTGTAGTGGGACTGGAGAGCATTGCTCTTTGAATAAATTTCCGCATTTATTATTATTATTATTACTATTTTTTTTGGTTTTTTCGAGACAGGGTTTCTCTGTGTAGCTTTGCGCCTTTCCTGGATCTCGCGCTGTAGACCAGGCTGGCCTCGAACTCACAGAGATCCGCCTGCCTCTGCCTCCCGAGTGCTGGGATTAAAGGCGTGTGCCACCACCGCCCGGCTCGCATTTATTATTATAGAAAGAACTTTCTAGAAACAGAACCACAGTCTCTTAATGGTCTCATTTTTCCCCCCATGGTATTCATCATGACCACCTTTCTCATAATTACTTTTCTATCAAACTCAGAACCCCATTCGATAAAGTCTGTGGCCTATTTGGTCCAGGTTATAAGGTTTCCTATGTGGCCACAATGGGTATAGCCAGCTTTTGAAAGAGGGAAACTGAGTCCCCATGGTATAAGTGATCAGCGTGTGGTTCCGATATGAAAGGAGGACACTGCCCATGCAGATGGTGGCGTGAACACAATCGCATAAAGAAGAGGGAAGGGGATGGCCCATGGGGTTTCAGTTTCAAATAAGATTCCAAACATATGTCGAACTGTGGTGTCCATGCACATATAATAAAGGGGAAAGACAAAGGTGAGTCCATAGAGATAAAAGTCCATTTCAAATGGCCTTTCGAGGGAAGAATGTGACCTAAGAGAGCATCCCTGAGAGAAAGTATCCAGTGTTGATACAGCTCAGTCAAGTAAGAACAGTAAGACCTGGTGCTTCCCTTAACACAGTTTCCATTAGGACTCAAAACTTAAGTTTGGACTTTGCACGTCTGAGACAATTTAGAAAACACACAGCCTTGTAAGAAGACAGGCCAAAGCACAGTGTTTTGTGGCGGAGCATCCACAGGTCTAGGGTGCCTTGCAGGCACCATGCTCGCTATGGAAATAGGCAGCTTCTTGCCTCTCCACCTCTCTGTGTGGACAGCTGGTGGGCTCTGCCCCCCCCCCCACACACACACCCAGGGAGCACTGGCCCCTCCTCTCCAGTCTGCATCTTATCCCAACAAGAGGCTGCCAGCTGCTCACTGGTTGTTGTTCTCTGGTTCTCTGTGCCCACATGCTGGACTCCAACTGTGAGTGTTCCCTGAGTCTGCAGGAGAGGATCCCACGGGGGAAGGCATCTGGCCACGGCTGCGGGACAGCTTACACTCAGTCCAGCTGACCACAGCTCACACGGGGTAAGAAAACCCTTAGCTGTCATTTAATCATCATTTTTAAAGGCCGTTGGGAGGTCTTGGGTAGTTTGTTGACTTGACTCTTCTGGAAAGCACAAAGCTGGAAAGACTACAAACAACATAACATCAACATCTTCCAAGCCTCGGATAGTCCTTGATAACTTTCTTTTCCCACAACTTCCTACCTTAAAAATTCTCAATTCTATGGGAATGAAAGAAATATTTACCCTCTGTTGCTTCCCCTTCCTTCCTTCCTTCCTTCCTTCCTTCTTTCCTTCCTTCCTTCCTTCCTTCCTTCCTCCCTCCCCTCTCCTTCATTTCCTCTCTCTCTCTGCTCTGTATACATACAAATGTGTGTGTATGTATGTTATGAGTGTATGTATGCATGTGTGTCTTCATTGAACCATGTGAAAGTTTTAGGTACTATTACTATCCTTAAACACTAGTTCAGCATGCATCTCTTATTCAATCAAAACACAGGTTGCCCTGCCCTAATAAAAAATGTAAAATCCAATATCTTGCCGCAAGGCCTGAAACCTACTGAGTGTCAACATGATGCTGGGAACGTATCATCAGACTTTGGAGCATTTAGATGCTGGATTTGAATTATAGGTTCTCAACCAGAAAAGCCTATTCAAATATTTTTCAAATCCTTCCCTTTCCCCACAATCCATGTCTTGTCCCCAAGAGTTTAGATAAAAGCCACACAACCTGTAATAGTATCATAAGTAAGAAAAGAATGATTTTTTAAAGAGCATTTAACATATAATCTATATTCAATTTTTTAAAGATTTAATTATTTTTATTTTATGTGTATGAGTGTTATGTATGTGCACCACATGTATATCTGGTGCCCATGGAAACCAGATGAGCGCATCAAATCCCTATAACTGGAGCTATACATGGCTGGGGACCAAATCTGGGGCACAGGAACAGCACACACTCTCAACCCCTGAGAAGTCTCCGTAGCCTTGCCCCAAATGTTTTGTCTGCTTTGAATTTTTTTTTTTTTTAAATCTGGGCTCTCATACACAGCATCTTACTAAGTCTTTTAAGTCTCCTTTAAGCCACAGTGGTTCACTTCCAAAAATTGCTGAGAGTGGAGTTTAGGTATTCTGCATGCTCTCGCCACCAGGTAACAGATATGTTAATTAGCTGGATTAGCCATTCCACAATATATATTTATTTCAGAGCATATATAATATAAATAAACTTTTGTCATTAAAACCTTTAAGTATTCTATCAACCAAAAAACAGTAAACCTGTCCATAATTTTCATAAAAGTTGGCATTGAGCATGCATTTAAAATACAACATTGCTCATTTTATTTTTCAAGTAAGTAAGTAACAGTAAAGAGTTTTCTGACCATGGGATGGGCTGTCTCTCCATTTATCTCCCAATCCTGGGGTCTCTGTCTCCCCATCTACCTCTCAATCCTGGGGTCTCTGTCTCTTCATTTACCTCTCAATCCTGGGGTCTCTGTCATTCCATTTACCTCTCAATCCTGGGGTCTCTGTCTCTCCATTTACCTCTCAATCCTGGGGTCTCCGTCTCTCCATTTACCTCTCAATCCTAGGGTCTCTGTCTCTCCATTTACCTTTCAATCCTGGGGTCTCTGTCTTTTCATTTATCTTTCAACCCTGGTGTTTCAGAATAATGAATAATACACAAAAATAATTCACGCCCAGTACGCTTCAGAAAGGCATTTTCTGAAAACTCACTTGGATGTGGCCACTATTGTCTTCTTAACCCAGGACTTTTAAACTAAAAGTGTTATATCTTTTATTAATGCAATACAATTTTAAAATATTTATGCTTGTATGTCATCCCTGGGGATTCTGGGTAAGTCTGGAATAGAACCTGAGTCTTTGTTCTAAGAGGGAGAAAAAGGAAGAAAGAAGAAGAAAAAGTATTCTAGGGATTCAGATGCACACCCTCCTTTCAAAGGAATTATATCATACATATTCTATTCTGCTTTGTCCACTAAACCGGTTATGGTGAGACTAGGAGAGATTTTACAATGATGATTATCAATTTAAAGGTCTTTTCTTCTGCTTACCCAACTGCATGGCTGGATGTGAACACTGTTGTAAGCATCGTGGGGCTACTGTTTACGACAGACTTTTCCTACACATCAAGGCAGTGCGTTGCTTATTACATGGGAGCCTGTGGCAGTCGCTTCACTACCAGCACTAGGCACTTACATCTCGCCTACATTGTTGCCTTCAAAATTATGGGTTGGTACAGTGTTGCAGAATACAGACCAACATTGGCTGCTGCCACACTGGAGAACAAACAGCTGTGCACATCTTCTGTATCCAGTGCAGCAGGGCCCTTCCCTCTCACCACACAGTACTCAAATTTCATACACAACCACAGCTAGCTTGATGTTCAACTGCATGCCTTTGAATTTTGTTTAAATCTTGCTCTTATCTCTTTAAAATAAGACACTATGTTCAACATTTCCTTTTTACCCCTCCACAAGTAGCTAGAAATGATTAATCTGAGAAAATTAATTTAAAATTTCTGGATTTAGGAATGGAGAAATTCTGAATGGTTCTTCAGCTCATTGAATGAAATATATTTTTAGTTCATGGAACAAAAAGGTTATATGCTTTATGAATGGTTGGAAAGGAACCAGAAAAAAGAAGACAGCAAATGCATACATTTGAAATTGCCATCTGCAAAATCCCCAAAGACAAATGTAACAGAACATGATGTATTACTTACTGCTCAGTGTACACAGTAGGGCAGAATACTTTAGAATAAATGAGATACATAAGATTCTTTAATGTATTCAGCAATTGTAAATATAGTTTTATGCTCAATTCTGCTCCACATTGAACAACATGGTGGGTTTCCCTGGGGATTTCTGTCATGGTTATAGTGACAGGCAGGAAAGTAGTTAGCTTCCCCTAGGCACTGAGAACATCAAGGAGATGTTCAGGTGAGCGGGAGACCCTGTGATTCTGAGGCTCCCAAAGAATGCCCCTTTATCTCCTTCTCCAAACCCAGGGGACTAGGCTTCTTCAGAGTTCCAGGTCTCCCTTTAAAGAAGTATAACCAGGCTGAGTGCTGCAGGTGCCTCAGCAAAGAACTGTCTTTACATCGGCTCTGATGAGGGGAAGTGGGTTCTGAGTGACTGGCCCAGGGACACCCGGCGCAGGTGCATCTTCCCCTCAGGGGCCCTCAGGGTCTGCAGCAAGGGCTGTCAAATGAACCCACCAGGGCAGATATTTCAAAATTAGATTCTTCTCTTCTAAGATGCATCCCAGAGTCCTGCGGGCACAGGCAGGGGCACAGCTGCCTGAGGCTGGTCCCATCTCTACCGTCCCTGCCTTCTCCACAGTGTCCAGCTCTGCCTCATCTCCTCTCACTCCTGTGGTCCTGAGATGGCCGGATGCTCTCCTTCCGAAGGCCACCCCTGCCCTGCTGCGCTCCTCGATGTCTGTTTGTTTTTGAGGTGTTGAGGTTTGAGGCAAGAGCCTTGGCATTCTACAGCGAGCTGCACCCCCAGTCCCGGGCCACTGCCTGGAGAGCAGGCTCACGCACGGAACCTTTGTCCACTGAGGTCGGCTCCCCGATTCCTCTCTTCACCTTTTTTATTTCCCCCGGCCCTACAGAAGTCTAGACTCACTTCTGCCTCCTGAAATCACTCTTCCTACAGCTTTGTTTTACTTGACTGTTCGTTTAAACAAAGCTTCTCAGTGTAAAGACTGGGGTATTCCTGGGGGAGGGTGAAAGTACCCCAAACCCCCTGTTTTCCTCTTTGTTGATCATTTGGAGAATATAATTTGATGTAACTTCAAACTTCCAAAATGTGTTTCCTTTTCTTTCCCTGATGCCTAGAACAGTATCTGACACGGAGTGTTAGGTTGACTCCGGCCTGAGCATGTCCCCTTCCCTTTCAGTCCTTAGTGACAGCAGCAACCCCGCCGCTACCCTTGAGTGTGTCCCCCAAACCTCATATCTTTGAAACTGAATCTTCAGTGAAGCAATGCTGAGGGGTGGGACCTCCAAGAGATGAGCAGGTCATGAGGGCTCTGCCTTCATGAAGGAGGCAAGGTTTCCAAGAGAGGGTGAATTTGGTCTCCCCCCCACCCAGTCTCCTGGGTTCTCCCTTGCCCTTCTGTCACAGGGTGGAAAGGCACAAAAGCCCTCACTAGATGGCACATCCCCCTCTGTCCTGGCTTTCCCAGCCCTGTTAATTGTGAGTAATAAGTCTCAGCTCTCTGCAAGTACACACTTGCGGGGCTGTTTGTTGTAGCTGCACAACACAGACAAAGGCACACATTTAGGCTCACTAGCTGAAAGCCCAACTCTACTTTTAGGACTCTACTTTGCTAACAATAGCTGAGTCTTAGCTAAGGACAGTAGCCAAGCTTCACGTACCACAGGCAGCCAACTAATCCGCCTGGGTTTAGATAAAGCAAACCAAGTCTAAAGCACGGAGGCTGTCTCTACTTCTTCTGCTCTCCGTCCAAAGATACGGCCTGCTTACCTTGCAGGGCAGAGTAGGGCAGGGCCAGGCAGGGCAGAGGAGAGGAGCTGAGAGCAAGGTAGGGGAGAGCAGAGCTCTGATCACCACCTGCGGCTTCTTAGCTGCTTGATTCTCGATTCATCTTCCGTTCAATTAGATTCTACTAAATTTGATTTGTCTAAAGTTATTACATTGGACAGTAGGTTCTCAAAAAAAAAAAAATCGACTGGATAAATAAACAGAGCCCTGGCCCATGATGCACAAAGGAGCTTCTCGAACCCAGAAGGAGCAAATGTGGTTATTGGGCTCTACACTTAGGAGATAGACCTGGGCACCAGGAGGGAAGCCGCCATCTACACACTCCCACCATGATCCCAGGCCCACAGCAGCAGAGCCAACTGATCACGGGTTGAGGCTTCTGAAGCCAAGAAACAAACCAATTCCTTCATTGAGTTACCTTTGGTATTTTGCCATACTGATAGGAAGTTGGTGGGCAGCGTTTCCCCCCTGTTGCTGTTTTAATACCTGACACAGTCAACTTAAAGGACAAAGGCCTCATTCGGCTCATGTTCTAGGCAACCCCCATTATCGCGGGACATCCACGGAGGTAGGAACCTGGAGCAACCCCTCCCATTTCATCTGTGGTAAAGAAGCAGAGAGCAGTGATTCGGCGCAAGAACAGGGAGGCCCACCCCACTTTCTCCATTCTTACACAAGCCAGGATCTCCTCTGCAGGGGGTGGTGCCACCCATAGTGGGCAGGCTTCCCTCCCCAATTAGCACAGTCAAAAGAATCCCTCAAAGACGTGCCCAAGGGCCAGCCCAAGGTAGACAGTCCCTCATCTGGAGTCCCCAGGGGATTCTAGATCCTCTCGGGTTGACAATTAAATAAAGAAACTGGGAAAGAGACATATACTTCGGCTCAATCTGAGCCACAAAAAAAAATTCATACTGATGCCATCAGCCCTTTCCTATACTTTCACCACAGCGTAGGCTACTGTTAATAAAGTGTTCAAATGGCTTAGTGCCCCTGTCGGGAACGGCAGGCTCTGTTGATGACTGAGGTTGGCTTCCATTTGGGAAGGTCACTGACCTAGATCCCTGCCTCCACCTGGCTGTTGGTGCTTTAATCAGAGCAGAATTTGTCAGCAGCAACCACTGGCACTCCCTCTCTCGCTTTTCTTTCAGTAGTCATCGGGATGTCCAAAGTACATCACAAGTGACCACTGTGTGGACGATGATGGGTGCTTTGGTATTCTTATTAACAGACAGCTCTTGGGGGTTAAGCTACAAATGGACAGCGTTGTCTGCTGATGAAAAGGGAGTGGTGAATTTTAGACACTCACAGATTTCTCACACAGTAAAATCCTCAATGGAGGAAATTCACAGTGCTTGTGCTTATAGTGCATGAGTAATTATGGGAAAGAGAGGACGTGTCAGGGTCTTCAGAACTACCAGGTCCAGCTCCCTGCCTCCAGGCATATCAGTCTGCAACCACCAAAGGGAGATGCTTATTTGACCAATTTTAGAAGCGGCAGCAGCCAGAGACCACACAGGGTCCCTTGCTAACTTGTTCCTTAAAGAACTTTCGAGTGTGTCTAACTCAGTGTCTCTCTTTATTATACTGCTACACAATAAGCAATTCACCAGTTGCTCCTAATATAGGATGGATTTCCCCTCAGGACAAACCCTCAACAATATGACCTCATACATTTTTAAATTTCCCAATTTGACCTCGGATGGACTGAATCCTTAATTTTTAGTACTCAGCGAGCACGGCTTCTCTTCATTAGCATGTAGGGCCCTTGGTCCTCAAAAGTGCTCTTTCCTCTTGTAGGCAGAGAGGAACATGGGCTTGTCCTCTACCCTTGGGCATCTAAGAACGAGAAGATGCTCAGAGAGCACAAGGCAAGAGGGCTAGCAGGCCACAGATCGGTCTCTTCTCCATTTTCAGTGAGAAAATTAGTTTCTCTCTGAGATGGTCCTGGGAGTGTTTAAAGTAGACAACTTTGCAGTTCTAACTGGAAAGCACTCCAACCACCTCCAGTACCTCCAAGGTCTTGCCTCCGATGCTGAGTGAGGTGGCCTTGCTGCGAGCGATCTGCTTCGTGTGGGCAGAGTATCCCCAGTTATAGTTCACTGGCATTAAATACTTGGCTTAAGGCATGCATATGTGAGAATCTTAAAACAAGAAAATTATATACTGTCTAATTAAATCCCCAGTTGTGAACTCTATAAATTGCAAAGAGGGCATTTGCAGATTGTCAGTGGTGCATTTAAAATGCTACAAAATTGAAACAGACGTAGAAACAAAGTTAATGTACACCCAAGCTTCTACAGGAGAGTTACAATCCTCCCGTTTTTTTGTTAAAACTTTTAAAAAACAAACAAACAAACGAAACTTTAAATATGTCGCTTATCTGTTGAATTCCCTCCAGTTGTGGAAGAGTATTTATTGAAATCTTTAGCAACATGCAGACGCTTCCTCACTTTAGATTAACACAGGTCACTGGAAAGCTGAATAATAGTATTGCAAATTAATTTTTCTCGACTATGGTTATAACGACCGTAATTAGCAGCAAATCCTTTCGCTCTATTTGCATGAGTTGAATTTTCCTTAATTACTCTGCAGTCTAATTATGGAGCTCAATCTAGAGGACTCACAAAAGGCAGTGAGGCAGAAAGCCGAAGACAGCATATCCCGAGTCCTGGATTTACTACTCTGGAGTCCTTAGTAAACCGGTTGGAACAGACTCTATTTGTGAGGGCATTAGCATGTAAGCAGTGTCAGGATGAAGACGCATGGCTCCGGCCGGCCATGCTAATGGAAAGTGATATTGAGTTTACTAATTCAGATAAGGGTGCACAGATTGCCTTTCCCCCAATGTGCTGGGACTGTCAGTGAAACAAATGCGTGGCCCATGTTGCAATTAATTTGATTCTTGTTCCTCTAAGGCTGCACTTGTAGATTTAATTAAGCTTCTGCACACTGGGCACATGCAGGAAGGATGGGAGTTTAATGGCTTCTTTTGAATGAAAGTAGCTGCGGAAGTTATGACTGAAAACAGCAATGGCAATCATCAGACAAAGGTAGTTTTAATAGGAAAGTATGTTTCTTCCTTCCTACCTGCGTAGCAGGCAATTTTTTTTAATTTTAATGAGAGATAGCTAATCATCCTTTCTCCTCAGCTATGTCCTCCCCATGTTCGTTGAATTGCAAGTCCTGAGGTAAATCCGACTCCCCCACTTTGTTTGACAGTGCTTCTACCATTCGGTTGATGATTTCTTTCATCAAAATAAGCGTAGCGTCTCCCAAATAGTTGTTTTAAAACCCAGAGCCAGCTATCTTGGCGTTGGTCTTTAGATTTACTTCCCAAATCACGCTCAGACTTCCATATGCTCTAGAAACAGACCGATAAGCCTTGTCTGTAAGCAGCGCTTTGCTGACCCGCCCGCCTGTTGACTCAACTCAGCTCCGGCACCAACAGGAAATGAAAAGCCTGGGGACTCTGCTGATATCAGGTATTAGCACACGTTATAGCGACAGTACGTCCTAGAAAGGGGAACACTTCAACAGCATGGATGGACTTACCACCTGCTTTACAGTTTTTGTATTTCGAACTTTCAACAGACTTGCCCCCCTTCCCACCTCCAGAAGCTCTCATGACTCCTTACGGGAAGTCAGTTTCCCTCTGAACTTAAAGTCTTCCTCTGTACTTCCTGAATCATCTTCTCATTTTCACCCTTGGACTATCTTTATGGCCATAGCTTATTTTTCCTACTAGGCTACCATACTCTTCAGATCCTGGGGTGGCCTGATACTCGTTGTCTCCATAGCACCTCAGGGTCCTGAAGAAGGAGGTGCCCTCAAATATTCATAGAATGAAGTGATGTTCCTCCTGTTCCTAATCCCTAATGCTGAACACAGCCCTTTAAGAGGGATAAAGTCTTCTGTACACAACAAACTAAGTGTACAAAAAATGTGCAAACATCCACACCATGCTTTGCTTTCGGCATTTAACACACTACAATCTAATAATTGCCACACAGGTCAGTTCATTCACCAATCTTTCAAAAGGTGTTTGCTGTGGTGTATTCCATAGCACCTTCAGAATCAGGGCCACAGAATTAGGTCCCCTTGAAAATTTCCAAGGACTTGCGTTAATGTGTTTAACCTAACTCTCTGTGGTTTCACATGTATCATCACAATTTAGAATTCTGCTAGACACAGAAATGTAGCAACTTGGCCTACCAACTTTCTGGGGCACTGACTTTTAAACATCACAGAGGACCAGCATCACATGGGGAATTGGCAGAACAGAGCACCTGCCTCACATTCTAATCCATCAGGCCAGGTGGCGTGACTAAGAGACAGCCACCATCTTGAGCCTCCAAATGATTGAGGTAGACAGTGTGTCCTGGCACAACTCCATCCCACACAAAGATGAATGTCCTGATGCACTGAAGACATAGCTACTAACAAGCTATGAACAGTAGCAAAAGCATGTATACATCAAATGTTGCAGGGAGTGAGTTGGTCTATAAAGAAAAGAAAATAGTGCAACCTTGAAATGTCACACAGGAATAGTCAAGTTTATCTGTGCCGCCCATCATCTTCTATCCATCAAACAGTCATTCTTAGTGACAAGAGGACACATGCCTGAAAACAACCCTTTGTTTATAAGTCTCATTTTTCCATAAGGCTGGGGTGATAACCATGATCTTAGGCAATGTTAAGTCCTAATCACGCAGAAGGGAGTAGCCGAGGTGGAGAGTACACGGACGACAGAATGCAATTACTAGGTTCCAGACTGCGCTTGTAGCCATCATATACAATTGAACATGACAACGGCTCTCTCTATTCATTTCTGGCAGGCTGGAGCGCACACCACAGAAATGGACAAATCAAAGCACTCCGCACAAGTTCTTACAAAGGGAACACGGGCACTAGTTTATCCAACAGACTCATTTGTTAGAAAGCTCAGAGTTGGAAAATGCCCAGATCAAACCTTAGATACTATCTGGTGATCTTTGGATTTATCAAGCAAGAGAGTCGAAGATGGGACTTTTCAGAGGTCACTACCCAAAAGACTGGCTTCAGAAACCTGCTTCAGCTCACCCCCAGGCCCTGGACACAGTCCCAGACTTTTCCTTCAAACAAAATGAGCTGGCATTTTCTCAGAAGAATCTTAGCATTCTTCCTCTTCAAGGAGTCTCTTGAATGATCTGACATTGGTAATGACTGCCCTCCAACACAGACAGATAGCAGCTGCTGTGGTTGGCCCCTCTCCTTTCCTTTGACTTTTAGCCTTTATTTTCCAGGACCAGTTGCAAAGGATTGCCCACAAAGGCTAGGTGAGCCAACAGAAGCAAGATGTGCAACCCCTACTGTGTGGAGTGTTGTTTGCTTCTGTATAGAAGTTCTTAGGAAGAAGTGACAGCTTCCAGCTGCATGTGTTTAAGTCTGGAAGCACCCCTCTTTCACCCACAATCCTGTCGTACATCTATCCTTCACTAAAAACTATTCCAGATCTGCCTCACTCCAGCTGGGATGCGACTCTCCACTGAGTGCAGGTCCTGGTCAGGATGAGCAGAACTGGGAGGGCCCTTCACAATCAGGCTGGAGAGACGGCTCAGCCCACACTACTTAGCCAGAAGACCCAAGTTTGGGTCCCAGCACCCACAGTGGGTGGCTCGATCCCTTCTTCTGGTCTTCACAGGGACACACACATGTGGCATACACACATGTGGCATACACACACATAAAACTAAATGTTTCATGAAAACAAGACAACTAAAGGCACATTTAAGTAATATGAAACCTTAAGTAAACATACAGGCAAAAGCTTTTTTTTTAAAAAAAAGTATTTTTAGTTTAAATAGCTGCTTACAGGGAATAGGGTGTACTTCTATAATGATCTTTCCCAAACACTTGAAACTATTCTTCTTTCATTTGGCAGGAACTGAAAACTCCATGTTGATCCCAAGCCCCCTGTTCCTACTGAGGTGCGGCATGGCTTGTGGGGCCACAGGAGAGTCAGAGGACTAACACCGAGCGGCAACAATAACCCAGAGAAATCTCAGATCTTCTTACTTGCTTCTAGATCCGGACAATTTTCTGTGTAATTGAGAGCCAGGGCTCTGCCTACCCCGCATTCCACCCAAGCCCAGGGCCTGCCATACTTTCTTCCCCAGCTCTGACACTCTTCCGCCAAGACCCCAGCATTTCCTTCGCTCGCAAAGGTCCAAGCTGTTTACAAAGCAACATTTCCTCATTCCTCACAGTCCCACATCTGTGGCAGAACGGTGGCATCTGGTTCAATATTTCATTAAATCCTCCTGAAACCTAACAGTTCAATCTATTAGAAAACTACGGACCCTGAGCAACATAAATTACCTTGCAGGCTGCGGTGGAGCACACAGCACAGGCCATTTACTGGGGAGACATTTACAGCTGGGAGTTTCTGCACATTCTGGATGCATGAAACATAACCTTTCTAAACCTCCCTCAGATGGTAAACAGTAGACTGAAGAAAGGAACAAACAAGAACTCCTTAGCTAAAAAGGTTAGTTGGGTCCGGAGCAAAGGATTACCATGTGGTGTCTTAACTACCCACAGGATGAATCTTGAGTCTTCTCACGGGGATGAATTTTGTGTGGATCCATGCCTGAAGCCCAGTTTTTTTTTTTTTTGTTTTTTTGTTTTGTTTTTTTTTTGCACTTCTTTCTTGTCCCTCAGCAAATGACAGAAGAACGTTCACAAGAAAGCCACACTGAAGTCTGTGCCTAATGGAAAATTTAGAGCTAATTTATTTTTGCTGCAGGGCATCTGTGAGTTAGGCAGAAGGCAGGCTGGATGTACAGCCTCATGCTGGACCTGTTTTGACTGTCAGTACTCAGTAGAGTCCACCTTCAAATGTAGCTGTCACGTGACAAGTTCTGGATGCCTGGCACTTTTGATGACAGTGATCGCCTGGACCTCCATGCCTTTCACTCAGTGACAATGACAGCATCCGTGCTTGGTAAAATTAAACTGCCTTTTTTGGTGGGGGCAATCTCCTTTTATTTGCAACTTTAATGAGTTCCTCCTCCTGACCCAGACCACAGTTTAAACTTACTAGAAAGGAGGACAAGTATTTTTATATCATTATAAGGACCCCTTAACTGGTTGGTTTTCGTCAACTTGACCCAAACCTAGACATATCTGGGAAGAGAATTTTTTGTTTTTGTTGTGGGGGGGGGGGGTTGGGGGGTTGGGGGGGAGGTTGAGACAGGGTATCATTATGTACAGCTGGCTGTCCTGAAATTCACTCTGTAGACCAGGCTGGCCTTGAACTCACAGAGATCTCCCTGTCTCGGCCTCCCAAGTGCTGGGATTAAAGCATGTACCACTATGCTTGGCTGAAGAGGCAATTTTAACTGAGTAAATGTCTTCCTGAGGTTGGCCTGTAGGCAAGTCTGTGGGGTACTGCCTTGACTTAGGATTGATGTGGGGGGGGGGGCAGTTCACTGTGGGCAATGGTTGGGCAGGTGGTTCTGCAATGTATTAGAAATCAGGCTAAACAAGCCAGTAAGCAGCACTCTTCCACAGCCCCTGCTTCACTTCCTGTTTCCAGGTTTCCACCTTGAGTTTCTGCCCCAATTTCCTTCAGGGGAAATATAAGGGTTTGTTGAAACAAACCCTTTCCTCCCCAAGTTGCTTTTGATCATGCTATTTTATCATAGCAATGGAAACCCTAACTAAAACAGACCCAAAAGAGATTAACTACAGGCCTAAAAACTGCCCTTAGGTAACCCAAGGGGGTTCTTGGCCCCTTGGGTGAATACAGCACTAAGTATGTGTTGCATGGAGAGTAGGAAAATGGAGCTTTAATAACCACACATGCTTAGTTCATTTACAAATTTATTGCTTGCTAGTTAGAGGGAGCCAAGACTCTTAGTGACTGGTTGGCTGGCAGAGCAATTGATCATATTAGGACCTACTTCCTCCAAGCTTCTGGAGTTGGTCCCATAAGACTTCTTGCTTACGGGAGTTTACCTAGCCACACTCGAAGAATGAGATAGTTTCAAATGAATTGTGTGGTCCATGGATTGCCACTGCTGTACCATGAAATCAGTGGAGCTGACGTCACTCAGTTAGCAGTCATCAGGAAAGTCACATGGAAGTGATTTATGCAGAAACTGTAAATTAGGAGTCACAGCTGTGGCTGTCTCCCTCCCCCGATGAGGCATTTAACTTAGCTTAGATTGTTCTTGCTCTATGAAATGAGGGATTAAGGAGAGATGGAGTCTAAAATCACTCTTCCTATAGCTCTTGAAATCTCATGCACTGTTTAAATGGAACAATCATGAGCACCCAATGCATTCTATAAGTCAGGGATATAAAGTGAATTATTTGTGTGCTCAATCCTACCTCCAGATCACACTGTTGTTTTAAAAGAAGTACAGAAAATAAATGGACCAACATAGAAAAAAAAAATCTATCCTGCTGCATTTCAGGCAATTAGTACCCATTTGGCCCATATGAACATATATGTTTGGCATAAAAAGTAGTCATCACATTAGAAGCAACCTAAGCAATTTCTGAAGATGAAATAAAACTCATATATGCACACATCACATGTCAAGTTCATGTCTTCAGGGAAAGTCTTTATGAATTATATGGGATCTCAGGATATCAAGGGTAGATAGTATCACCTTTATCTTCCTCATTGATAAACTTTGTCTAAATCACTGCTCTCTGAAGAAGTCGCATGGAGGCCACCTTATAAGAATGTACTCAGACAAGATGTCTGAAACACAGTCTGGTGGTTTGAATGAGAATGGCCCCCACAGGCTCATATATTTGAATGTTTGGTTCCTGGTAGGTAGACTGTTTAGGAAGGACTAGGAGGTATGGCCTTGGAAGAGGTCTATCACTGAGGGGTAAGCTTGGAAGTTTCAAAAGCCCATGCCAGGCCCAATCTCAGGCTCTTGCTTGTGTGTTCGTTCTCTCTCTCTCTCTCTCTCTCTCTCTCTCTCTCTCTCTCTCTCTCTCTCTCTCTCTCTCTCTCTCTGGATCAGGATGTAAGCTCTCAGTGACTGCTCCAGCATCACATCTGCTGGCCTGCTGCCATGCTCTCTGCCATGATGATCATGGACTAACCCTTTGAGATTATAAGCGGGCTCCCAGTTAAGTTCTTTCTCCTGTAAGCTGCCATGATCTTGGTGTTTCTTTACAGCAATATAACGATAACTAAGACAGAGGTCTATCACTTTTATTTACCTCTCACAGCCCCAACAGAGACAATTTTATTCTTACTAATTTGCTAGGTAATTTCATTCCCAATTGGCTATTTTTCTAAAGAGGTAGCATTGGGCTGGCCATTTGCTAACATCTACCCATGGCACACTGTGACAGGGGCTTACTCAATTCCCTTTCCAAGAGGAAGGGAAAGAAAAGGGATAGAACGTGGCAGGAGGGAACAGATGACTTGTTTTCTCCCATGAGTCCTGCTTCTCCTGGTGACACACTGGTGGCCTTGGCCATTTTCAGTCTTCATTATGTTCTATATACTCGTGGTATTTCTTTACCTCAAGAAACTATCTCTTAGAGCGCTGGCATGCTATTTATAGAGAAATGAAATTCCAAACTCAAACAGGAAGGCAATATATTTTATTTAACTTTTTCTGCTGAGTCTAGGCAGAACTTAACATGCGTGGAATTAGAGTGAATCTAGATTTGGGGTGAGCAAATGTTGCTTTTATAAACTGTATCTTGATGGCAGTCTGTGGGGTCATGGTGCATGATGGTAAGGCCTCATGTGTGAAACTCCACTGCAGTGCTCAAACCATGCTCCATAACACTTAGGAAAATTGGACTCAATGGCCCATAAATTAGCTTTGATTTGTCAAATTCAGAAATTTTAAACATAGAAGTAATTTATGATCATCTATTGTCATATCTGGATATTTTCTCTCCTCTAATAACATAATTAACTTCATTCTAGTTATAAATTTAGAAAATACCCATTTTAAGAAAAATAAATATGGAACTGACTTATTTCTCTTAGTAATGAAGAAAAAGTCTGCAAATGATCAAATTTAGCAAATCTGTTAAAGAAGAAAATTATTAAAAGCCAGAGTAATGTAGGCATTGAACATAGACCATGCATCAGCTTTCCTAGTTTAATTTTCCATATTTATGATGAAATTTCAAAGTGTACCTTGTAAGAATTCCAAGGCTGTCATAAAGATCTTACTATGGTTTCCTGTTATTTGGTATTGCCTAGCAAGCGGTCTTCAGATCCAAGTTTTAATGAGAGAACCAAATGGTTTGGCAAAAATGTGAGATTAGCTGTCATCAAGAATGAAAATACGTTCTTGTCAAAAGTGTTTCAAAATATTTAGTAGCTTTCAGGACACGTCTGTCAAACTAGTGCTAATAGTATAAAGCACAGTTGAAATGTATGACAGACAGTATGTGAATGACACTAAATATTTTTAGCTGAGTGCTAGAAATATACTGTGTTGTCCAGAGTTGAGAAGTAGAGACAATTTCTTGCTCAGAGGGAGATAATCCAAGGGCAAAATACTTGTGACTGGGAATGAAAAAGAAGGGACAGGCAGCTGTCATGAAACTTGGTATGCAGCCCTACTATCTAAAATAGCATGGTATAAGTCACGAAAGGCTATGACAGGCTGTTCCCTAAGTGTCTGATGCCCTAGTGGGTCACTAGGGTAAACCCAACAATGCTCTCTATGCCATGCGGTTTTACTCAGCTTTTCCCATGTCAGAGCCACATGCCGACCCTGTCTGCCTGAAGTTGGGGCTCCAACCCCACCTCGAGGGACTGTGTCTGGCTTGCCACAGTTCAACCCTCAATCTGCATAATGCCTTTTCGTTTGTGACAGGAGAGCTCCCACTTCTGGACCAGAAGCTGCCATCCTCCCAGGCATGAGCCTCATTGTCCCAGGTCCACAGAGGTATAAGAGTGATGGAATCAGTGCCTGCCAGCTCCCTCTGCTCGCACAGCCTAGCCTTTCTGTCTTGAAGCAAACAAGTTTGCATGCAAGGAAAAAGAGACGCATAGCTGGCCATGAGGGCAAGTGGGGCTAAGAACAATGCTGGGAGGCACAGAGCTCTGTCTCTTTGGGACCCACAGAAAGAACAGGCTAGGATCATTACAGGCTCTTTCAAAACTCAATGTGGTACTAGGAAATAGGAAGCAGGAGGCAGGAAGCAGAAGTAGGAAGCAGGAAGCTTTTATGCTTTCAGAGGACCCATTAGTTTCAGTATTAAGTAAGGATTTTATGACTTGAAATCCATTGAGTTGGAAAACTATGCATTTAAAGAAGAAACTGATAACCATAGCCCATGTGTGCTAGCTAGTTCCATCTCAATGGCCATCATGGATAACCATGGCCTATATGTGCTGGTTGGTTCCATCTCCATGGCCATCACTGATAACCATAGCCTACATGTGCTGGCTGGGTCCATCTCAATGGCCATCACTGATAACCATAGCCTACATGTGCTGGCTAGTTCCATCTCCATGACCATCACTGATAACCATAGCCTACATGTGCTGGATAGTCCCATCTCCATGGCCATCACTGATAACCATAGCCTGCGTGTGCTGCCTGGATCCATCTCAGTGGCCACTTTGTCTAGCTTGAGGATACGCTGTTGACAATGCAGAAGGTGTTTTCTTAAGGCAGTTTGGTTTGCTCACAGTTTGATGTGCAGTTGGTAAAGATCCCAGAAGACTACAGGTAGAATGCTTCTAACATGGCTTCAGGTGCTTCCATGGCCTCAGGAATGGTACCAATTACACAAATATTCTCCTCCTGTTATCTGAACAACATGATTCTCTTAGCCAGACCAGGCCAGGGCTAATAGTCCAACCGGGAGACAAACCCCTTGTCCAATGACAACAGTCACCTAGTGCAGTGAGATTGATTATGATGGTGGTGACGAGAACTCAAACTATTCTAAATATTTTCCACTAATGTTAAGACGTTTTTCTTGTGAAAAGGTGCATACCACTTGTAGTAAAACATGTAGTCCAGCAGCATCAATTAACTCACATAACCCTGCAACTGTCACCACTAGCTACCTTGGGAAACTGCCATCCCCCTAAACTGAAACTGTCCCCATTATACACTAAGCCTTTGCCTCTTCCTCAGCCCTTGGCAATCCTATGAAAGTGACACCCTCAATACCTCGTAGGAGTGACCCCACACAGCATTTACCACTCAGCAACTTGGGGTTTCGCCTAGCCTAGTAGTTAGTCCCGATGTGTGGTAGCCACGGTCAGATAAGGTTCCTTTCTAGGGCTGAATGCTATTCCACCACATCTTGTATATCTGCTCATTTGCCAGAGGGTGCTAGAGCAGCTGCTAGCTTTTTAGATTCTGTGAATGATTGTGCTGTGAGCATGGGTATGTAAGTCAGCCTTGAAGACCCTTCAACTCTTTCTGTGCCATAACCTAGAAAGACTCCCTTTTATAATTAAGAATGGAAGGCTGCACTGTGGAGCCCCAGTGTAGCACCTTAAGCATTGGAGGCACACCTCAAAAAAGGAGTTTGGCCAAGGCACAAAAATGAACTAGGTAAGAGACTTCCTGGCTAACAGCCTCATCCGATGGAGTCCTCCAGCTACGGTGATAAACATTTCAGAGTCCAAAAAAATCTATTTTAATTTGTTTTTTCCCTCATTCTGCTTAGTTTGTCTCTTAATTTATGGCTCTTTCATCAGAGCTATTTCATTTACCTTAGCTTAATTTGATTTGTTATTTGTTCAGAGCTCCTGTTAAATTGTTGAAAGTTCTTCACGTAGTATCACCCAAATTAGAAGCACACTGTCTGAAGGAGAAGTGATTGCTGAGTGCCCTCGACTGAACTAAAGAGGCTGAAGCTAATGCAGTGGTCAGGATGGTAATTAAAGACATTCTGGAGAATTCAAATTTTATAAATCACGGGACACATGGTATTTAAGAAAACTATGAGCAACGTCCCCTGTGTCTCATGTTCAGAATAGGGCCCCCCAAATCAATGAGCAGTGTTGCTCTGCACGTAATCGGATCTATAATTCTGACCTTTGAAACAGTGAACTTCTTAATGGTCCTCATTCATCAAGCGCTCTCCCCATGCAGCGCTTCTCCCTCTACTAAGGAATTGTCCTTTTACTTAGATACTTACAACTTCAGACTGGGCGCTATTATTCATACCATGTTCTTTTGGAACACGGTTGCCCACACTAGGCTGACCTCTCTGGAGGAGCGTCTCTAATAACTTGGGCAACAGAGTTTTATAAGGCAAAGGGCACTGTCAACTACTTGGGATGATACAGCCTGGTCTCATAACTGGCCAGCTAAGGATTGGCAAGTATGTCGCTCCTTGAAGAGACCGTCAAGAAGCTCTGCCTAAGCCAGAAGGGGGTCAAGTTTCATGAATCATGTTAGGACTCTATAGAATTCCAGCTTTAAAAAAAAACACAACAAATCTGATCTTAGGGATGAGAATTAGAATTGTTTGAAAATTCAAATGGATCAGTTCTTGGAGCCTAAGAACCTGCAAAACCATTGTAAGAGCAGAGAATTCATTTGATCCTAGACGAAGTGTATTCGGCTAAGGCATGTGAGCAGTTGACAGACAGGGAACTGAGGTGGAGTGACCTGGCCTGGTCACAGGGGCAGACTGTGGGGCACAGTCAGTGGTTAAGAGAAGTTGGAGCTGGTTGAGGGAAGGCAGCGACACTGTGATAGTGGGCACATTGGACATGACATGAGGGCTCCACATGTCTGTGTCAGCCAAAAGCAGTGAAGGACTATGCAGATCACAAGGTCATAGATATAAGACATTTTGCTACTAAGCATTTCAGTAAATGTCTTCTTCCTAAATTTGTTTTTATTAATATTTCTTTTGAATATAGGGTCAATGAGCCAAAGTCTGGCACAAATTCATTATTAAACACGGTCTAGGGAACAGGAGCCTGTAACAATAAAGTGGTAGGTGGTTAGCAAGGCTGTCCAGAGGGTGAGAAGCCTTAATGAATCCCAGAGTGATTGCTACCACAGACAGAAATCTAGACTTTTCCATTGTAAAGGCACTGAATAGGAGACCTGGAAAAGCTAATATTTTAATTTAAGATCCATGCCTACAGTATAGAGAAAAATTCATTCTCCCATTTGTTTATTCATTTTTAAATCTAAATTCACGTCACTTGTGAACAAAAAGGAAAACAATAAGCTATTTATAAAAGTGTGTTTCAAAGGTGGCATGAAAGTCAAGTAGCTGTTCCCAGAGCCTAAGCAAGGGCTGGAGGAGGGCAGGAGGACACAAGGCACATGGTGCAGAGGTGGGGGGGGGGGGGGGGGCGGGGCATCCAACATTCTGTACCAGGGTAGGAAAACTGTTGTTGACTATTGTTGACACCGGTTAAGTGAATGTAAAGCGTACTCTGAACGTTCCCAAGAAAGAAAAGACACAGATCTGAGGTGAAGTCTATGTCAGTTACTCTGACTTGATCACTGCACATCCTAGACACATAGTGAACCATGCACTGTGCTCCATAACATGTATCCTTACTGCCTATCAGTTAAAACACATGCAATACAAACTTAACAAATAAATGATAGTTTAACTATTATGGACTAGGCCATTTACTTTTTAATTAAGCCATATATGAAATTAAGTATATATCCATTCAAATCTATCGTTTTCAAATTTTAAATTAAGAATGCAAAGAATTATAGTCAAGTTTTAAAACAGTCCTTCCAAGTGGGGACTCTGTCCATTAGAATATTTATATTATAGGAAAGTTAACCAAATATGATACTATGAGACTTACATTCCCTAGGTTTTTAGTATATCTGATGTTAAAACAAGCATCATGTTCAAGTTTTTTGTTTATTTGTTTTTTTTTGTTTTTCGAGACAGGGTTTCTCTGTGTAGTTTTGCGCCTTTCCTGGAACTTGCTTTGTAGAACAGGCTGGTCTTGAACTCACAGAGATCTACCTGCCTCTGCCTCCCGATTGCTGGGATTAAAGGCGTGCACCACCACCGCCTGGCTCCTCATGTTTTTAAATGCCCAAACAATTCAAAGGCTTGCACTATGTCTGTTTGTAGTACCAGTGAAGGAAGCCAGAGCCTCGCACATACCAGCAAATACTCTACTCTGCAGGCTTGGATTAGAGAAGTACTCTGCTTGCCTTTAATGAGGGGGCATGCTGCACACTTGCTCTGGACAAAGCACTGTGACGGATGTAAGGCTAGCTGCCAAGCATGGCTACCAGAGATGACTCACAGCCCCACCATGCTGCCATCTCCCAGGAAACAGAGGACTCCACCCTCCCTAGTGTGGCCTTGAGGAGAGTGGACACCAGTGTGGAAACAAGGTCAGGATGGAGGAAGGCACAAACTCCAGGTGTCTGCATTGGAACTGGGCACTCAGGCAGGTGCTGCGTCCAATGTCAGAGGAACGTAATTCATGTAGGAAACTTGTGAGGCCCAGGAGAAAATGGGTCATTCGTAGGGAAGTATGACCTCAGGCATCTTTTGGATGTTTGTCCTTGCTTTGTTTTTACAAAGGAGAAGTATATTTAGAACTCAGTCCATTTTCACTTGTTGCAGTAAGATCTATAAGAACAGCTTCATGCCAGCGCCACCTGAGCAGTGTTCGCACAGCTTGAGGGGGTATGAAAATAACAATGCCCTGAACTTCTTTCAGTAGATGCACAGTCTACGGGGCAACATGGCGTTTCATCTTACACTGCTGCCATTGTTCAAACCATCCAAACAACAACAAAGGGTCCTCTAATTAACACAGTAGGTCTTCACCCTTTTGAAAACCCATACTATACATGGACATACGTGAAAGATTCCATTTGTAACTCCATTTCCTATTAAAAAGAAATTCAGGCCGGGTGGTGGTGGCGCACGCCTTTAATTCCAGCACTCGGGAGGCAGAGCCAGGCGGATCTCTGTGAGTTCGAGGCCAGCCTGAGCTACCAAGTGAGTTCCAGGAGAGGCGCAAAGCTACACAGAGAAACCCTGTCTCGAAAAACCAAAAAAAAAAAAAAAAAAAAAAAGAAATTCAGATTTATGCTAAAAATTCATGCCACAAGGATCACGGATGCAACTTACAGTCAAACTGGAAACTGGCCTATTTTTTTTTTTTTTTATTGTACGCAGTTTTCTTCTATTTTGAGCATTATCCATGGCTATTTTTACTTATTAATCTAAAATAAAATGAGAAAGAAATGAAATGGTTTCATGAAATTTGACTTCTGGGACTCTCTGAGACCCACATTTCAACAACCATACTAAATAAAATGTCCTGTTTCCACAGCCTTGGTGTGCTCTCTCATACTAATAGGAGGTGAGGCCATGTCAGCCCCGATAGTCACATGCTCTCTAGACAATGCAGACAGTGGAAGGACTGAAGAGTCAGTGGATCTGGAGACAGCCACTGTGAAGAACAGTCACGTTTTCTCTTAACATCCTTGGCTGCATGCGGCTTCAGAGGTAAGGTGCAGGGAATTACGTTTTCACGCATAACCTATGCTAATGGATGGATAAAAGTGGGCTGAGCTGGAGAGTGCTTGGCCATAACACCAGGAATTAGGACAATGGTTACCCTGAGGTGCCTGGCCTCATAGTGGCATGAGGGCCCAGCACTAAGGTCATTCAGAAGCCTGTCCCAACCTCCTGGGACTGTGCCAGTTGGAAGAGCAGGACTGAAGGCGGGCTTGGGCCTCACTTCAAGTACACACTGAGGACATCGGTCCCCACCTGGCAGGTGGGCCACTGGGTCTGTTCTGGCAGGTTTTGATTCCTAAAGTATCATATGTAAGGCCACAGCCAAGTCTATGTAGAACCTGCTGAGATTCAAGAGTCTTCCCCAGGCACCTCAACACTGATGCCTCAGCCACCTAGGCCCACTCAGCCTCTGCAGAGAGAGGTTTTTGCCTTACCCAGCCCTCCCACTGACTAAGCAGGGTCTTCTGCATAATGAATCCTAGGTGGTGAAGAATGGCTTTCCTTTGACCTTCCAGGAAACCCGGAGGACAGGAGGTGATCAACAGACCCAGCTAAACACACTCCTGTGCACATCCATCCTGGGGCAAGGATGCCGATTCATGTGCTAGAGTACAATGGTCTCTATATCTTGTCTTTATTTAGATGAGTCCATGCTAAATGCACATATTTTATATGCCACTGAGAAATAAAGAATCGACGTACATACTTCGCCATGTCCTTGCATAATGTGTGATTTTTTTTGAAACTGGGATTTGAATTAAGCATCACACTTAAGGTATTTCCCACATCCAGGTCACACTGAGCTACAGTTAGGGGTGTAAAAAGGCAGAACAGGGTAACCAGAGTCAACAAACATCAGCTTGCCTCCAGCCACACACATCAGGCGTCTCTTTGAAAAGAGGGTTTTCATCAAATTTTCCCTCTTATCTTTTTTGTTTCATGATGTCTTCAGAAATATTTCCCATTTTTTTTTTTATGGCAGATTTCTTCTCAGTAGTACTAGCATTGCTTCAATGCAATAGAATGGGCACTAAATGTTTAATAGCTCGCTTCATTTGTAAAATGTATCATAGACAGGTGACAGGGGTATGCATTTCAGCATCAAGATAGTTATGTGTATCCGTAACAGGCACTGCCATAAAGAATAGCTTCTGCTTGCTATCTTACATAATAATTCATATCTCTTTAATTATGTTTCAACAGTCACAACTGTTAAGATTGCTATGTACCATGGTGGCTTAGACAGGAATATAATTATAATTAATACAAATGCTCTCAAACTTATGTAAGATCTACAGCAATTTTAGAAACAACAGCAAATATAATTAATCACAGTAAAATCGACAGCGGTGATACACTAAAGTCTGTCAAACTGTTATTGAGATAAATTATTCCTTATGGGAAATGTTGAAAATGCAGGTATTTTTATTTACACAAATGCACCAAATTAGATGTAGATAAAATACGGTAAAAAAAAAAAACCCTCTCATTTGCATTATTGTAAATTAATTATGAGAGCGTGCTGCCATGAGGCTCTGCATAAAGCTTTCATTTTCTAGAAGTTCACCTTACAGCCTTCTGCAGCATTTGCTGCCCCAGCACCGCGACGTCAGAGGCACATGCCAGGTGGGACAGGGACGGAAGACACTGATTTGCCCACAGATAAAATAAACCTTTGGGCCTTACCAAAGGTTTTTTGTTTGTTTGTTTGTTTTGTTTTTTTGTAAAGCTTTCATATCATTAGTCCAGGCAAAGCCTAACAGATTTGTGAGAGTCATAGAGCATTGTAACACACCCCCCCACGGCCATGTCTGCTTTTGGTTACTATCGCCAATATGCTAAAGTGTTCCACGAATGGATTGGCTTAACGTTTCTTCAGCAAAGATTGTTTCACAGGACTGTCCTTTCAGAAGGCAAAATGATGTTCACCCAGTTAGTAACTAACCATGCCTCCTTATGGAAATGCTAAGGCATGCACCGGTGCTGAGATTTGCCAGACCCATGCCTAGCTCCAGGCTGACTAGCTTGGAGTGCTGAGCATGGACAGACAATGAGCTCATCCTTTGCCGTACCCATTTCCAGCAGCACTATCAGAAATATTGATAAATTAGTTTCAACTTCCTACTTTCTCTTGTGCTATGGCCATGAATATACCCTCCCAGATAGGAAGGCATGTAGGTAGGTATGGTGGTTTGAAAGAAAATGGCCCCCAAAGGGAGTGACAGTGTTAGGAGCTGTGGGCTTGCTGGAGTAGGTAGGGCCTTGCTGGAGGAAGTGTGTTACTGTGGAGGTGGGCTTTGAGGTCTCACATATGCTCAAGTCACGCCCAGTGAGTCAGTTCACTTCCTGTTGCCTTTGGATCAAGATATAGAATCCTCAGCTCCTTCTCCAGCAACATGTCTGCCTGCATGCCGCCATACTCCCAGACGCCATGCTCCCCGCCATGATGATAATGGATTAAATCTCTGAAACTGTAAGCCATCACCTCAATTAAATGTTCTCCTTTATAAGATTTGCCATGGTGTCTCTTCACAGCAACAGGAACCCCAAGACAGTTGGTAAATAGATGATCGATAGATAGGTGATAGATGGATGGATGATAGGTAGATAGGTAAATATGTAGATAGTAATAAATAAATCCATGAGTAGAGGAAAGCCAGGCTAGTAGCACAAACAGAAAACTCTACGAAGTTTGATAATATTAATTTCTACCTAGAAAAAGTAGCCAGTTCTGTGTAGAAGTCCACACCCAAGGCCATTCTTTTCCTTCTCTCTCTTTCATTCTCTTTCCTCATTCCCTGCTGGCGTCTCCTTATTTATTGAAGACTTTCTGTGGGACAATGAGAAATGTGGCTGAAAGATCAGCTGCTCAGGGACCAACATCACAGGGCTTAAAGTGACGGAACAAAGAGGATGTTTGGAAGGCCTACTGGGTAGCTTAAATAATGAAACATGCTTGTTACACACCAGTGAAACTCTGGCAACCGATGCATGATTCATGCACCGCTTTAACTATTCTGTCTAAAAATGGTGCTTGTAAAATTTAAACTTGAATTTCGGCAGAAAAACCCTGAACAATTCCAAGTTTTAAGGATTTCTATCACGTGTAGCACAAGCCTACATTTTAAAGTGTCGCATTTACAGGCAGAGTGTGTTGACTAATTTGTCTTATGGAGAACACAGTCTCTGTTTCAGAGAAGGCCAATACAGCAATGCATGCTGTGCAGACAGCCCTGTTAAGATTACTGTGTAGTAAATAATCATGTAAAATCTGACGTGACTTATGGGTCTTTGGTCTAAAATTGTATCAAGGCCATATGTTACCAGAGGCAATCTCTTTCCATGCATAATTTATGGTATCAACCCTGTGTCTACCTAAGAGACCCAGGTAGAAAAATGAACAATCCAGCAGAGAAAGACCCTTGGAGGATTAGTTATCATTTAGCTGAGGTCACGAGGGCAACCGGATTACTACATTTCAAGCTGTTCCTCACAGAGAGCTTGCTGGATGACACAAAGCTCCAATATAGTCTAAGAATTTAAACTAAGTCTCAGAAATCTTCAGTTTGAATAATTAGGCATAAAGGACCTATTGTTACTTGAGATTTTCCTTGGTGCATGTTAAAAACAATACAAAACCACTGATATCCCCACATAGATATCTACATAAATGTTGAGGTGAGGAGCAAGCAAAGATCACCCAGAAAAAAAAATATAAGCGATGAGGGACAAGAAAAAAAGAGATACACCAAAATAAAAATAGCATGAAATGTGGGGAAGAAGAAAGAGAAATAAAGACCTAAAGACAAATAAGGCTAAGCGTGGTAGGTAGCTCATGCCTACAATCCCAGCACCCAAGGGATGGATGCAAGATCTTGAGTTCAAGGCCAGCTGGGGCTATAGAGTGAAACCCTGTTTCACAAAACAAAACAAGCACACAAAAGAAATAAAAAAATGAAGAGAACAATGGGGTAGGAAGAGGAAGGGTAGGACAAAGGACATCTGACAGGGACAAAGGACACACGGAAAGAGCAAGACAACGTTGTTGGCTGGGTCCACGTGCTTGGATGTGAACTCACTTATATATTGCTCAAACACAAGGCTTATTTTCCCTTGAGATGTTCCTTGGACTCTACAAGCTCACACTGAAGGGCTCTAGCGTCAGAATGATTATTTCTAGTTCATAAGGCACATCCATGTACTAGGGATGTACACCCTGGGAGTACATCCATGTCACAGAACCCTGAATTCCAAGTGTCCTGAGCTGAACTCTTCTTTCTGCTATAAGGTGTCTTCTAGTCCTTCTCTGCTCCACATTCGGGTGAACGGTGGCATCATCACCACCGCCTTGCTGCAAGAACAACTAGGCTTCTTCTAGACTTTTCCTTCTCCCTCCAAATTGAAAATTTATCTCCTGTTACTCCCTCTCCATTCAATCAGTCTCTGTACAAGAGCTTTCCTCCTTACCACACTCACATCTGCACACAAAACTTAGCTGATACCACCGTCAGCTAGACTTCATGATGGAGTCCAGCCTCCTTCCACGGCCACATAACCTTCACCATCTGACTCTGGGTCTGCTTCACCTCCTCAGTCCGTGACCACACCCCCAATCCATGGCTTCAACTGCTCCTAACCGCAGAGGGAAGCAGCAAGCCTCCTGCACTTCCTCTGTTTGGGACCATTTATCCCACTGCTTCTGACCATCTATATTTTCGTTTGTCATTTTATATAAATTGAAGACTTTATTATTAAGTTGGGTTTTTAAAAACTTGCTCACACAAAAGCAGACACCGAATATTTTCCATCTAGGGAAGAAAAGAATCACTTACCGTAGCCAGAGTTCCTCATCTCTTCCACCAATGAACGATCCCTTAGCCAGACAGAACCATATCATAACCCTGAACTGGCTCCAACGAATTAGTCCTTCACATGTGGATGCCCTGTTTCGTTTTTTTGTTTGTTTGTTTGTTTGTTTGTTTTTTACTTTGGGGCTGATCTTTGAGATTGTTTTCTTGTGGGGTACAGTACTGATTAACTGCTCCAAGCATGATACCAAAGTAGAACATTGGCTCAAGGAATTCATCCTCACAGTTTTCATTATAATGGAGGGCAATCTTCCTCCTCACATGCTTGGGAGCATCAAGTACAAGAAGTCAGTCATTAGGACCAAACACTTGTCAGGAGATAAAACAATTTCACATAGCTTTTTATATTATCCCATGGGAAGAAATAAAGTTCTTCTATTTCTTTTGGCATGATATGCTTTTTATATTCACAAAATCTCCAAGCATTTACTCTAAATTTCTGCCCCCTAACTGCAAATGCTACATGATTAAAAATGTTCACAATCACAGTCACAGCTGTGTCTTGGCCACCATGGCCTACCCAGCAACTGGATCTTATCATACCCACAAAGTGACCTGGCAGACAATGACGAACAGCTCCACATTGGGCACCCAGCTACAAGCTCACCTCTTCTTCATCACCAGCACAACTCCCAGAAATATGATAACGAACAGCAAGATGCCCGCAATCACTCCGGCGATTTTAACTGTGTGGTCTGTTTGTTTCTCAGGTTCAGGGACTGGCTTTGGGGTAACGGCCCCTGGAGATGAAAAGGAGAGCAAGTGGGTAAGACAGAATAAAGACATTACATTTAAATTTCGCCCCCTTGCATTTAACAGAATAATACAACTTATCAGAGCCAGCAGACCAACAGGCTTTGATTTCTTTTTTCTTTTTTTTAAGCAGCTTTCCTAGGTGCTGAAAGCATTGTAATTGCTCTTGTTGTTCAGCATTCACTCTCCACAGCACACCCACGTCTGACCCTTTTCTAAGAGACTTCTCAAACGCACTTTTAAATATTCTTATTATCTATGCTGGCTCCCGTTCATTCTTCCTTCCATTTAAAAACTTGCTAACAGTACACTCGCTATCCCTAAGCCTTTATCCAAATTTGATTTGCTCGAGCATTTTCCTCAATTATTTTTCATAAATGAAGCAACAATTCCATCACATATTAGCCCAAACACCTGGAAAAGTGAGATAAGCTCATTTACCATGCTTTCCTACCAGCCATTGTTTTTTTTTTTTTTTTTTTTTTTTAAAAAAAAAAAACACAATAGAGACCTCCCGCCTTTGGAAATCTGAATCTAGGTCACATCTGGGAAGCAAAAGGATCCTTCTAAGCAATTTATTCACAAAGTGGGCAGCAGCTGGTGATCACGCCACCGGCACCCACGGTTCATATCTGTTTAAATGAGATAACCAGGGCCTCAGAGTGGTGGCCACGTCTCGGCTCGCTTGTGTGCCGGTTTCCAACACACCGTTTGTCCCGCTGACGGTATAATGTGATAGAATGTCAAATCTATGTTGATGAAATATCCATTTCCTCTGCTAAATGAGTTCAGGACCAAGAATATTAGGAGTGTAATGTCCAATTCATTCAACAGCATCTACTTTTGAATAGAGGTTTCTCCTGGCCTCATCAGGATGTGATGGCCTTTGGTGTTTGGACCACGGCACCACCCTTCCTAAATGGAGCAATGTTATGTGCAAACTTCTCGTCCTAGGATCTTTTTCCATTTTTGTTGGTCAAAATGTAATGAAGAGTGAGAGTCTGTGCCTGCTCTTTCTCCCTTTCCAGTGTGTTTTCCACCAACGTGTCCCTCTGTGCTTGAAAAACTGTACTGGTCCTGCCTCTGTGCCCACATGCACAGCTTAGCAGGCATCCTTTTGGGGAACAGGCGAGGTGAGCCACAGCTGCCGGGTTTCCTCAATCCTTTGGAAGCATATGGACTCTGCTTCTCTCCAACTACACTCATATTACAATTTTCATTCGAGAGAACACGGCTGTAACCTGGCCTGGTGAAGCTGGGTGTAGATTAGAGGAGAGACAAGAGATGGAAGACCCCAGGCCACCCTCATACGCTTTTCTCCTACAAAGGGAGGGTGACCATCCCAGGTGTCCTGTCTACTGCTTCTTAGGGCCAGCTTCAGTTACTGGCTTTTAATAAAAAGGAGCCTTCTAGCCATGCACCTTCCTTCCTTATTGACAATGATGCACATTGTAAGTAAAAGCCTTTAGGAGGAACTTCCGATGACTATTTATTATTATTATTATTATTATTATTATTATTATTATTAATTATTTATTTATTTTATTTCTGACAATGTCAAAAGGACAGGAAATCCTCTTCTTTTTTCTTTGATGGGTAGCCCTCAAACCTGCTGTCTAGTGAAATGTTAAGTATTAATGATAATTATTTCATAGTAATTACATCTGAAGAACACTCACTGCCTTAGACCTGGGGGCGGAGTGGGGGGGCAGCACCAGGTGGCTGATGCAGAAGAAACTGTTACATTAAATACATTGTTTTGGAAAAAAAAAATCTATGGAAAAATGCATACTTGATAAGAGGATAAAAACTTTATGAACGCAAAAAGTAACCTGCAAATTCAGAAACGGAGGTCCAACCATTTCTATTTTTATTGGATTTCCAATTTTAAATGTGTAATTTGCAAAATAATCTTTTTTCTTTCAAATGTTGGCATGCTGGCAGCCATTTTTATTTATTTTGCTAGCTAGTGGTTACTAGTTCTCCAAATATATTTTCAATAGAGCAAAATGATTTTAAAGTTCTTTTTTTTGGGGGGGGTGGAGGTGTAAATAGTAAATACACCAACTGAAAAAGAAAGAATTTAGGAAAAAAATTATTTCAGTTTAAAAAATTCTCACATTAAAAAAAAAAAGAAGACGATCTGACCCACACATTGTAAGTTCTAAGAAAAGAGAGGGCCACTAATAGGTATGTGCTTGCTTCCGCCAACCAAGTAACCAGGTATTTTTCCTTGAGCATTACCTAGGTTGTGATGCAGCTTTGAATGGGTATTCCTTTCCAGGGCAAAGATTGCTGCTCACCCAGCCTTTGTCCTTTTAGGGAAGCACGAAAGGACACTGTTATGCAACCCAGCAGAAGCTCAATATCCCCCTCCTTAGGGCTCCTCGCAGGTCAAGAAAATGAAATGTTCTGGAGCCCTGAGTGGCCCTGCAGCAACATGATCATGGTTGCTATCATGTGAAACAGAACAATGACCCCTAAGGAGGTGGAGGTCTGCCTGGGACCACCCACCTGGCTAACACAGGTGCTTGTTTGTGGGCTTCTAGGAGAAGCAGAAAAACTTAAACACCAAGTCAAGATTAGGTGGGTACTAGCTTCCACCAGCCTGATGAGGGGGTATCCATGATGCTGGGCTGCCTCTCAGAACAGGCAGGTCCTGCCTTCATTACATAGTATGAGGCCCCTGTGCCCTTCCAGAAACCAGCGTCTGTGTGGGTTCCCCTTAGAGTGGGTGATCTTCTTCCCTCTCTCATTTATTTGGAAACACAGGATTAGGTCAATCACATTGGGTTGTTCCCATTTCCTTTTTACCCTATGTGGGTTTGAATAAAAATAGTCCCCATAGGCTCATATATTTGATCCCTCTTAGTCATCAGGGAAGTGGAATTCTTTGATAGGATTAGAAGGATTAGGAGGTGTGGCCTTGTTGGAGGAGGTGTGTCACTGGGGATGGGCTTTGAGGTTTCAAAAGCCCACGCTACATCCAGTCTCTCTCTTTCTTGGCCTATGGATCATGATGTAGTTCTCAGCTATGGCTCCAGCACTTGCTTGCATACTGCTGGGCTCCAAGCCATGATGACAATGGACTAAAGCTCTGAAACTGTAAGTCAGTCCCCAATTAAATGATTTCTAAGAGTTGCCTTGGTCATGGTGTCTCTTCACAGCAATAGCACAGTGACTAAGATACCCTACATCTATGAATGTAATGGCATTGACTATTTTTATCGATGAAAACAGAAAGGTACATTTAAACACCATCATTAAAGGTCTCCGATACAATTTCTAGTAGGAAGAAAAAGAGAAACTCAGAAGCCAGGGAATGTCTGTCCAGTACAGCATCTGACTAGTTTCAAATTGGCAGAAAACAGAGTTCTGGCCTGGTGCTTAATGTTAAATTTTAAATTAAATCACAGCAGCATGCCAGACCAAGAACATGATGTGCTCAGCCACTGGCTTTAGGTCTGGACCCAATTTTGACTACTGAACTGGCTGTATAGGTTTTCCCAGGAGGCCATGAAGGCCAATGCTGATGACCTGAGCTCCTGACCACCCTGTCCATAGTGCTTGGAATGGCTTCCCTTTGCCAGGCTGGGAAAAGCTGAGGGGGGATAGCCTGGTATAACAACACCACAAGGAATCTTTAGCTGATTACTGCTAGGGCAACTGTGAACACAGAAGAAAATATCACCAATATTCTTCATTTATTTAATAAGTGGTTTCCTGACACTTTGCTACATTTCTTACTGTATATTAGGAACATAGCAGTTAGCATATGGACAAAAAAAAGGAGCACAGAATTTATATTCCATTGGGCAAATATAGAAAAGTATTTGAACAAGGTCTGTGGGCCACACGTTTCTTGGTGCTAGGCCTGGTAGGGTGATGGCCAAGTAGTGAGAACTAAGAAGAAATTACTAAGACAATAGCATCCATTGGAGAGACGAGCAGGAGGAATGAGAGCGAGGCATGGCTTTACCCTCCTGACCTCATGTAAGGTGAAACTGCATCACTGGGTAGGAATGGAGTGTAGCAAACCGGGAAAATGGCCCATGGCACTGGTGTGTGGGGGTCACTTCAACAAATAGTAGGAAGAATTCTGCTTCAGATGGGGCCCACAGCAGGATTCTGAGTGGAGGAGATAGAATCTGGTTTATATTTAACAGCCCTATCTTGGCTGCAGAGAAGGCTGTAAGACATCCATAGTGGAAACACAGACATCAAGAGCAAGGTTATGGCAACAATCCACACTGATTCTATGATGGAAGCAGTAGAGACGGTGATGCTTTGTTCAACTTCCTATATTTCCAGGGTATTTGCCAATGAACTTCAGTAGGTCAGGACAACCAACACACAGGTTCCTGGAAGTCATTACAGAAGACCTGAAGGTCATTGACTGAAATTGACAGTGGGTAAAGCAGGTTCAGACAGGGACAGCAGGAGCTTAGTGGTAGACTCCTTAGGATGCCGCGCTAATGACATCCAAAGGAGAGACCAAGTGGCAGCTGGGACAGGTGAGATCTCTGGGTATGAGATACCAACTCAGGGAATGCCATAAAAACGATAGTGTGGAAAGCCACAAGTCTACACAGGGCCACTGAGAAGATGAAGACTGAGAGGTGAGCCAGCCAGGGTAGTGTGGAGAGGAATCGGCCAGGAGGAGGTCATCAAGGTGAGCAAAGGTTAAGAGGGAATGTCTCTGCAGCATGCTCAGTGAGAGATGAGGGGATTGTGAGATGTTATCTCTCATGAATTAAAGATGAGGAGGACGATAGCATCCCTGAGGCCAAATGCTAATGATAAACAAAAGCAAAAGTCAAGGATGCAGGGGTGGGGGAGGGGAGAAAGAAATGCCATGATGTCTTAGAAGAGTCAAAGGTCGGGGTAAGTATCCAGGAGGTGGGACTGGCCCAGACCAGGAAGCAGTCACTGTGTACTGAGGAGCAGGAGGAGCAGCTGATGGCTGGCAGATGTGGAAGAGGTCTTGGAGTGTAACACTGAAATGGTCTCCACTAATGGCTTGATTGCCTGTGAGGAAAGCAGCCAGAGGGGTTGGGAAGAAGATGAGGTAAGAAGGTTAGTCAGAGGTGGGAGAAAAGGCAGGAAGAGTGTGGGGCAGGGAGGGTCCATGGAAGAGGCTGGAGACCCCTGCAGCACAGGCTTTGCAGGTGGTCAAAGGTGAGAGCTGAGCCCTGAGCTTAACGACAGAGAACAGGGCAGGTGACTAAGGATGGCAAGGGGTAGAGGCAGGAAGGAAAGCGGTGGGAGGGGATGTGGGGTGAAGCTAGCCCTGACGCTGACAGCTGAGAAATCTGGGAGAGGAGAAGACTGGGGAAAGATGGTGGCTGGGGCTGTGACATACCCCAAAGCACATGAAGCTTGAGGATTTCTTCCCACCTCACAACCAGAGTGAAGGAAGAGGAGGAGGAGTGAGGCACAGAGTGGAATGAACATTTGGAGCTATTTTCCAAGGTGGCAGAGGGATGATTGGTGACCACTGGAAGTGTAGATGCCTTTCCCGGTTGTCCCACATCACCTACATACAACAGCCACAGGGCAGCAGAATACACGTTTGTTCCTGTGACCCAGGGTTCAAATCAATGCCTCTATAGTAAGTCCCTCTTCTGCACCAGGTCCTGTGACTAAGGGGAATTAGAGGAGGCAGATCACTGAGCCCTCATGACAGAGATCTGGTCACTGTCAACAACACAGGAAACGGTGGTAAACGCCCACAAGCTCCAGAACCTACTTGGTGCAGTGTAGGGAACAGAGTCGGAAAGGCTCCATGCCAGAGGCAGCAATGAGCGGTCTGAGAGATGTCCACAGACAGGTAGAAAGCATGTACCAGGGTGTCAGGCAGAGAAGGTTTTGTGAGTACGGAATAACTTTGCTTTTGGAGCCCAGTCAGGGCTGGTAACAGTATAGGAGGAGCCTTGGAGGCAAGGCTTTGTGCTGTGATAGGCATTGCCCCAGGTAGAACATTGTGAGTTAGATAAAATAAACACCAAGCCACAGAGAATAATGGAATTGGCCTTGAGAATAACCAGGTAGGAACCCACAGGTTCCACAAAGAAGGGTATGGAAGGAGATTAGAGAGCTTCCTGAAAAGAAAGGCTATCATTCCAGCAGACAGGGATTCCCAATGTTAAAGCCAAAGCAGGGCAGGAACTGAAGGGATACATCTGACTGCGAACAGGGGGTGCTCGCGTCACCTGACTACCAACAGGGGGTGCTTGCGTCACCTGACTGCCAACAGGGGGTGCTCGAGTCTCCTGGCTTAAGTCTTCCTTGGGGAAAGGGGTTGGTGCCGCTTTAACAGGGGGATAAGAGTGTCTGGGTTCAGCATTTGAACTTAACCCAGGCAACACATGAGGACTGTCACAGCACGCTCATGGATCTCCAGTGGCAAACCAGTACCGTAATCTCCCCTCTTGGTTTCAGGTCCCTGGCGGCAGGGAAGAAACAGGAACAATGGGCACACGAGGGGAATGGAGGTGGGAATGTCTCTTGTTGAAGCGCTAGAATCCCAGGCTGCCTGGGCTCCTTTGGTGGTCCAGGATGACCCTGAACTTGAGGTTCTCTTGCCTCCACGCCCCAAGTGCTACGACCACAGACATGCAGCCCTGCACAGGGATCGTACAGGTCTGGGGCTCAAACCCAGGGCCTTGTGGTGTACTACAGAAGTACTCTGCCTTCTCTACCATCCGAGAACACATCCTCCCCTCCAAAAGTTTGGAGGAGCAGTGGTTAAAAAGAAAGTCTAAATGTCAACTGAGCTAGTGTCAATCACTCCATACTAGCATTTTTATGACTACGTGGAAGTCATCATCGAAGTTTTGCCTTTTTCCTCTTGACCCTTTGTACAGGATTTTTCTGTTCTCTTCCTTAAAAAGAGGAACATCCAGGCTTAAAAGATTGTTGTGAGACCAATCATCCATGTCTCGTTGCTCAGAGTATTACAGTTCTTTGCAGTCTTATTTACTTTGTTTTTAGTTGTACCTTAATATTATATGTAATGGCAAGACAACCCGAAGATTTTTCATCTAAATTACATAGTATTGTCTTTCTTCCTAGGAATAGTCAATTACAACTCAGAGAATAACCTGTGCTCACACTCCGTGTAACCTGATTATGCTTTTGAATTTACAGCTTTCCCTCTGCCCCCGATTCCGCTGCAGGGCAAACAGAGCGTGCACAACTTCCAAGTAATGATCGCGTATGTAGTTTTTCATGCACAACTGAGATACTCTGTTGTTTGAAAGGCACATCTTCCCCTCAAATTAATCTACTCTCTGTCTCTCGTTTTGGTTCTAATTTCATGGCAGTTATTGCTCCCCTTTATTGATGCGGCTGACACCCCGTGGAGAGGACGATTTATCAAAGACTCTGCACTCACTAGCTGGACTCTAAAAGTTCTGAGAGAATTATTAACACTATTACGATTCTGATGAAATACTTTCTTCTTCCTGTTTGAATTTCTTGAATCACGATCAAGTCATAAAACGAGGAATCAACTTGTCAATACCAAGTCATCAGCCGTGCGCACCTTTCATATGAAGTACATAATCAATAACAGGGATCTAAGCGGCTGCTTCAGGCTTTTCGGAGGATGAGTTAGTTAAGAGTGTGGTGTGGGGGGATCCCAAGACACCGAGCTAAATTCTGAAGGTATTCAAATCACCATCTGTTGTCAGTCACGTTTTCTGTCAGAGCTTATGCTTCTGGGTCACGGTCTAGCCTATGTTCAGCCCTTAAAAATGATTTCTGTGGCAGGAAGAATATAAATGCTTCCTACACAGAGTATTGTTTACAACCCTCCCATCCCAAGTCCTTTCTGCTTCTGCAATTTCTTATTACTTTACCAAAAATAAATATATTTAGGGTCAGCGAGATGACTCAGTGGGTAAAGGCACTTGCCACCTAAACGGATGACCTGAGTTTGATCCCTGGGACCCACAGGGTAGGAGAGAACCAACTCCTGAAGCTGGCCTCCGATCTCCATACATACGCCAACACATACACAACACACATCACACACACACAAACACAAACACACATACAGATACATAAACACACACAAACACAGACACACACAGATGTACACAAAGACACACACACACCTCCCACCCCATATCACACCCATTCAAACACTAATTCTTTTGAAAGCGAATACATTCAATAAATGAAACATGCTTGCTAGAAGTATCAATACTCCGAGGGCCTCAAAATGTACAAAGAATCTTCATGTTGGGATGGGAAGTGTCTTCTCCATGCCCCAAGAGCTACACACATGTGGCCCTTTAGAAGTGTACCGAGCACAGAGAGTGTAGGACTGTGTTCATGCTGTAGAAGCACTCTACCACCGAGCTCCACCCCACATTCAGGAAAATACTGCTGAATATACAGGCATAAAAGGAAGTCTTACAGGGGAAATCTGAGAGAGGATGCTCACATGCTGTGTCCAGAACGCAACAGGAACTCAAAGTCAGAGCAAGTCAATGAACCTTGGCCATACAGACAGAACATTTGGCCCACAGAGGTGGGATCAATACGAAAGAGATTTATTCCGGCCCCAGGCTGAAGAAGAGGCCCCTGACACATAGATAAGCCTGCCAACTTCCAGAATGCCAAATGATGCCACGTCCTTTCTAATTGCTGCTTCGTTCCTCCACCTAGGCCCCTGCTTTACCTCCAGTTCTGAACCTTTGCCTTCCAAATATACATCTTATCTAATCGTTTTTACAATGTGCTGCAGCCATACCCATGTCCTAAATAATAACTCAAATTGGGTCACTCTTTACTGAAACTGAAACCACAAACATGAGAGCTTCCCAAGGCGTATTTCAGACGGCAGTCAAGGCCGTTTGAACTATTTCCCATACCTCTTTTTAAACTTTATTCCTTGCTCGTTTGCCATCCACCGCCCTTGGACTCGGAAATGGAGATGTCTGATTTCCCCCCAAGCAGGTTCCCCTTCCTGCCCCCCTGTTCCATCTCCAGGAAGCTTTCCCTAGCCCCTCTCTGTAGTTCAAATCTCCTCTATCGCTCACACCCACGGAATTCCAGCACGACCTGTGACTTCTGACCACATAGCAAGTGTGCACTCTCCAAACTCTGAGAGCACTTGCGTAAGACTTACCACTTTCCACCTGAGCTCAGTGATTCTGGTGAGTTCTCTTCATTCTGTGCTAAGCTATATGTTCTTTAGGGCAAAACCCGTTCAACCTGTTTTGTGTTCCCTTGAAGTGACCAGCCCCGCATCTTGTCATGTATGCAGTACGCATGTAAGGCCACATCTGTAGAATCAAAGCTCTGTCACAGTCACGCTCACTTTAGTTTCCTGTCCCTCTGTCTGCCATCTTTTTCTAGCATAACTGTTCCTTGTTTCTATTAAAGCCCCGGACATTGGGCAATGGGCAGGAAGGGGAACAGGAAGGAGGAAAAAGAAGTAACCGGTACAGGAGGTCCTGTTTTCTGCCCTCTGCTCCACAGCTACTCAAGACTGAGAAAGGAGCTAATGAGGAAGGGGCACACGCTCCACCTCAGATGGCCTTCCACAGATTCTGAGACAATGTGCAAGAGAGGAGAGTGTCTGAACATGGGCTCCGAGGAACAGCCAGAGAAGAAGAGATGCGGATCCTTGTCAGGAAAATTACTACCCAACTTTAGTCAACGGTATAATGAGATTAACAGAAAGAAAGTGTGGACAGAAATACCTGTGCCAAACAGAGCTGCATCACCCACAGCAGCGGAGTGTGTGCCTGTCAGTGACCCTCAAGTTAACTGGGTCTGCACAGAGAGACAAGAAATGAGCTGCTGTCAAGAATAAAGCGCTAGGAAGGCAATCCTTGTAATGATTAAGCGGGCGCAGGCCATTTTTCATGCTTATATAGGAAATTTGTTTTAGAAATTTCAACTAGCCCAAAATCATTTCCATTGTAATTACAACGGCCTGGGGTCCTCTGCTAAGGAAAAATGTGGAGAGACATTTGATAAGATAATGGTCGTATGGATCTAACTATTAATAATAATTTCATTTAATAAAATGGTTACTGCCTCTCATCCTGCCATGACAGCATTTTATTTTCAGAGTTCTTCATCACTTAGAAGAAACAGGTGAAACACAAACATTATCTTTATTAAGCCCCACACCAGCTGAAAGGCACAGGTGGCTGCCTTTGACATGTCTTTAACTGTGTAGTATTTGTGCATGCGCACACAACAGTATCCAAAGAAACTACATAGTAGATGAGGGGAACCCACCAAAGGTCAAAAGATAATTTTTAGGACTGAAGAATCAGTAAATGCTTGGCCCATGACCTTAAGGACCTAAGTGTAGATCCTCAGCACCCACAAGGAAAGCCAGGCAAGGCAGCAAGCCTGAAATGCCAACATTAGGGTGTGGGGAGAAAGAATGAACTCTAGAGTTCACTGGGAAGCCAGGCTCACCAAACTGCTGAACTGAGTTCAGTGAGAGATTCTGTTTCTAAGAATAAGTTGGAGAGCAATCGAGGAAAATATCCAACATTTACCTCTGGCCTCCACATGTATGTACATACATGTCTACACATGTGCTTGCATGTCCACACACAAGTACATATCCATGAATGCATATACATATTAACTAATTTGGTGTCTTATAGTTTTTTAAAAGATATCGATCATCATCTTTCATCTATCTATCTATCTATCCATCCATCCATCCATCCATCATCTATTTATCTAGCTATTATCTACATAATATCCTCTAAGTAAAAAAGACAAAGCTAAATCACAACATTTACACAAAATCTCAGAGAAAAGTTGGCATACAATACATCTATTACAATGGTGGCAGAGATACAGCCCATCACTATCTGTCACCCCCAGCCCGAGGAGTTCCCTTCCTCCTTACAGATCTTCACTCAGGTAAAGTTGGACTCCTGAGTGTTCTGTGGAACAGAATTTCAGGACAAGTCAGGAAGAAGCAAAGTTAGGGAGTTATTAAGGGGCTATGAGGCAGAGTAGATAATTTACACACTGGCATGTAGAGACAGTTGCTCCCAGGAAAAATGGTGGAACCCATCTGGGACATGGGTGTGGCCCTCTCAAGAGATAAAGCAGCAGTTAGGTGTCTACTCTGGCTACATATGTGATTCAATACATTGAATACTTTGCATTCAAAATTGTGTTTTGTAGAGTGGGTTGAAGATTAAAGTGCTGTGGAATGTCTTTCTGTATGCTGTGAATATGTGTGGCTCCCATTGGATAATAAGTAAAGCTGTTTTGGCCTATGGCAAGAAAGCTTACAGCCAGGTGGGAAATCCAAGCAGAGATACAGAGAGAAGGGTAGAGATGGGAGAGACGAGAGCCTGCCACTGAAGGAGCAACAAGATGCCAGCAGACTGGTAACACATGGCAACATACAGATTTATAGAAATGGGTTAATTTAAGATGAAAATGCTAGCTAGCAAGAAGCTGAAGCCATAGGCCATACATTTTGTAATTAATTGATTATTTTATAAGCAGCTATGGGACCATGGGTAAGAGAGATTCATCTGGACTGCTGGGCAAGGCAGGACTAGAGAAATTTGGGGCTACATTATAATTTAAAAGTTAAAGTTCAAAAACGAAGTAAAAACATATACAAGCTCATTTCCCTTTTTTTTAATCTTAAAGCATTTCCCTTGGTAAATGAAATTGTAGAGTAGTTTCATGGGGTGTATTGTTCAGATTTAGGAAAGAGAAAAGGTGCTGTCACAGATAAACTCAAGGCCCCAAGTGAGCGCGGTCTGTTTTACCATTCTTGGTGGAGGCAGTTTTTGGAAACAGACACAATTTCTAGAGTGAACTCTGGATTTGTCAACTGTATTGAGGTTTCTGAGTTCAAGAGCAAGAGGCTTCTTTTCCTTTCCCGTCTCTTCATTGTCTTGTCTTCCTATTCTGCCTCACTTTAAAACAAGAGCTCTGATGTGAATAAACTATGCCATCATCAGTAAGCAGCTGCAGGACGGAGCCACATCATTAGCGATGCCAGTAGGTATAGATGACGCCAATGCCATGGCTCTGGCGATGGGTTTCTCGAATATTTACTAGAACTCTGAGAAGCTCATCAGATACGGACAGATGAGGTTGCTGCATACCGCTTGTTAAGTGCAAAGCAGGTGTCAGGCTTATTTTCAAAGACTGTGTCTCAGAGGTAGTTATGGATCACTCTAAAAATACAAGTGTGTTGAAGAAAGTTGGTGGCCGCACCCATCCCTTCCCAACGCTCCGTGGTCCCTCACAAACAGCTTTTGGTTCCCCAGCTTCCTGTGTAGTCTTTGAAGAAGTTACGCAGTGAGATATTCTCTAAGCCGCCTTTAATGGAGTCTAGTGAAGTCCAGTACATACTTAGGTGACTCGGGAGGAAACAATGCGTGCTGCCTAAGCATGAGGACCAAGACTTGAGTCCCCAGAATTTGTGTAAATGCCAGTTGCAACTATCCGTAATTCCAGAAACCTATGAGGAGATAAATGGTGGAAATAGGACCATCCCTAGAAACTCTTGTGTCGGCTAGCCTGATGTACACAGTGGAAAAATAATAAAGAGACCCTGCCTCAAATGACGTCCTCTGACCTCTACGTAACACACACACACACACACACACACACACACACACACACACACACACACCCGAACCTCCCACCCCAGACACAATACACAAAAATTCTCCTATAGAATTGACTGACAATCAAGTGTCTTCTTGGGTTGAAAGACAAATATGATCCCCATTTAAGCCCAGGACACCAACAGGACAAAGCAATCCCAATGGCAAGATCAACAAAGGAAAGTATGCCAATGCATTATTCACTGCTCTGGGCCATTACTGTTTCAAACAAAATAGTGCACTTGAAAACACAGGAACTTTTTTATTATTATTATAGTTTTCATCACCATCGTTGTCAGTAGCAACATAACAGGCTGGGTCATACTGATGTGGTTTATTACCCAAAGCCAGGAAAAGGGAAGTGTCTTCATGGGGCTCCTTACAGTCCTGACATATGGTAGGACAACTGTCTTCATCCAACAGCCCCCCCAGCCAGGCTAACCACACCGTGATGAGCTGAACATTCTCATACAGCTCCACCTGAGCCTCCACTGTTTTGTAACATGAAACAAACTTGTTTTAAACAACTGAATGGAAACTTTGGAAAACTTCTGCCCCCAGGCTTGTCTCTGGTATGATGTAATTGTGGGTTTGGGGTTTATAAACCCTATCCTGCCTGGCTTTCAGGTTTAGATTTCTCTCCGGCATGGGCCTGCTGTCTACCACAGGCAAAGAAAGCACTCTTAATCTGACCTTCATCAAGTGGCTTTCTCCTGGGTCTTGAGTGGGTATAACAAAATAATGTTCCTCCCCTGCTCCGGTGCATTTGAAGATCCTAGAACCTACATAGTGCCCATGTAAATAATACTGCATGCACCATCAAGAGATCAATCTCTCAGAAGCTCAATTTTGAGCACCTCTGAAGGGATACAGGGTATATGTGTGACTGGCAATGGTCTTGATTGATTCTCATGAAAGACTCAAGGCCAGCAAGGCTGTTTTACAGAGTAACACCAGCAAAGGCAAAATAAGAGCACCCACCTTGCCTACTCTGAGATACTTTCATGCTCAAATTTTTGTGTATGCTGGCATTAACTGTTCTATAGCCTGAATGAGGTAAGAGATGACATTTTCCCTGTGAGGTGAGATATGACACTCTCCCTGTGAGGTAATTGATGGCATTCTCCCTGTTAGGTAAGAGATGGTACTTTCTCCCTGTTGAGGTAAGACATGGCACTCTCCCTGTGAGGTAAGACATGGCTCTCTCCCTGTTGGGGCAAGACATGGCTCTCTCCCTATGAGGTAAGAGATGGTACTCTCCCTGTTGAGTCAAGACATGGCACACTTCATACAAGGCATGTCACTTCCCTGTGAGAACATGGCATTTTAAGAAATTAAGAGATTTGCACAGGAGCCTGAACTTAAATGTACTACCATTTATCTCAAGAACACAAATCCTAAATTATGTTCTCTAAGGACTTCCTGAGTGAACAACCCAATTAAAACCAGAAGATCATGGCATGGCAGTGTGCCATGGTAACCTCAGTACCTGGCTGATGGAGGTGGGGGGATCCATAAGCTTGAGACCAGCCAGGGGTACTTCATAAATTCAAGGCCAACCTGAGCTACATAAAGAGCTCAGTCTTAAAAACAAAACACGCAAGTGCCAAAGCTGGTTGTAGTGGCTTATCCATGCAATTCCAGCACCTGGACAATGCAGGCAGAAAGACAGAGATGGAGGTTATCCTTGGGTACGGAGTGAGGTCCACAGTAGCCTAGGCTTACACGAGACATGTCTCAAGAATCCACAAACAAACAAAAACAACAAACAAACAAAACAAATACCCCAAATGAAAACTAACAAACCTACAGCTAGGCATGGATTTGAGGCTAGAGCAATTGCCAAGTATGAGTCAGGGCCTCGAGTTTGATGCATATCACCACCGAAGGGATAAAAAGATCAAACCAGGCCGGGCGGTGGTGGCGCACGCCTTTAATCCCAGCACTTGGGAGGCAGAGCCAGGCGGATCTCTGTGAGTTTGAGGCCAGCCTGGTCTACAGCGCGAGATCCAGGAAAGGCGCAAAGCTACACAGAGAAACCCTGTCTCGAAAAACCAAAAAAAAAAAAAAAAAAAAAAAAAGATCAAACCAAGGACACTATTTTTGGGTGCAGAAGCCTATCTGACACATTTGAAATCTGCCCAGGAAATGGGCCATGGGTGTTTGAAAGTAGTGCAGATTCCACCTATGAACTTGAACTGCTCTAAAAGCTGGTGGAATGGAGGCCATAGCTCTCCATGTCTTCCTCACATATCCCACAAGGAGGAATGGAAAGGATAAGGGCCCATGGAGACCCACCGCAAACTTGACATGCCTTTGAAATTTGCTGTTTGAGATGTTTCAGACAAGAACAACGTTGCATTTGGACTCCATAATACATTTTCTTTGAAATAAAATAGTGTTTTCTATTTCTACTTCCTATCAGCTTCTATCACTGATCCTCGGGGAAAGTGAGTCTGAAGAGATGCCCCCTGCTCCTCCTTACAGTTCACATCGTCTGTGATGGCAAGGTAGCACAGTGAAATGATGGAGGGCAACCTTTCCCCTTTCTTTGCACTTAGCGCATATTCCAGGTAAACGAAGAAGTCCAGGCTGGTCTCAATCTCATAAAAATCCTCTGGCGTCAGCCCAAAAGAACTGAACTGTGGTTGCAGGTTTGTGAGACAAGACCCAGCTTAATGAATGAACTGGCTTTGAGCAAATGAGGCCTCCCAAGAAGACCCGGGCTTTTACCTCCCACTCTCTAGGCCTCCCTTCCCCCATTCATTCTTAAGCTCGGTGAAGTTTTAAAATAACAGTCCTTTGGAAAGGAACCCCACTTATCCCAGATCCAACCTGCATATTTTGCCATTTCCCCTCCATTTTTACCATCTTAAGATGATGAGGGGAATTCTGACTCACTTTCCATCCTGATTAAATTAAACAGACTGGATCAAGCCCAAAGCACTCTCCTAAATGCTAGTTATTTTGCAGTCACTTAAAATATATGGACAAGAGAGACTAGGGGTAGGCCAAGGTCAACTCAAAATTTAATCAGCATAACCCTTGGACTATAAATCCCGAGTGAAATTCATGCTTAGACATAAAAATGTCAGGGTTAATCTGCAGACTTTAGATTTTCAATTGTAGCAACATTTTTTTCCCCTAAGTAATAAAGGAATGAATGAAAACTAACACAACAGTGTCTGTTGATAGGCGTGGATGAGATCTGTCAGTCACTGGGGACAGAAGATTGTCACTCAGCCTTAATCAAGATCCAGAGAATGCTCCACTCTTGCTCATTTTGTCTTGCTATGAAGGAAGCATTAATTCCATTATGAGATAGACGTATATCTCCTGACAGACAACGTAACCCTAACCCTAACTCTATCAAGGTAAAATGTTGCATGGAAAAAAAACCCAAAAAACAAAAAACCCCAAAGCACAGGCTTTCCCGTTACCCTATTTTGCTCATTTAACCAAAGGTGACTATTGTGAACTCAAAGTTCCCTTTCCACATTCTTTGTGGAAAAGCACCATGTACCACATTAGTAGTAACAAGAAATGAACGCCTCCTAAGACACAGAATTTCAATCCATGCTTCATAAACCAGAAAACTCTGTGCACCAAGCAAGTGAAAGACAACTGAATATACGGTGTGGCTTTTTCTTACCACACTGCTGACAGGAAGAACAACTTGAAAAATTAAACTTTTCTATACTGAAGATATTTTACAGAAAACTTCTTAAGTTCATGTAATAAAAATGTAAAAAGAAGCCGGGCGGTGGTGGCGCACGCCTTTAATCCCAGCACTCGGGAGGCAGAGCCAGGCGGATCTCTGTGAGTTCGAGGCCAGCCTGGGCTACCAAGTGAGTTCCAGGAGAGGCGCAAAGCTACACAGAGAAACCCTGTCTCGAAAAACCAAAAAAAAAAAAATGTAAAAAGAAAATGTTTTCAGTGTGATCTACAGCTCTTAAAATACACTCTTTCTAAAAGCAAACGTTTGACATTTGACTCAGTAGTTACCCAGAGTCAGGGCAAAAGGAACCTAGTCTCCCATAGCACCCTGGAATCCTCTCTCCATGTTCTTTTAACTGTGCTGTCTTAGAGGAAACTGTCAAAGCAGAATGACAAACACAACACAAAACAGAACAAAAGGGGCACTTAGTCAACAGTGACACTAGCCCCATTAAAACGAAGTCACACGAAGAAGAATGTCTTCTCATATTACTTTCTTTCTAGGAAAAGGAGTCTCAGAATCCTCCATCAAACTTGGTGAAAGACACAGAAATGCCAATCAAATGCTGCCCCACAGTATATGATGGCCTCTGTAGCCAAAGACCAGGCATCATCCCACCCTTTGCTATGTAAGGCCTGGATCACCCATATTTATACGATTCTGCATCTAACAAAATTTAGTGGTCAATGATAGTTCTAATACAGCCACCATTTCCAATTGCTGGTCAATACAAATGAAGAGTTCAGCCACTTTACTAACAAGGAAACTGAGAAGAGACACAGCCTTCTGACTTTTACTCCAATTTTTTCAAAACATCAGGTTGAAGCTTCTCACACTGAAAACAACCCCAGCATCATACAGAAATCAAGATTTAGGGATCAACTCCAGACAGCATGTTCCCTTCTTCCATTATCCACTCATGATTATTAACATCTCAAAACAGGACAGGTGTGGTGGCATACACCTTTAATCCAAGCCCTTGGGAGGCACAGGCAACGTAGATCCCATGAATTCAAGGCCAGCCTAGTCTACATAATGAGGCCCTGTGCCAGAACAGCAACAGCATGACAACATTCAAACTATTAAGAAACCCACTGTAATCAACTGTTTACATTGATCTTAATGATGGCCAGAAAGACAGCTTCCTTGAGAGCCAAGAGCACGCATCACATCACACTTCTATGAGTGGTCTTTATCCTCTTTAGTTACTTATTTCAGGGAGTAAACATGCCACATTTTACTTTTTTCTCAACAGCATGATATACATGTCAGAAAAATATGGGATGGGAAGCGGGCAGGAGGTGGCCAATATAACTTTAGCCTAGGGAATGTTCCGGAATTCAATCCATCCCCTGCAGTCTCTGTTGTAAGCACTCTGTGGCAGGGATACAATTTAAAAATAAATAAAAGTAGGGACTAGAGGGATGCCTCAGCAGTTAAGAGCACTGGCTGCTCTCCTAGAGGACTTTGTTTTATTGCCAGCACCCATAGGCAGCTAACAATCATCTGTAACTCCAATTCCAGGGATCAATGCCCTCTTCAGGCATCTACAGTTACTGCATGCACATGGTACACATACATGCCTGCAGGCAAAACACTCATACATAGAAAATAAAACTAAAACTAAAAATAGTTTGGAATTTAGTACAGGCCTTCAAGGACATTACTCCTCTATGAATTACTTCATTCTATTAGAAAATAACCGCTGGTACCCAAGTGTCTTTTCCAGTCCTGAGAGACAGGCTACGAAAAGTTTAATGCTATATAGAATATGCTTCTTATAAAAATAGAACCTAAAACTAGTTCTATATTGTTTCTACACACATAGAAAATGCAGTTAACAATCTCCTTTGGTACAGCTGCTCATGAGTCTACAGACCAAACTCTTGAAAAGACTGAAGTAACTGCTTTATCTCAGGGCATGTCCTTCAAGATGATTAGTAGGGCTCTACCCCATCTCCCCCTCTTGCTTTTTGACCACGATGAGATGAGTTGAACAGGCCCCCTACATCATTAGTTCCTGCCATTATTTACTTTGCTATCGCAGGTCCAAAGCAACAAAACCAGGTGTTTATATGTTCTGAGACCTAGAGCAATCCTTTCCTCCTTATTAGCTGATTATCTCAATAGTGATGAACATTGACAAGAAGTCGATACCTCCAAAGAATCCTGGGGAGAAGGGAGCGTGATGGTACGGGATGAAGCAGAGGGAGAGGAGTGAGAGGGATTTCAGAAGTGGTGACTGTTGAAAGAAGGCATCACGGCCTCTGTAAAGACCGAAACGTAGATAATGAAATAAACGGTTGTGGCTTCGGACAAAGAATAAGAGAATTCTAATTGTATCATGTAGCAAAATATAACTGAGACGCCTCTGCAATGGAGGATGGCGATCAATGCACAGGGGACTCCGGACAAAGTGTCATCAGCAATCCCAAGTGCGAAATCCTGACACACGAGAGCCTCACATGTGACACTGCAGCATCTTGGTTCTGTGGGGAAGAACTAGTTATTCGATAAAGACCACCAATACATACTCGGCTCCTGGGCCATGTCAGCGATAAAAGCAAAGAAAAAGTTAGTCATTCAACCCCGTGTCTACAGTAATCTCATCACCAAACCCTACAACAGTTAACAGTTTTCCAACGTGCCACTACTTTTCATGAATGCGAGATGCTGTTCTGGTGAATTATCATCTGTGTGGGCCAAAGTTAGATCTGTCCCCAAGTGATACTTCACATCCTACCAACAGTAACTTCTAGAGGAATTCAAGAGAGACATGTAGAGAAGACTGTGAAGATGGAAGAAATCTACAGCCAAATAACCTGAGACTCGGTCAGCGTGGTCGGGGGAGGAAAAAAGAACTTGGGGAAACTCAGAATATTTTACCATCAACAAAAGAAACTTCTTTATACTGAAAATGACAATAAACATGTAGAAGAGTAAGGAGATTGGAGGAAAGGGTTATGACAAAATGGAAACAGCATGTACGCAGGTAAAGACACTCAGATTCATAATGAGTGGCTGAACACCATCTCCAGCCTTCCTCCTGGAAGCCCAGGTTTGTGACAGGCAGTGAAGGTGGCACTTCAAACACTGGGGCACTCGGACCTTGGGTTCCAGGGTCACCAGCTACAACAGGACAACCAAGGGATCTTATCAGTGCTACACACAAGAAGAGAGCTTGGTCCTTAATCCACATCTGGGAACTGTCCAGAAACAGAAGTCTTCATTGAAAGTTTATGTGGAAGACTATTTGTTCCAGCTTGTTTGTAAAAGGAGAACTGAGTATCTGCTCATCAGCAAGGGGCAGGGTGAGCAGATCCTAATATACCCAACAGATAGACAAACAGCTAAGCAGTACAATGACCAACTTGGATGTATATTGGCTTGGTCACTGCATGGCATATTATAAGTGGGAAATGTCTCAGAGAGCTATGCCGGTAAAGAAGAGTTAAAAGCTTCCTGTTGTGTGTACATTTTCACATTCATGGAAAGCTGTGGCAGGTTTAAAAATTATTCTGGTATAGACTTTGGTGATGGTGTTAGTGTAGACACAGGGTGAACTTTCCCCTAACTGATCCCTCCCCTCCTTGGGTCACTGTTAAGACCCAGCAGCCTACTGAGCGTTTAGCATGAAGAAGGCAAAAGACAGGTGTGGTCAGTGGGCCAGGATGGATGGAAACAGTTTGAAATTTCCCCTAATTAAGATAAAACAGACTAAGGTAGAAATCTAACCACACCAACTATTTATTGAAGGTTTACTAGATATTCAATTTGCATATTGAATCCTGACACCAGCTTCATGAACAGAGACCAGTATGACTCCCACATCCCAAACTGGTGAGCTGCTGGGATACTAGATCCCGTGCCAAGGTCACTCTGCTGTTAGGTGACAGGGTTGGGATTCGAACAGGAGCAGTTTGGTTCTGAAGCCCACTGGCTACCCTGCTAGCCACAGATGTTCTGAGCCAGCCCAGGACACTGCTCCAAGGCACTTCTGAAGGCTTATGGTCTGGTAGATTTTGTGCATTTATGGAGCGAGGGACCCGAGGATCTTGTTTCCACAATGTGCCGGATGACCTTCTTCTCTACACCAAATTTCAAATCACCACTTCACTGAGAGGGCCCAGTTTCCTCTCCCAGCTTAGTGCCAGCATTTGCCTGGGGCTGAAATCTGTGAACTAGGGATCTGGGCTGGACACTTGGCCTTAGCTGTAAAGACAGCAACAAACTTGGGCTTTAGAGAGAGAGTGTCTGGCTTCAGAGCCTGATTATGCTTGAAATTTGATAAGGACACACTCATCAGCATCATTTCCAGGAACTTCCTCAGGCTTACAGTTCTTGTATTTCACAGGTGTTTTGTGTTGTTCTTTGGGAAAAGCGGTCCTCATCTAGGACCCAATAGCTGCCACGCCCCTGGATCAGAAGGAAGGTCTAAAGTTCCAAGGTTCCCAGAGATAATGTGCCAGGAAAGAAGAAAAGGAAGGTGGACCAGGTGACCTCAGAGTGTTGGTGCATACCCTGGGAACTGAGAGCAGGCCTGGTGGCTTGGAAGTCTACCCCAAGAGACGTGATGATCAGCAGGAGGCACCTAGGTTGGGCTGAGCATAAGGGAGTCCACAGCATGAATCGGTCTGCCATTTCTCCAGCTAGAGTCAAATGATGCAGAGGGAGCAGGGGATGGTAGTTCCTCGGGGTTGTGGATAAGTGTGAAAAGTAGCAGAAGGCCAAGGTGGCAGGGAGTCTAGGTGGCCAGGGGAGCAGTGAGAACCTGAGGGAAAAGGCTGACAATGTCAGTGGTGGGTGAGAACCAAGTGAGACCTGGCAGGAGCCTGAAGGACCTGAGGCATCCATTCACAAAGCCTGGGGTCAAGTCCAAGTTCCTGACTTGACTGCCTACGGGGCTTCTGGAGTCTGTGCCTGTGAGTATCATCCCCTTGAGCTTCCGAGTCCCAGCGTAAGATGTGGCTGTATTTCTCCCTCGTGAGGTTATAAGAAGGCATTGGTGAACAATGCCAGTGCAAGGTTCCAACTCTACATCACAGCACAAGAGTTTCTCCTTAGTAAACACCTAATTCAGTGGCTATGTGTCTCAAACTTGGGGTGTTTTGTTTCATTTTGTTTAAAATATTTGTATTGATTTGAAGAGCCAAATCCAAGATAGCTTTTCTCTATACAGATGAGTTTCCCCTCCGACCAAACTGAAGCGGAGCTTTTGTGGGCCTTCTTCTCTACTGGGTCTCCACCACGGTGTGCAAAGACGTGAGTCAGTGCCACCTGGGTTCCCAATAGCTTAAGCCCCTTAACATGCCTGTCTGAGAAAAGGCAAGGCTTCCAGAAGGATTTAATTTCTTTCTCCCAATACCCCAGGGCAGAGCCTGAGGGGTAGCAATCCAATTGGGTCTAGTCAACAAATTCAGATGGGTTTCTCATGGACCAACCTGTCTCCAGGCCTTTCTCGATCTCCTACTCCCCATAGTCCCGTCCCACCACCTCTCCTTGTTTCATTGATCTCTCCTTAAAGGGCCAGTCACCTTGCAAATCAGAACATCTGTAGCCACCGGATAAAAATCTATCTTCGCTGCTCTAACGTCCGGCCGCGTTTAGTCTTTGACTTTACACGTGAGCCCCATACAGGTTTCAGAACTTGAGACTGTGTGGAAGTAACTACTGTCTAGTTCGTGCTCTTATGCCCCTTCTCTTCTCCCAGCGAAGCTTCACCGCCAACTTGACTGGACTTATAACCAGCAGTGAATCAACTTGGTCTGTCTCGGGGTGGTTCTGGTAAAGATTTAAGGATAGTACCATGCCATGGGCCGGGTCCCAGGGTGAAGGAGGAGGAGAAGGGAGCTGAGCACCAGCATCACCCACTGTGCTGGCTGATTGCAGGTGCAATGTGCAAGAGCACGAGCCCTCCCCCTGACCCGGACCCTAAATTCATTAGGGTTCATGCTACACCCCAACCCTAATGCTGACCCTAACCCTGAGGAGCCAGAGAGTGAGAGCATGAGTGCCAGCAAGCACGAGCCCTCCCCCTGACCTGGACCCTAAATTCATTAGGGTTCATGCTACACCCCAACCCTAACCCTGATCCTGACCTTGACCCTAACCCTAACCCTAACCCTGCCTCCATGACTCCTTCACTCTGAGGGGCGGGACCCTCACACCATCAGTCAAAACAGACTCTTGCTAAAGTGAGGAGTCTCTCACACAGTGAGAGAAGTTACCAGAACAAAAATCCTCTCTCCCTCCCACACTGCTATCCTATGTTCCCATACATCTCATTCGTCCTCTGGCCCCAGAAGCCATTTTGTTTGGAAGTATTTTAGGCCACAGGCCTTGCTGTATTAGATGCATGAACAAAGCAAATGGATGATAAAAATTTGCTCAAGGAAATCATTCTCCACAGCACCTCAGAGTTGTGTAGGTAATTAAATCATAAATCAAATCTTCATATAAACAGTCTAACCATATTAGTTAATTAATTCTAAGTTCTTACAGGAAATTTCTAGCATGTTTAATTTTCTGTTTTCTTCCAAACACAGTTCTATATTCCTAGGGTTTATAACCCATCAGTAGGAGATGAATTTAATAGATTAAAAGAATAAACCAGGAAGAATAGAATGTAAATGCCTCTGCCTGTATCTTAGGTAGTGAGTGGCGTTGGAAAAATAGTTTCTACTCATTTCAACTAAACTTGTGAGTGTGTGTATGTATGTGGCTGTGTGTGTGTGTGTGTGTGTATATACATGTGTGTGAGTGTGTATGTATATAGCTATGACTGTATATGTGTGTGGCTGTGAGTGTGTATGTGTGTGAGTGTGTGTATGTATGTAAGTGTGTGTGGCTGGGTGTATGTGCCTATGTATGTGGCTGTGAATGTGTATGTGTGAGTGTGTATGTGTGTGAGTATGTGGCTGTGTGTGTGTGTAAGTGTATGTATATATGTGGCTATGAATGTGTGTGTTTGTGTGTGTATGTATGTATGTGATTATGAGTGTATATATGTGTGAGTGTGTGCATATATGTGGCTGTGTGAGTGTATGTGACTGTGAGTGTGTATGTATGTGGTTGTGTATATGTGTGCATGTGTGTATGTACAAGTGTACTGGCTGATGACATGTTCTTAGGGCTGAGGACAGAGGCTTAAGATACCCTCCTTAGTGCAACGCCACAATCGTTTATGGCACACTGTCCAAGTCTATAATCCCAGCCCCCTTTCTGGATGGTCCTGGTCTCTGTATTACTCATTCAATATGTTCAATCAAGGAGCACGGTTAATGTCCCCAGCACAGTGCCCGGTGCTGGGGTCAGGACACTAGCAGGTTTGTTTTCTCTGGTGTTACGTGAGCAAGACGGCCCTGCATACACCAAGGCATATCTGACCTGCTATGCACACTGGTACGGAAGGACCTAAGGGTCAGAGGCTGCGTCCTCATGAGAGCGTCCTAGTAGGCTTCCAGCACTGATCAGGACATCTAGGAGCACGATGTCAGCATGGTAGAGCAAAATGAACAACAGGGAGCCGGAAGGTGCTTCAGAGGGCAACTGTCCTCTGTGGTTTGTTGGCTTCAGGAAGAGTCAGGACTGACAGAGTGAACAGAACAATTGTTCACAGATAGGAAAATTAGAGTGACGGCTTCCTGAGCATTCACCGCTGAGCTGTTAACCTCACAGGAGGGTGCAGAAACGTGTCTCCCCCGACCTGCCGTCTAACTGCAGTCCGGCTCTTGCTTCCTGACCTGCAGGAGGCTCATGTTCCGTTCATAAACGTGTGGAGGAATATATTTTGTTGCTACTAATACAACGAACCCCGGTGCCAAGATGCCCAGGCAAACACATAAAGACTAAGTGTGTGGAAACATCCTGGGCTGCTTGGGGATGTCTTTCCATACGCTGTGAATATATGTTGTTCCCATTGGTTAATACATAAGATGCTTTGGCCTATGGCAAGGCAGCTTAGAGGTAGGCAGGAAGAGGAGAGAGACAGGAAGGAGAAAGGTGGAGTCTATGTTTACTTGGGTCCGAGCATCTGCAGGACTATGGGGCTGGCAGGCCCTGAGAAACTTCTGGCTACATTTGGCTGCCCAATGTGGAGCAAGGAGTTTGCACCCCAAACCTGAGAGAATTGAAAAAAGGGTTCTAAAATGGAGCCAAGAGCAGCTTCCTAGTTGTGTCTCTCAGGCAAGTAGTGAGCTACAGTATGGCGGGTTCCCACTGCCGTGCACAGAGGTGTCTCCAAGCCATGCAGCACACTGCATGGTGGATTTAGCCTTTGCTAGCACAGACAAAACAAAACAAAACAAAAAAAGGTTTCTGGGCTACATGCTCCTTGATAGAGGCATAGACCTATCGTCTCCCAGAGTCAGTGGAGAGCATGGCTCCCAGAGCTGGCGGTGAATTACCTCCACCATGTTGGGAACCTGAAGTGGGCAGAGCCAGCAGCCAAAGCTGCCGGTTCAGTCCTAGCCATGCTGCATTTTAAAGCAATAGATTCACAAAAAGACAGATTCAAATGGAATAAACCTCTAATTGGTTTACATTATTATGTACAAATGTACATAATACATTGGAAGAGAGAGGAAAAGAGGATAGACAGTTATATACAGAAATAGATAATTTAAAAAAATAAAGTCTTTTAAGAGATAGTAAAAGCAATATAAAAATAAACCACATAAGATAGAAATCACACAAAGAATTTGGATACTGCATAGTATTATACTGTTTTTGAGATTTTTAACTGGAGAGAAACATTTGATTGTAAAAGCTGCTGAGTTAAACCAATATGTATATTTTAAAGGTATCTTGACTTCAAAATGTATGTATAAGGATACATTGCTTTGGAAAAGAGGTTCTGCTTTTGTTTCCACAGAAGATGAGAACCTGTGGATTGCATCCAGGCTAATATGGTTTGATCAGGCAAGATCCTCTGAAAGGTCTCCAATGACACCATGGCCCAGATGATCCAACATCCAGAATCAGCTTCAAAGCAACTGGCTGAGATCATCTATCCTCACAGACTATAGCCAAGATTTAACTATAATTCTTAATTTTCTCAAGATCCCCAAACGATTGCTAGTACCCCCAACAGTAGTGTGAAAAGCTGTGCCCAAATTCCCAAAATATTGTTTATAAATGTTTATTTTTATTTAAAAGGGGTAATTATAAATGCAATCTCTTTCTAAGAAAGAAAAGGGGAGATTATAGATATGACAGGATAAAAGGGTAGAGTATTGAATCTACTTTTAAAGAGCAACAACTTGTTGCTATGGATTTTAGTTTATTGATACAAATTTAAAGTTAATTTTGTTATACTGTATGTATATTTCTACTCTTGTTTAAGGTATGTTTGTATAGCTCATTTAAAATTGTAATGTGTAATTAAGAAATACAGATTAATATTTAGTCATCTATGATAATCAAATTTATAGTCATAATAGTTAAATTTTTTAGATATACAAAGATATACTTCAATTAGGTAGGTCATCTTCGAACACTTCAAAGACCTCCAGAATATGGCATTTAAAATGTTGTAAAAACTTAGACTTTCTGGACAATGAGACATGTCTGCTCCTGGCAGCACCAATTTACTTCAAAGATGATGATGGGCATCAAAAAAAACTCCTTATGCAGTTTGCTTTCTTTATTGCAAAAGTTAGCCATTTGGGCAAGAAACCATTCTTGCCTGGACTGCTTGACAAAATGTTCTATCAACTGGACATGCAGGACCCATGGAAAAATGACCACTAAATTTAGCCAAAACAAGGCAAGATCAGGTTTCTGCTTCATAGAGGAGACTGCCAGAAAATCTGCAGGACACAGGGAGAAGCAACTAAGAAACTCTAGGCTTATAGGCTGAAGATGGATGCCCCAACATTGCAAAGGAACTTTGGGTGACTGTCCAAGCAGCCAGCTGTCTCTGTTACTCTAGATTCTTGGAAGTTGCTTACAATGCACTTCCTATTTACTTAGGTAATATATCCTTCTGGGATCTTTGATAGAGTTGAAGACTAGATAATTATAGTTTTCCTTAGTCATGATAAAAGATAAATTAGATATGAAACCTTAGACTCACAAATATAGGATAGATAAAATATTTTCTTTAATTGTGCCAAATAGAAATAGACTAGATATTGTAACTGTAATTCTTATTTGATAACTGTTCTATTATATATAATTTTACTATATTAAAGCTAAAACCTTCCTTTTCTATTAGATAGAAAAGGGTTTGAAATGGTGGTGGATGTTTTTCTGTAAGCTGTGTTGTTCCCATTGGTTAATAAATAATCTGCTTTGGCCTATGGCAAGGCAGCTTAGAGTCAGGCAGGAAATCCAAGAAGAGAAACAGGAAGGAGAAAGGCAGAGTCTAGAGAGACACCAGCAATGCCAGGAGAAGCAAGATGTAAAAGTACCGGTAAGTCATGGCTACATGGCAACTTATAGGTAAATAGAAATGGATTAAGTTACAAGAGCTGGCTAGCAAGAAGCCATAGGCCATACAGTTTGTAAATAATATTAGGCCTCTGAGTGATTGATTATTTTATAAGCGGCTAGGGGACTGTGGGGCCAGGTGAGACCAGAGAAACTGTCTGACTACAGGTGGCACCTTGAAGGGGCTCCATACCTGTCATAAAATGATTGAATGAAGTCTTGGGCTTGGGAATAAATCTACAGAAAAACATAGTGTGACTACTGGTGAAGTCTGATAACTGTTACAAATGGGAAATGAATCATTAGTGAGATACATTTCTGGATAAGCCAAATTGCCATTAAATGGGCAACAAATACGGAAGAAGAGTAGTTTTTGTTTTCTTCCTGGTTTTTGAGCTATTCTGACCCACTATTGCTTTAAATCTTCATGAAGTAAACGATGTAGGCAATCCACCTGCAGCCACGAGAGGAAGGATGGCCGGACACTGCAGTGATGTGTGTCCTTCCTACAACAATTCATGATAACATGCACTACTTCTGAGAGTGGCTTTGATGGGTATCTTGTTAATCACAGATTTCCCAGAGGGAGCTCTGCTGCGGAATGTCACTGACTTCATGGTTAGTAAATACCATGTTTCATTGGATGGTGGAAGAGTACAGGAAAGACAGAGAAAGGGGCGACATAACTGGGTTTCCCTTTTAGTTTGGAGTCAACTCATTTTTAATGACTTGCATACAAGGCTGGTGCCTGGTCATATGTCGCAGGGAAAGGAGGTTCGATTTCCTCGGGGATTCCAGATAGCCCTCTGTTTGACATCTAACTGGAACCACACTCACTAGTCAATCCCTAAATGTAAGGGTTGGAGAGGAGAGGAGCCATGCTAAGAAAGATGCTGTCTGTCCTTCAGTTACTTGATTGGTGGGAGGGACACATCAGAAGAGTTGGAGAAGGAAGAGTCTTACTAAGCAGAACTTGAGTCAGTAAGAGAAATATTCTTAAAAGCAACCTGAAAGAAAGAGAAATGCCCAATAAGCCTAGAGCTCTTGGACTCTAGAACAGAAAGCTGAAAACACACTTAGACTTCTAATGCAGAAGAAGGCAGAGTTACTATACATGTCTTTATCTTATCAACCAATATTTTTCTTGAATATCAGCTGCTTGATGTTTTCAAAATACAACCACCTAGGCAGTTGTGATTTCTCATCATGAGTTAAGTGCAGCATGTTTCTTAAATAAATGTTACTGATTCTTCTGGATATATAGAAACAAATGCTGAAGTGGAAATTAGATGAGGAGTCGCTGTGAGTTTCCTCGTCAGCTTTAGTAATGCCTGCACACCAACAATAGCCTACAGTATCTGGGCCCTTTGAAAACAGATGGTGGAGTCCTGACCACATGACTTGATTAAGCAATCTTGACCATGACTTGCATTGTTGCAGGGTGAAGCATTCTAGAACTCACTAAGCACTCACCTTCATCTGGAGTAATTTACTGGACTTTTCTATATCAACATACAGGGACACTCACTTGAATTTGGAGCTAGTGAGTGTGAACAAGCTACTTCCTTATGCTAGAGGTAAGCACCAGGTTGGGCTCCAGGACTCTAAGCCATTCAAGGTTTCTTCAACTTTGCTGAATTATTTAGCACACTTCACTTGCAGATGTGACCCTGTTCTATATAAGTGCTTTGCTTTGCAACAAGGATGTAAAGAATGCAATCAGCTCAGCAACAATGGCACATCCACAAAGGACTGCTTGAATGGCATCCTTCAACAGCTTCAGGGTGGCTCTGCTTTATAATACTGGCAGATGAGATTGCATATTGCTAATGTATGTGCAAACTCAATCCCGAAAGATGAAAAAATAAGCCTTTCTAGCTCTCACATCTCAGTGCCTTTTTAAATTAATTTGGAAAAATGGGAATACTTTTTTTTCCAGTATTTTCCTTGAAATCCTATCAACTGATGTCACTGCTATTCCAAGTCCAGCAAATTTCATTTCTATTTAACATTAGGGTAGAAAGGAACATACCAACAGACCAAACACACAATGGAAGCATGCAGTAGGGTTGGACTTAATGCATGGGTATAAATGTGCACACAGAAGAGGCCAAGCATGTCACTTAAGTTAATGCGAGCAAAGGTCTGCACCAAGGGTCTAGAACATTCTAAACAGGCCTTAAGCAAAGGAGGAAATGTAGAGGGGAAAGGAAGCTGAGAAAAATGAGCAGGAAATGGGCAAGATGACTCATCTATACTTGAACATCTGACCTGTTAGTTGGCCGTCGCCTGCAGCAGGGGCGATGCGAATGTAAGGTGTTGTAAGCTGAGTCACGATTATCGCAGCTAAGGCAAAGGAGGATTCCCAGGTCAGCATGCATGAGGGAAAAAAAAGCCAGACTGAAGCTAGGCTAGCAAGAAGAATTCCCATCAGTATAGCAAACCATCTCAACTTTGTTCCGAAAACAGCAAAAAAGAAAAGAAAGAGAAAGAAAGAAAGAAAAAAAAACCACACACACACAGAGCAAGGTTTTCATCTTCTGAATTCTCTTCTCTTAAGCCGTGTGGTCGGCTTAAGTGATGCTTTGCCTGAGACCCTGGATAGATCAACTGAATAGAAAAAAAGTAAGGCCACACCCCCTCTCCACTCCGAAATGTGCATTCTGCACTGAACGGAAGGCGGACAGTTGAATCCAGTCCAAACTGACTGTGGTGAGAGAGTTCCTTGCTAACCCTTCTGGATCTTTAAATCTCATTAGGTCACTTTAAACTACAGTGTTTCCCCTTGCCCCATAACCACCTTTGTATAGAAAACCACATTCCTTCACTAAACACGTTTTTATGTAATTCCTCTGACAACCAAGTTTCATGTAGCTTTCTATGAGGAACCCTTTTTAACATCCCCCTCCCCAAAGAATAAAATCACCTGTCTCAAGGACACAATAGAGTTCCCACTTGCCTTTGCTGTCACCGTCACAGTTAATATGTGCCCCAAGAAATACTTAAGATTTTTGAAGTGGACCACGCTGGCCTCTTGGTGTGCCTACACAGCTTAGCAGTTGTGTTTAAGCAGTTAACATTTATGACACACAGATATTGAAAAAAAAATAGAAAATTAAAACATCAGTTGTAACATGATACAGCTGGAAAATGATGCAGGGAAAAAATATTGGAAAATTAAGAATAGGCTTGCATGAAAGATTACTAATTTACATGGAGCAGCTTGGGTACTATTAGAAATGTGACAGCGAATAAGGGAAATAGATCATCCACCATCTGCAGACAATTAAACCCCAAACTGCGGCTGCATAATATTTCCAGCTATCCCTCTGTACCACTCAAATGGCGCTGCTCCTTACAGCTACACGACTATAGTGACTGAGCTGGGACAAGGCTGGAGAGCTGTTCTCACACCACCAGTGACTGCATTCTAGCTGCACCCTCTGAGATGTACAAACTATTGGGTCACAGTTTCTCAAAGCATTCTCAAGATCATTTTCCATGCAGCATCTTGGAAGATAGCTGTAGGTAGTTGCACGCTCTAAAATGCTATTTCTGGGGCTTCTAGCAACATTGGTTCTGGGTGCTAGACACTTGGCGTTTTTGTTTAGGCATAGACCACTGGTAAACTTCTCATACATTTTGGATTACTTATAGGAACATCTGACCTGCTCTATGTTTGTTAAAAGAAAAGATGATTTAACAGAATACTCATCTAATATCAAAAAAGTGACTCCTAAGAAACAAATATACTTGGAAGTGGCTGTGAACAGCAGATATTCGTAATTCAAGAAGAATTAAAACTATAATCCGACACAAAGCCCATTTATGCAAAATGTACATTATGAGCACTGGGGAATATCTCTCTGGTCTGTTTCCTGATTTGTAGAGTATATTTGTGATTGCTGGATTTAGTTCAGTAAAAGCATCTGACTGCTCTCAGTAGGATTAGCACTTGCTTTGACAAGTTTTATCAGAACACAGCCAAATTCAATTATTCAGGCGTCACCTGCGGCCACTCTTTCCACCAAGACAGAGCTGAGACTACTTGTGACAGAAAAGTCACATTCTACAAAGCCTAAAAAATATTTATTCTTGATTAGTTAGCTACTCAATAATTAATATTTTAATTTATCTTCAGTGCTGGAGATTAACTCAGAGTCTAGCATGTGCAAAGAAAGTATTCTATTCTTGAGTTATAGTCCCAGCCTAAAATGTGTATTATCTGGCCTTGGATCCTAAAAGCTTTCTGACTCCACCTTAACATACCAGTAAGATTAATTTATAAAAGAGATTATTACTAAATTTGGCAAAATTAAGGCAGAAATTGCAATCCAATCCTTTGAAGAGAAACACTAGACAGTTATTGTGGGCTCTGCTGAAGGTGTGGTCGTGCACAGGGACATAGAAACAACAGAGGCTTAGGTCTCTGAATAGCCACTGAGGTCGCATGCAAAGTGACCTGGAATTTGCTGGACCGCTGCTTCCCATACTTCATTTTGTATGACTTATGAAGAATGAGTATGGGGTCCGAGGAATTTGGGACACATGGGATTGTTGCGCTTCTTATCTTTTAGAACCTCTCAGGGGTTAAGACACTCCTGATTTATATTACGAAGACAATTTTAGATCAAGAAATGAAAATATTTCTTCACAAAATGCTGAATGTTGCAAGTGCTAAACCCACAGCCTGAGCCGGAACAATGGTGGATTAGCACATGCCAGTGCCCTACTCTATCCTTTGTTTGCTCCTGAAATGAATGTAATTAAAAAGAATCTTAATTAGCTTTACATCTCAACAGACGTTCTTCTGGGTTCTTTTTATCAGCACACTTCCATTCTGTAGCATGATGGCCTAGAAAGGATGGCATTTCTTTGAACAAAAGAATGAAAAGAAAAAGAGTGTTGGAGAAACTTTTCCAACAGCCTAGTGATTTGAAAAAAAAAAGAAAAAGAAAACATTCACATTTCTGAATACAGTTGGAAACTGTATCAGAACAATAGAAATCCTTCAGTTTTCTCAAGGTCTCCCAGCAAAGCACATTTCACATTCAGTACAAATTCAGGTCAAACAAAACACCAAAGTTACAAACAGCGAGGCATTCCCCTAGAACATTTACCTTAAAAACTGAATCTCAGAATAATAATTTGTTCTCCTCACGTCTAAGGGTGACAGCCTGCCTTCTCTAAGTGCTTGGGAAAGAATTTAGCATGAGTTTGCATATGCAGACTTGGCTTTGATTCCTAGCTGCCCTGTTGTTAGCGAGGGCACTGCAAGGAGAGGAAAAAGTTAACATTTATGACCTTCCCCATGCATCAAAGCCCAATACCTAAGAAATCCCTAAACTCTTATCAACTCAAAATCCTCACAAATGGCTATGTCTGTGTGTCTAGACTTCAGACCTTAAGACTACTCTATAGGCAACACACAGAAGGCAGTAGATAATTCTTAAAAGAAGTAGAAAACAGCAAAGCTCCAATGACCGTATCATCGAGGAGAGACATAATTGCATTCCAGTATGGAAAATATTATCTTATGGAAGATTAATATGTGCAGCTTAAGCTGGACGTTGCATGCATCAATTAGAATGAATATGCCTCATTTAACCCAGAAGAACAATTTATTTATAAGACAGACTTTGATTTTTAAGTGTGCTTTGTCAGTTCAGGGCTGTTCATCTACAAAGCCTTCTAAAGTCAAGTGGGAAGGTCTCCGTTCTAACAGTTATTGTTCTTATAAAGGAGCATACAGTGTAGAAAAGTTAAAGAAAGCACATACACTATAGTTATTCAGATGTGAATCAAATGAGATTCAAAAGAACTGAACTAATAAAAATTTGAGTATGATTTGTAAAAACATAATAAACATTTGGAGAAGTAAAGATAGTTAGAAGCTCTCCTATCATCCCATAGTACAGACTGGAATTGGCAGGGTTATATGCAAATGTCGTGCAGATCCTGTTACCTGGCACCTTCTTCTAATTCAAGACAGGAGAGTCTGTAATGCATTTATCTATAATCAACAATCAAATTAAGGTCATACCCACACAACTCTTCCCTGGATCCACAAATTAAAGGAAGAGGCATAAAAATATGTGCAACTGTCTAAACAGGGGTGTCTGTGGTAACACACCTTAGCTTTTGTTTTTCCTGTGTCTGATTTTTATAAGTCTTTACATCCGAGATGATGAATGTCAAAATACATCTTCGGAATATGATTAAAATAATCACAACATTAAACTTATAAATAGTATGGAATCTAGTCTTAAGAGACACCCCCTCTTACTCGACATTACAAACTAGCTCTTTGTGAAAACAAATCCACCTCCAGACCTCCTCTGTGAAGACACTCGTCAGCAGTGGTTTCCTGGGAGCCTGAAGTTCTCGGTACACTCACAAGCTCACTGAGGAAAGCAGCGTGAACCATCCCATCAGCAACGTGTGGGAAAGCACACTTGCAGGGTTAGAACTCTTAAATTTCAAACATCTTTATCCCATGACATTAAAGTTATCAGATCCACCGACTTCTCTGTTTTGACCCTAACAGTTCAGATGGAACCCCGGGCTACAAAAGGATATTTTAGTGTAAAGAAGGGAAATGGTTCTCCTTGTGAAAGAGTTGACTCATCAGTTTGGGTCCTGGGAGGGAGTTACTGAAGCCATGCTGGCAGGTCTTGAAGTAACATAAAATTGTGCCATGCGCCTGGAGGGAGACTGTCTCCTGAGGTGTGTACTGGACTGTGCTTTCAGGAGACAGCAGCGATGCTTTCAGGAGACAGCAGTGATATGTCAGACAGTGAAGAGTAAACTGTGTTTCCCCCTTTCCCCCCCTAAAGACACTATTTGGATAGAGTTTGCTGCTGTGTAAATGTTTGCAAATGACTCAGAAAATATGAGTGGGGAATATTTAGCCCATCAGGTCATCTGATTGCCTAATCACCCTTTGGTGAGTTGAAAAACAAATTACAATATTGATGAAATCTAGCTGATGGGAGAAAATGATCCAAAACACCATCTAATTCAATCTATTGTGAAGACAGCAAACTTGTCAGGTTTCCATATTTCCTAGGATGTTGCTTATATAATTGTTTAATGATGTGAATGGACACATTAGATTGGGCAGTGACCCAATTCTGGTAAAGAAAAGGTCAGACGATGACATTTTTTTTTCAAGTACCATCCATCAGATCTCTGCTGGGTGGAAAACTAGCAGGGCATTGGAAGAGGTTCTAGGGAAGGAGTCTAGAAGCTACGGGTCAACCCTTCAGACAGTTAGAGGCGTGGTCCCCGTCAGTCAGTTCACCTCCATCCAAGCCCACACATTCTTCACCTTAGTTAGTAGAGAAGCCATTACCTCTGTTTTCTACTTGATACAATGGTAATGAAGTGGCTGAGAGGGAATATTCAAAACGTCCTGTGAAAGGTGTGACCGTGACCGTGACTGTGAACACAAGGCATTATAGATTGCCACCTGAAATGGATTTACTTTTTCAGACCACAAGGCTAAGTGGAATGTAATAATGTGGTTCTCCAGAGGACTCCTCTTGAGCAGGGGCTATATACCTTAGAGTATGGTGGCTGCCTGATTCAAGGGCCTTGCAGTACTATGGTAAATTATCTGCTGAAAGCATATGGCAGTTGCCAGGATATACTGAAAACCATAATTTCATTTACTACTAATCTATTATAGTGTCAATCAGGTAGGACACCATCAAAAAATAAAGTCCCTAAAAAAAAAATCTCTATAAACAGATTGGTGGGAATAGAAACCACAGACTCCTGTGGACAAACAAGATACCAAGGAGCTGAGCCTTTTACCATCATATGCAACCAGGAGGCACTGGTTAACTCTAGATTGGAACACGCCATGGGTGTTCACAAAATAAGAATGCATGAGGAGTAGGAAAATATTCAGGAACATCTCAGCATATTCGAACTGTCTCCTAAGGTTGGACAATGTTAGTATCACGGTACTTTTATCCAAAGAACTCATCCACTGTGACCTGATTAAATCTGAAGCCATGGGCCCGATGGTACCTTCTTCTCTTCATATCTAACGAAATCATCAAAACCTCTTTATCACCTTCCTGATTCCTCTGGTGGTCTGAAAGAGTGTGCTTGATAACAAGTGTTAATGTATAAGGCCTCATTTGAGTATAGCGTTTGTATGTCTCGGAGTATGTTCCCCGACACTCCTGTATATGGTGGCTGAAACATGAGGCTGAAGAGTCCCCACTACACAAGCGCCAGGACACATGTCTGTACCTTCTTCAGGAGGTTCACTGTGAGGAATGTGTGCTGGGGAGGATCTCTAGCCACAATCAGGACCAAGAAACAGAAGACCCACTGTGACATCCCCCTGGCTTCTGGGTTCATCAGTGAACACAGTCCAAGCCTTACAAGGACATTACAACCATGTCACTAAAAAGTGGGTGTCATGGCAGGAGTAGAGGCTCGAACCTATAGCCTCAGCTACTTGGGAGGGCCACTTGAGCCCAGGTGTTTGGATCTAGTCTGGGCATCATGGTGATGATCCATCTAAAAAAGGGTGTGTGTATGGTATTTTACTCCTTTACATATAAAGATTCACTGCATATATATCTACCAGTTACCACATGCTTAAGTTTAAAACATGTATATTGACACCACAAAAAATTAATATTCTTAAAATAACTTTAATAAAGATAACCATTGAAAACTACTTGGGCTCTAGCAGTGTATCTTCTTATTTTAAGAGGTATCTACATGAAACAGTATCAACTACCATAGGATCCTAATGCCTACATACATGCATGTATGTGCATACTTGATACACATGCATAAACTTATTTTAGTAAAGTTCTCAATATATTTTCAGATGTTTTCAAACACCATATAAAATCAACTTCAGGAACACAAACAGGTAGACTATCTCAAAGTTTCAACCTACCTTTTGTGGCCACTCGGACACAGTCAATTTTGGTTTCCTGTATCAAATGAAGAAGAGGGAGAAATTATTATCCAGATTGTATTTAAATCAAGGGAAACGTAGTTCAGTCAGTGAGCTCTACTAAGGAAACATCTCACCATGTCAGGTGTGGATCTTTCTCAGTGAGGTGTGACCAGATAAGCTTTCTGCTATGAGGATTGAGATAGTAGACATTCTGGGCCATAAAGAGAGAAGTGATGCTTTTAATCTCTCTACCTGGTGGCCCTTGACTCCTTCAGCCCTGTCCCTGCTCCATGCGCATCCCAGACTTCCCTGCCTCACACTGGCAAAGGTCAGTGGCCATGACACCCGGACCTAAGCTGTGAAGCAGCGAGTGTGGGGCGGAAGCATTGCCTTCCAGCTCAGGCTTGCAATCTTCTCTGCGCCCTAGGTTGGTCTGAACGGGAAAAACAGGCAATTTCAGGGTTGACTCAATAATAGTTTTTTGTTTTGTTTTTTCTTTGCTCCCGTCTCATCTTTCTAAAGCTCTTTTCTCTCGGAGAAAAACAAGATGCCTAATTTAGTCAACTACAGGATGCCTGAAGTCTCGGAGCTGAGGCAACGGGACAGAATATGCTTCAGAGACAGATGTTGCGGATCTCACAACATTTTAAATGAGCTGAATGTATGTGTTGTAGCTACACCATTTTCGTGCAAAATAGTCAGCTAAGCAGAATGACTAGCCAACTTTTGGTAATAAGGAAATAATAACTATCATGTTGACAATATGCTTTCCTAAACCACAAATAAAAACCATACATACTCATTTCTTTCCATACGTTTCTCTTGATAAAATGATTTTTAAAAATATTTAAAAAATGTTTCTAACTGAAGCACACAAAAATGCGGGTGGATTTTGTTTTCACGGCTGTTTCGTTTAACCCGTGTTTACATGAATAACGCCAAGAGCCTAACACATGGCCATCTTCCACACTTACCCCATTGGCTCTACTAGCGGCTTGGTAATAAATTCTGTAGCTTTTATGGGGGAGGAGGGGGGTGTTCCAGTAGCCATTGTATGTCTTATTGTCACCAATGGTAAAGGGCTGTGCCGCTTGGAGGCTGTCTGCAGGAAACTCCGCCGCGAAGTAGTATTGCGAGTTCAGCACGGAAGCATTCTGGAAGTGAATCGGCACTGGGTAACACTTCAAGATCTCTGTTGTCTTCTTGGTCCTCCGAGGGCGCTCTTCCTCAACCACTATTTGATAGACACTAGAAAAAAGCAAAGAGAAGCACCCGTGATACTTCTCGGTCGCCAAGCTGATCCACTTGGTCTTCAACTGCCAGGGATTTGGGAACATCTGGGACAAAGAACACAGTGGCCCTTGCTCAATGCTCTTCCTTAGCCGTTCCTCATGCAAAACAACACAGTGAATGAACTAATGTGTGGGGATATGTGTGCACGAGGAGGCACCTGTGCACACGTGTGTGTACACTTCTGGAGGCCAGGTATCAACCCTGGTTGGCATTCCTCATGAGTTTTCCACCTAATTTTTTGAGTCAGGGCCTCTCACCGGGACCTGGGGCTGGATGGTTGTTCCTGTCTCCCCAGCACTGCTATTACAAGTGTGAGTCACCTCTCTGAGCGTTTCACAAGGTGTCTCAGGACTCAGGCCTTGGTGCATATGCAGCAAGGACTTTACAGACTCTCCCCCTCCCCCCACCACACACTTATTGAGAGTAACAAAACTGAAAACTTTAAAAATTCACTGGACAATGTCCATTGCCATTGTGTCAGGTGTAACTGAAGATCAGTTTGCACAGAATTAACTCATAAATGAAGTGACATTAACTGTAGGTCTGTAAAGAAAAAAACTAACACATCATTCCCCTGAATTATATCTGTATAAAATGCAGGTGAGGTTTTTACATGTCACAAAACACAAGGCAAAGTGATCAATACTGACGAAGATCTTCCTTCCATCTGTTCTCACATCCTGTGCCCTTGGCCATCAGTGGAAAGCGAAGTCTATAGAAGACTAGGGGTCAGAATTTCCTAAGCTGAGGCTGCGCCATTGAAGTGATCTCTAAGAGAAATCATGAACAATACCATCTGAGTTACACATGAAGACCAGATGATGTGAATGAGAGACCCCTTGTAGCAGGGTACCCCTTGAAGAGCCCCCAAATATGGAAGTAACTTTAGGAGAATGGAAGATCTTGAAACGATGCATTTTTGAAAAATTAAAGTATTTCTAGCCTCTAGAATGATGAACATATGAAGCAGTTTTATCAAGGGAAAAGTATTTCCTCTTGAGAAAAATGAGGAGAGAGAGAGAGAGAGAGAGAGAGAGAGAGAGAGAGAGAGAGAGAGAGAGAGAGAACGAGAATGAACAGGTTTCACAAACCCAATCAAGATTAGATGAAAAAAAAAAATACCCAAAACCTTCCAGGCAAAGAGACACACCTTTTTCTTGTGGTATTAGAAAGATATGGTGATTCCTTAGAGTAACGAGATAACCCATGAGGTGCTCAGAACAACATGACCATGAATTCTGAGGGAAGCATCCAGAGAATGCTTGCCACCCCACTTTCCTGGGGGCAGCCTCTGCTGGTCTCATCCGGTGGCCTCTGAATCTGCAGCCAGCCAATCTGTCTACCTCTGGGAACACAACCACTTAACACACTCTATTACAGTCATAAAATGCATGCTGCCATCAGCCTGCAATTCTGTCTAACTAAAAGTCAATTATTTTAGAGCATTGGAGTGATGCTGTGGCTACTGGTAGTCTCAGCGGTACAGTGTGATGATGGCGTAGATTCTTACCAGTGATGTAAACCAGATAAAAAAAGAGAAGGGGAAGGAGTCAACTCTTCCTCACATAAAAGACTTCCCACTGGGTCCTGTTAGGTACAAGGCATTACCAAATCTCGTAGATTGCCTGAATGATAGAGGCAATATTAAAGGAAGTAGTTCTCAAGCCTCGTGTTAAAGCCAGGACACAGAGTGGAAGGCTAGATGACCAACCTGCATTTCTCTCTTTTTCCTTGACTTCTTACATCTATAAACATTTGAACACACACTGATTTACAAACATATGTGAATGTCAACATACTGATACTTCTTTGGTTGAGAGGGTTGCCCTGCTAATGACCCATGGAGTCAAGAGACTGTGGAAGGAATACAGTATGTACACTCGTCGCCTGTTTTCTGGGAAGCCAGCTACCAGGTCATAGGGTCAAGGAACTTGAATCTGGTGCTGACAGGACACACAGAGGTGTTCCAGTCAACAGGCAATGTCATGGGGCACACTGTGTGAGACACCTCAAAAAGCCACATGGCTGTGCCTTCAGAAGTGTGGGGGTTCTGGTAGATTCTGAGAAGGAGCATCCCAGCCCACTCTGTGCAGATCGAACAGTGCAGCACAACATAATTGTTTACAGCTTCTACATCTTTCAGTGGTCTGATCCATATCAAACTGAGTAGGCAGATCTGTTAGCTAAAGTTTACTTACAGTGGCTTAGCTTCCTTTCCCCAACTGTAATCCCCACCCATTATTTGTCTTAATTTTCAAAAGAGACAGATGTCTTAGTTAGGGTCACTGTTGCTGGGATGAAACACCATGACCAAAAAGCAACTTGGGGAGGAAAAGATTTATCTGGCTTACATTTCAACATTGCTGTTCATCAATGAAGAAAGTCAGGACAGGAACTCAAACAGGGCAGGATCCCAGAGGCAAGAGCTGATGCAGAGGTCATGGAGGGGTGCTGCTTACTGGCTTGCTTCCCATGGCTTGCTCAGCCTGCTTTCTAATAAAACCTAGGACCAGCAGCCCAGGGATGGCCCCACCCACCATGGGCTAGGCCCTCCCCCACTGACAACTAAATGAGAAAATATCTTACAGCTGGATCTCATGGAGGCATTTCCTCAGCTGAGGCTCCTTCCTCTGATGACTTTAGCTTGTGTCAACTCCACACACAAAATCAGTCAGTACAGGAAAGATGGATAGAGCAAGCATATTAACATATATTTTATAATACAGTGTTATCATTGTTCTATTTTCTTACTAGTGGAGTTGGTAAATGAAATTTTATCATAACTGTGTATACAAGGAAAAACATAATCCATTCAGGGTCTGGTAGTAGTCACAGTTTCAGGAGGCCACTGAAGGACTTGGAACATCTATATCTACTGCAGATAAGTGGGTCACGCCCATCAAACAACACAATAGCAAGAGCGAGGGGTCAAGGTCAAAGTGAAATACTAAATGTCACCTGCTCTGTAGCAGATGACAGCTGTGGAGGAAATTTAACCCAGTGTTCTCTTTAGCAAACAGCACTGAGAAAGTTTCTCCTTTTCTTTGAACAGCTTTTGTTGAGAATTGAGAAAGTAAATTGGGCTAGACTTTAATTCTGCCACTGCTAGTATCTGAGGTTTTAATTTAAATTGAGGGATTCTTAGGCTTTTTTTATGAAAATGGAAGAGTAGGTGGATTTCTAATGTTTATTGTACACATTTAAAAATTTTATCCACATATAACAATTGCTTTTATAAAATGGACAAACCATAATAATTACTTGTGTCACAAAGGGTCTCTCCACTCAACAGAATGGATTCTAACACTGTCTTCCTTCCGAATCAGCTTTTCCAGCTCATTTGTTATATGACACGATAGCCAAGGTCTCCATTTAAAAGCAACTTCTGGAAGCATCATATACAAGACGAAGCGCAACCGTAAAGACACAGCTGAAGAAAATGTTGAAATCAGTTCACCTGACATCTGCTCGAGGACCCGCAGGCCACGCTTTCCTGTCTTACTGATGTGTAACAGGTTCAGATGCCAAGTGCCAGTCTACCCAAGGGGCAGGACGGTGGCTCCACAGCCAGCTCTCTTCATCAGTTACGGGCCAAGGGATGCTTGCTGTCACAGCCAGCTCTCTTCATCAGTTACGGGCCAAGGGATGCTTGCTGTCCTTGCTCACTCATCCTACTGGAGCGACTCACGTGAACCAGCTGCCCAATACAGGACTTTTCCTGGTTCCTACAGACATAGGCATTATACAAGCTGGCTTCTACGTTGAAAAGCAAAGTACTTTGAGTACTGTATGGAGATCCCTTCTCTTTTATTACATCAAGGGATTTATCAATTTTATATATATATATATATATATTTATATATATATATATACCTCAATTTTATATATATATACCTCAATTATATATATATATATATATATATATATATATATATATATATATATATATATATATATATATATATATATATAAAAACCTCAATCCTTTCCTCCATCTGGATTGTACCACAAACAACCTCCAGGGAGGCACTCTCCTGGACTCTGCCCTGACTTCAATAACCAGGCTGCTGCTTCCTCATTTCTCTTACATGAAACCCCTTCATATAAAAATTATTTATCTTTTTGGACATTTGTGCCACAGTGCATGTGTGCAGAGCAGAGGGACACTTGTGAGGGCCGGTTCTACCATGTGGCATCAAACTAAGGCCATTACCTTCGGTAGTAAGTATGCAGTATGTTTCCCCTCTGAGTTATCCACAGCACTTCCCCTTTCATTGAGACAGGGTCTTGTGTATCTACAGGATGACCTCAAACTCTCTATGAAGGTGAAGATGAGGTTGAACTATGAAAGCCATTAGATGATGATGATGATGTGTTCATGATGAGTGTGTGTGTGTGTAAACACACTGGCCATGGAGTGCATGTGCGTGTTGGTCTAAAGACAATTTTGTGCAGTTGATTCTCCGTTTCCATTTCACATGGACTCTAGGTATCTAATTCAGGTTTCCACACTTGCATGGTAAACCCTTTATCCACTGAGCCATCTCAGGGGCTCCCTTGATTCTGAAAAGCCTATTGTGAAAAGCAAGCAGAATGCTTCTGACTTTGCACGTCTCTAAATCCTGATCCTGAATTTGCCTGATACAACCAGTTTGTCACTATCCTTTCCTTAGCCTGGGTCAGGTCTGACATTTGGATGCTATTGTGCCTAACATGCGGGGCTGGGAAGTGTGTCTCCTAAAAGAGGGCCTCCATCACCTCTTCCTGCGGCTTATAACCAGTCTGTTGTTTTCATCTGCTCCGACTCAGCTCCAAATTCACAAAAATATGTTTCAGTGAAGAGTTGGAGTCATTGGTGCCCCTGGATCACTGCCTTCAAGTCTTGGAAGATCCTGGGTGAAGAGGTCCACTGCTTAGTCATTTTTTTTTTCGGTCTTAGAAGTGCATGTTTTTGAAGGTATAATATAACCCAGAAGTGATTTCTAGGTTATGTGTGATAGTTGGATCACTGCTATTTGAAGGCATACTATAATCCAGCAGTGATTCCTAGGTTATGTGGGTGAGCATAGTACACATTGTTTGTGATTGATAGTTGGATCACTGCTATTTGAAGGCATACTATAATCCAGAAGTGATTCCTAGGTTATGTAGGTGAGCATAGTACATATTATTTGTAATGGATATTTGGATCACTGATATTTGAAGGCATTCTCTGCCTTACTTAACTTTGCTATCAATCCTACTTTTATTCACTTCTTGAATACCTAAAAGTGAAAAGAACCAGAAATGACCAAGAGGAAAAAAAGTTGTGCACAAAGATGGAGCTGGCTAAATGTTAGCTTTCTTGGGTCACCCACAATTAAAGAGTCCAAGGGACTCAGCTCTGCATGTTTCCTATGCTGCCATTTACCCATCTTACTCCCCACTTCAGGGCGTGTGCTGTGTGGGCGCAGTCACTCATTTACGAACTGTTTAGGTGCCCACTGTGTGCTAGGCACTGCCTCTCTTTAACAATCAAATTTGTTATTCTCGAATGAAGCATTCTTTAACGAAACTTAGTTTTTTTTGTGTGACGAACACCTACATGAACGTGAACAAAGGTAATTTTTTTTTCCAGGCAACAATTTAATGGAGGTTAGATGAACATTTGACAATTAAATAACCATTGAATGGGCTTCCCTTTTAGCCAGCTAGCGGCTACCTTACATCAAATACTCTCCTCCAGGTATATCACACTTAAATGGCTACCATCTACTCATCTCTAAAAATATTAAAGAAGAATTAAGTTGACTGGAGCAATTTCAAACCCCAAATGCCTTTTCATCCTTGGTCCACAAGACACATTAGATTTCCAAGCAGCCAGACCTCAAATCTATTTGCTCTTTAATAATTTAAACATTCATAGGTCAAACAGCTCTTTTCTATTCCCCTTTATCAACGTCTGCGTGCTAATGAAAAACAGCCAAGTCCTCTGGGCTGCCAAACTGCTGCCTACTGCAGTCCCCTGATGGGAATTAACATGTCATTAGTCCCCAGGTCAATGGTACCTTGACCACGCTGGTCTATTTTCTAATTTGTATGAATAACATCAAGTTACTTATGAATTTCATAACGTCTTTCCATCCCTAATCATAATCTTGAATCTAGCTTTGAAAATCTCACTGTTCAAATGGGTTTTCTAAAAAAGATTAAAGACAGCAAATTCTCAAGGCTGGAAAGCCGATCAGAAGTTTCTAGGCTCAGCGAGCTGAATTAAAATTCTATTATCCTTTTAATGTATTACTCAGTTTCCTTTTGTTTATTAAAGCCACATCATTCCTAGTGCTATGCATTCCGGAATTCAAAGTAACGAAAAAGCCTCCGACAGTATTTGCAATATTAAAGTATAACCCACAGTGAGAATGAATCTGCCAAGATGTGACATCATTGCATCAGAACTTACCAATGGAAAGAGACTTAATTTAAAATTTAATTTATGCTAGGCTTTTCTGTAACAAAACTCTAAGGCCTTTAGAAGGAGAAGAAATCTGCATTTATATAGAATATCACATGAAATGAAACACAGAGAAGAACATCTGAACATCTTTCATGTGCTTCCTTAAGCTAGAGAGTTCAAATGTGATGCAATGTTTTCAGCTGTCCCCTAACTCTGAGGCCTTTCAGAGGAAGCTTGCCGTAGCCTTGAATTTGACTTCAAATTTTTGACCCAATTCATTTCACAATTAAACACCTGGCTGTGAAGTCTGTTTTTCTTATTCGTTGATTCTATTTCTTATAGCATGGAACATTAGTGGGTGACCTGTCGTGAAACATTACGGGGTGACCCTGCTGGTCAATAGAAGGAGGACGGATGCAGAGGACAGGGATCAGAGAGATGTCATGACCCTTTCATTGTGTCCTTGGCTGATTCCTTAAAAAAGACACTTCCGATCATTTCAGAGGCTTACTGATACCATTCTTGGGGTGTCTAATAGTGAGTTTGCCTTCATTTGCAGGTCAGGGCACAGAGCATATATTCTATACATGTGAAAAGGGAGAGAGGGGCCGGGGAGAAGGTACAGTGGTTAGAGTTCTTCATATGCTTGCAGAAGACCTGAGTTCAGCTCCCAGCACCCAGAGGGCTAGCTTACAACCATCTCTAATTCCAGCCTCCGGGGACCCAACACCATTTTTTTGACTTCTGTGGGCACACACACACACACACACACACACACACACACACACACACACAAGCACGTATGCACACCCACACATGCACACACACAATATACAACTTTTTAAGAAGGAATGATTGTATCAATAGCTTTCTGAAGTCTAATTTTTCATTCTCCACAAAACAAGCACATGGTGTATAGTAAGTAAATAATGTAGGTTTGTTGTCACACTTCAATAAATTACATGCATCCCATTTTTTTTCAGATATAACTTTCTCCTAAATTTAACAATGAACAAAAGCACTCTGCACAACCTGGTAAGATGTAGTGAAGGGTTTTAAAAGTATTTCACCAGTTTGAAATGAAGAACTGGGATCAGAATTGAACCTGCTGTCACTCTGACTAGGATTCCTTGGTCCTTCAAGCAGAACGGGCATCGGGAGCAACTGATCTAACTAACATCAATTTGATTGTCCAATGAGAATGATACCTGACAGGTAGTTTTCTCCAGACAGTGGACAGCTAGTAGCACACGGCCCTAAGGGTTGTATGATCCCTGTTAGCAGTGCTAATTTCTCTTTGTCCTGCTGGGATCTGAAGGCTGGCCCCAGTTTGCTGTGGGAGCTTTGCAGGCCTCTACTTGCGTGTTTTATGATCTCTTGGCCATAACTCATGGTAAGGAGTTTCCCTGGTATTAGTAAGTCACTTGTGCTCTGTGTGTGAGTGTGCCTACTCAGGCATGCTTACAGTCCAATGCCCTGCTTCTCTGTGGACTTGGGATAAGATCTGCTATAATAAAATATTAATTACAGCTAAAAGGTTGGATGAAAACTATGAACCCAATTACAGACACATATCTTGAACAAAGGGCAGGGTAGAGAAGTCCTGTAGTTATGCAAGTTTCTGATAAAGATAATAATATAAAAAAGCCACCAGCACATTAGATGCAGGCTGCAAAGCTCTGTAAAGGGCACCTGCCATTAATCTTCACACCAGGAGCCACATTCTGAATAAACGAGCCCTAGATGGAACATCTTTTGGAGTAACTTTCAGGGCTTCGAACAACAAAGATATTTTCCATCGAAGTTCCTACTTTAGCTAAGCTTATCTTAATTCAATCATTATGACTCCATAACAAAACATGATTATAAAAATTAAAATTCAAGGTCAGTTGCCATAGTGAACATAACTAAACACCTCCAGTGACATGTACAGGGACAGAAACAATACTAAGGAAGATATACCAGGTGAAGTTGAGAGTGTTCTTAATCTGAAAGTATTAAAAAGTTGTGAATTTTGCAGCATCTTGGATTTTAGGGGTCCTCAACCAGTAGTCTAAACATATAGCTCTAAATTTGCTCAACTTCAAAATCTGAAACCTTCCTGGTCCTAAATGTTTTAAAGAAGGGATACTCACCCAGCACCTTATATAATACTCAATTTAGATTCTTTTTAGCCCTGAAAAGCTTCACTGTTTGTGGTTAGATGAGCAGAAATCTAGATGTGACCACCAAAGGAAGAAATGAACCCAAGGGGTGTCCCTGAAAAAACACTGAAGCCAGTAACCACAGGAAACCAATTCCAGTTTTGCCACTAAATCACCAGTTGCCTATGGAGTACCTTTCAAGCCCTAACATTTCATTATTCCTAGCACAAAACTGGATGAACTGTGATGTCAGTAAATGAGATGGAAATTCACGTTCCTGCCATCTTTTCTTTCCATAGAATACACCATGCATTTGGTTTTATGCCAGGCACTGAAATGACTACAGAGAAGGATAAGACATGGCCTGTATGTCCTTGGGTAGGTCAGTCTAAAGGTGTTAGGAACAGATAATACCAGAAAGAACTCTTACACAAGAATCTGAAAAGGGTTTGGGGCGTCAATGTTTACAATCAAGATATCTTGTAGCATCTAGTACATTGAAGACTTGTGACAGAACCTAGTGTCTAGCCATTGTTATCTGTTGATAACACTCAAAGGGCTGTTTATACATTGTCTATGTCTCCAAAATTCGGATAAAAATAAAACGAACAGAACAGAAATGGACATGATGGCACACAACTATAATCTTAGCTACTCAAGAGACTGAGGCAAAAGGATCTCTTGGACACAGGATTTAGAGGCTAGCCTAGGAAACACAGTGAGAAATTGCCTCAACAAACTAACAACCAAGCCACCCACCCAGCCAGACAGCCAGCCACCCAGCCACCCAGCCTGTCACCCAGCCAGCCACTCAGCCACCCACCCACCCAGCCACTCAGCCACCCCGCCAGCCAAACCAGCATCAAACACAGAATTCAAAGCCTTTGGGCAGCAAATGCATAATCCATTCACACCACTCATTTGTGAGAAGCCTTGTCACTTTGGCAGATGGAAAGTAGTGGCTGGGCCCTACTCTAGATTTGCTCTAAGAAACCTAGAGTCACCTGAGGTAGCCTTCAATGTGACAACAGTTTCCTCACTCAGTTCTTAGAGTGCCTACTGCAGGTAGAACTATGCTGTAGAACATGAAATCCAGATAGAAAACTGCCTGAATTGAAGAACAGAATGGTTTTTGGAAAAGGTAGGGGGAAGGGCCTGCCATCAGGCCTGTGCTCGGGGCTGGCCTCCATCTTCTCTCTGAAGCATGGCAGGCAAACTGGGAATCACTCCTGCCCACATAATAACTCCTAGGAGCTATAATTCCTCATAATTTAGCATACGGTTCAATATCCATTCAAATTGTAAAGGCCAACTCAAAACAGTATGCGTACTGGTGACTTGTGGTGTGAGGGAGGCCATGGCAGAGGGACAAGATCTTGGATCAAATACACAGACCCCCACATGGAAGATTATGTAGAAGAAAAGGAACTTGGAAAAGGGAAATGGTTGTGGCATATTTTTATGTATAAAGGCATGATTAAATAAGAGTTGGAGGCAAAGGTAATTTAAATTTCATTGTATAAATGCCACAACACATCTGCATTGCTATGATTGTTGATTATTATTGTTATTAATTATTGTTGTTGTTATTGTTCTCTCTTCCCTGCTGTTTTTAAAGCTTCTTACAAAGGATTCTTGAAGACCTAACTGTTGCTAAACTGAATTTTCAAAAAAGTGACTCACACGGCCATCCAAAAAGCATCATTAATAAAAGTGACCTTCGATCCCTGACAGCACACAGGAATCCAGAGTCTCGTCTTCAATATAAGTAGACTCCCTAAAAACACATGGAGGGAAGTGGTAGGCAGTGAGGGAATTATCAGTTTCTGATCACATGCTGAGGAGATTCAGCTCTGGTGGATGATGATCAAACAGGGTAATTCTGGCATCTGAAAAGCGAGGTTTGCTGAGAGAATGGCTTTTTGATCTTTGTGAGTATGCACCCTGATGAGCAGACTGGAAGGTGGAGTCCTTTCATGAATCATCTTAGCCAGAGATAGAACCTTTCTATGGGGTTTAAACCACGACTCAGTCTGACCTCCAGTGGCAGAGTTCATAGCAGTGACATGAATGCACACCTCTCTCTGAGCCACTGGGGATCTATCTTCCCGAAGACTCGGACTTGTAAGTGTGGTGATATTTTATTTGTATGTTAATAAATAAAGTTTGCCTGGAGATCAGAGGTCATAGCCAACCATAAATACAAGTCAGGCAGTGGTAGCACGCGCCCTTAATCCAATCACTTGGCAGGCAGGGTCTCTGTACGTTCAAGGACACACTAGGGAACAGCCAAGCATGGTGACACATGCCTTTAATCCCAGTAACAACCATAGAGACCTGGAGGTCTGTACAGATGGGCAGTGACAAGGAAGTGAGGTGGCTGGGCTAAGAGCCAATGAAAAGGCAGAACAGCAAGGCAGTAAAGGCACAGGTTAGACAGGAAGAAGCTGGTTCTCTGGGGAAGCTACAGCAGCATGGTGAGTTAAGGTTAGCTGGTGGCTCTCACTGTTTCTCTGATCTCTAAGGCTTTCACCCCTGTATTTGGCTCTGTGTTTCTTATTTAATAAGACTGTTTAGAAATTCGTCTACATGTAAGTATCTCACAAGTGGAATGAGTGTTTTGGAGAATTGTGGCCACAGGTGAGGATGACTGTAGACCTGCTGACTCAGCAAGAAAGCGCAATCAGAGATGCACACCTACATGAATCAGTTGTAAGAACTAAAACACTAACAGTCCTTTAACTGGCTCCTCACATCTAGAGCTTAACTCAAGACTGAGGGATGAAAAGACAAAACTGTAGGATGTGGGGAATGAATTTCAATTTCATTAGAAAGAGGTGCCTCAGTGGGATGCAATTCACACATTCCCATCTTGAAGAAGCAGGGAACTGAATCACTATGGTGAGGAGAAGAATACCAGCTGCTCCAGAGTCACTCTTGCCAGGCACTCCTCATCCAGAGTCTACTGTCCTGCAGAGGCCAAGAAACAGTTTCCCTTGTTCTATAGCTGAGTTCACATAACAGAGCAGATGACAGCCACAGCTAGGTAGTGGCTCAGGAGAAACAGGAGCAGCGACTGCCTTTCCTTAAGAGCTGCTATGTACAGATGGAGTCAAGAGCGTGGTGGTATTTTATTTGTGCACCCCAATAAAGCTTATCTGAGGATCAGAGGAAAAAGCCAGCCACTATATTAAAACCATATTAAACATAGAGGTCAGCCAGCGGTAGCACACGCCTTTAATCCTAGCATTTGGGAGGCAGGGATCTGTCTGGATCTCTGTGAGTTTAAGGCCACACAGGGAACAGAGCCAGGCGTGGTGGCACACACCTTTAATCCCAGCACTAACCACAGAGGTCTGGAGATCTGTATAGACAGACAGGAAGTGACAGAGCTAGGTTGAAAGAGGAAAGTGATGTAGCTGGGCAGAGAGAAGAAGTAAGAGGGCAGGGACAGAAAGGCATATAGGTGTGGGTTTACAGGAAGTAGCTCTCCCTGGAGGCTGAGGTGTTGGTGAGGTCAGGTTGGCTGTGGTTGTCCTATTCCTCTGATCTCTCAGTTTTCACCCCAATATCTGGCTCCGGGTTTTTTTATTAATAAGACCATTCAGCAATTTTTTCTCACACAAGAGAACTTGTTCCTTATGAGATCAAGTCCCAATCACTTGTCCATGCACAAAGAGCCCACGTGCCATCAAATATTAAGAAGCATCACAGAAGTGAGAACCACAGAAATTGTGTTTACAATTTTGTTGATGGACACAATGGTTGGTTGTTCAATGTTATGTAAAATTCTATTTTTTCCTGATTTCAGGATTGAGTGAGACAGAAGAAAGGGCTAGAGGACTAGGGCCAGTCTAAGCGCCCTGTGAGCATCGTTCTGAAGATGCACAGCAGGCACAAACGCTATGAGGCAGTCAGTATGGACAGACTATGGGTTGAAGTGCTTTAAAATACACTAGCTCACTTAACCCTCCGAAGAACCCCATGAAGTTCACACACGTACAGGCACCAAAAAGATAGTATTGATGGAACGAAAGATTCTTTCAGAGCCACAGGTAGAGAGACAAACACATGGGCTATTCCTGCCAGAAAACTGTTTTAAAAATACCCTGTTTATACTTCACACAACCTTCATGTTTTCAACCACCATCACCTGCATGTCAACGACATCACTTCTGACATTGGAAGCATCTTCAAGTGAGGTGCCTGCCTGTCTCTTGTCTTTCAATAGCCATGCCCTGGATTCTCTTCTCTGAGGTGACGCAGGTTCACAGACATGCTTGTGCTGACTCTCCTGACCAGACACCAACATCTGTTGACTAGCTGGGGGCATGCAGAAGGAGTCAGAGAAACATTCTTCATATAGTGCCAACATCAAACCAGTTTCAGGAAGTGTGACATGTTTTCTGAAAGTAGACAGAGTTCCTTCACTGGCTACTTTCCCGTAACATGAACACATGCACATGTACACACACACACATGCATACATGCACACACATATGTGTGCACTGACATGCACACACACATCACACACACATACACATACACACACACACACACACACACACACACACACACACACACACACACACCATAAAGCATTCTTGTTAGCACAAGAAAACATACAATTTATCCCTTATTTAGTTGCTTCCTTTCTGCCAAATTCCAAGAGTTGTTTTCTACTGGATCGTGTCTATACAGAATGAATGATAGAGAGAAGGCAGAAACGAGACCACTCTAACCAAGTAAAAGAAAATTAAGCCATTCCCTGTCTGGTTGAGGAAAAAACTGAATCCATATATAGACATTTTAATTCTATCTGGGGTGCTAGTTTACTGGCTGCAGTGATGGGATGTTCTTCGCCATCTCTGGATTTAAATAATTTCCTGTGACAGAGCTGAAGTGTCGGTCAATAAAAAGACAACCATCATTTACGTGGCGAACTATGTGCAATTTTGGGAATCTGTCTTAAACCAGCTGAGAGTTGATAGAATCAATACTCCATGAACTCACCCAGTGAAGTACACAAATGAGGAAGAATGAATTCCAACGCTGATGAATATGGATCCAAGAAAAATCAAATCAATGGAAAGAATGCATTTTGGAAATCACACGATGATAGTATTTTTGAACACACAATACTGTTCAAAACCCAGGAAAGCAAACAGATGTTTACCCACCCCCCTTTCCTCTCTTCATTCTAGCTTTTGTTTTACCATTTGGGAGGTGATTTTTGGATGGCAGCTTGATGATTTCATGTGCATTTTGCAAATTTCCAGATGTGTTCAGTGTTTTAATCTACACAATGGCTTTATATTGTAGGTCCATATGATTTCTCAATCAGAGTTCTTATTTCTCTAAACATTAAGGGAAATGGAGAGCCTAACAAACCCTATTCATTTTGAGAGAACTGCAGAAATTTTCTTCCAAAGCAGTCTTTGCAGATATATGGGTCTTCTCTCTTTTCAATGGATAATCAGTCCACTATGTTGTTCTATACAATGAGTCTCTTGAAGGGAACATTTGCTCTTATAAAAGAAGGAAGAATAAAACCTTGACAGGTGAGGCTGCGATCATTTCCTCTTTCAAATATGTGCCAAGACAATCTGCCCCTTTGAAGACAGCATCCTCCCAGTCAATTTGGAGAGACGATTTAGGTTTCCACGGTGTTCAGAGGACTTTTGAACTTGATGATTTTGTGACCACTGTGGAAACCCAAATCTTCCTGTATGTCAGAGAGATGGGTTTCATGAAGGTGACATAAGGTCTGAGGGATAAGCTGTGTGTTGGACTCTGATAAGTATTCGTGTGTGTGTGTGTGTGTGTGTGTGTGTGTGTGTGTGTGTGTGTGTGTGTGTGTGTGTTAACAGACATAAGAATAGAAGGCATACGTTTATCTAGAACTAACCATTAAGGTCTCCAAAAGCAGAACAAACATATAAAAATAAAGAATAGGACAATAACTTAGTGAGGAAAATAATAGAAAATAGAAAAGAGAAAGATAAGAGGATCATAGAGAAACTACTTCAAAGCATAGATTTGGAGAGATCCATGTGGTGATGTGGGTAGGAATCTGAGTGAGAGGTTTGAAGGTAGAAAGCAATAATGGGAAATGTGTAGAAGGCCTTTGTAGGACACAAGGGAACAGTGATAGCTGGTTTGGAGGGACCCTTAGCATCCTTGCTTCTTTCCATTTGTGGGCATGAACCTTGGTGACCACTGACTCTCTGACCGTGACACTTCACAGAATGAACAATACTATGCTCATTATTGCTGAGTCTGGAAAAATCATTAGCTTGGTCAGAATAAGTGATGCTCCCAAGGCTGAGGTCAGAGCATACATTTTTCATTTAATGGAAATCCAGCTTTTTGAAATGAAAAATGCCTGACCCGTGGTTATAAGAACACATGTGTCCTGGACAGTACCTGAGAATGTGTGCTTTGGGCCCATCAAATTATCAGACCTCTACGCTGTGCAAAAATCAGCTCAGGGAGCCATAGAGTGTCAAGTCACCCTTCTTGGTGGCAACAGCATACACGCTGAGGAGAGTGTGTCTGTATTCACTGTTTTAGCTAACCGTTTTTAAATTAGCATAAAGGACTCAGAGGGATTATGACATGTAATTCAACAGAATAGAACACCAATTGCTTTTACAAAATTCTCAAGCTGTTTTGAATATAAACTTCCATAATTCCACCCTAATCAACTAATACTGTTCTCTTGTGACCTTTGTCTCCAGAGACCTGTGTGTGCGTTGCCAAGCAGAGCCAAGTCCCACTATTTGCTCTGTAATATGGAAGCAGAAATGTCATCACATACAGTCAGGTTTTAAAAGGCTTATCAGACCAATTGCTCCAAAAGGAGCCCAGAGACAAACTGCACACAGCCTGTACTATGGATGGAGATGTTTCAACGGGGGGTATTCTATCCAGACTAAGAGACTGATGGAATGGTATCTGTTCAGATAGGGAGAGGAAAAATCTCCAAATCCCACTGAAGCGAGGAGAAGACATACACATCTATAGAGACCCATGATCATAGGACAGGTCCACTCCTGGAATTATTTTGTATCTTTCCTAGGAAGAATAAATATCTTTTTTTTTATTCATTTAATGTGAGGGTCCTACTTTGTAGTTTCTTATTTACATAAAACATAATGGAATGACTAATTGGGCCTAGATGTTGGTAATAATCTTAATCTCAAATAAAGACTTTATGATTTTTCCTAATAATTTTCTTTCCTTTAAAAAAATCATACATTAAATATACATTTGAGAAATTGGTCAATTTAAATATATTTTTAAAAAACCCAGCCCATTTAAAGCTCAGGAAGACATGTCCTCTGCCCCTGGGTGCCTGAACCACAGTAGGCTATTACCGTTGAGAGTCAAGCCATCTGGCCAGGAGGCTGGAGCTTTTCCCCACCATCCAAAGACTACCCGGTATTTCTACACCTCCCATAGAGGCCCCTTCATCCTCCGTGGTTGTTTCTTTTAGGGAGAGCTAATGAGGAAACAGCATGGAAAAGCCTAGAAAACACTGGAGAAATCAGTGAACATGACTGGAGCTTCCTTCTCTTTGAGCCAGCGTGGCCCTCCCTCTGTCCCTTACCTGACAGGTGCCCCTCTGCTTTGGGCAGGTTTCAACATCACTGTCACCGTGTTATCGGTCTGATTCAAAGGTGTCTCAAATTCATACGCCGGCATGGACGGTGCTAGGGGAAAAGATCAGATGGGAGACTCATTAGTTCTTTTAGTGACTGTTCACTTCTTTTTACAAAGGACACAGATCAAGTAATAGCCATCAATCGATCACACCTGAGGTTTACATCCATATAGTCCAGACACAAAGTGACAGGGACATTTTGCTCAAGTCATACAACCTCTCTGACCCTGAGCTGAGGATGAGAAGGGGCAGAAGGGACTGAAGAGGTGCTAGTGAGCCTCAATTTTTCCATTTCTGTTCTGGCTACCTGCTTGCAGTCTGTCTTTTTTTTTTTTAAAAAACAAAAAAATCAACAAACCATCTTGGAATATGTGTACTGTGATGGAAATATACAATGTGCCTTAAAGGCATATATGGAAGCTTTGGAGTAGTCACCAGCACCATAAAACCCAACGCCATGGTTCTCCCACTAAAGTCGACTTTTTCCATGTCCTAAAGACCCATCCAAGGGTTTAAAGAGGATGCTGGGAGCCAGAGAGACTTGTTGCAGTGAATTAGTGACGACCTGTGGACTCTTGGGAAAAGCATGGCAATGGGAAACGCATGAGAAACAAAGGCAGAATAAACAGCTTAGGCTTGACTTTCTCTCAGGGTTCATTTTCTACAGTACGGGGTGTAGGCACATTCAGTCTTGGGGTGTAATTTAGTAGGTAGAATGCTTGCCTATCATATACAAAGTACCAAGTTCAATCCCCAGCATCACAAAAACGGGGCACAGTGACACAGGCCTGTAATCACAGCACTTGGGAGGAAGAGGCGAGAGGATCATGGCCATCCTCAGCTCTATAGTGAATTTGAGGCCAGCCTAGGCTACATAGACTTTGAGTTTAAAAAAAAATGGAGAAGGAAAAGAAAGTACATTAATCCCATTTGAAGCTTTAGTTTGGCATCTCTTAAAATAGGGGCAACTAATTATGACAGTTCAAAAGGACAGATCTCCAGACAGTCCACAAACTTTTGAGTTCTTCCTAACAGGGAAAATGTTTGAAGAGTTTTTTCTTATTCTTAAGAACTTCACACTTTTATACAATGAAACATGATCATATCTACGCCTGTATTCCCCTCTCCAACTCCTCACAAATCCTTCCCAACTTCATGCTGCCTTTTTCCCTCCCTCTCTCCCTCCCTCCCTCCTTTCCTTTTTTCCTTCCTTTCTTCCTTCTTTCTTTCCCAGCTTCATGTTCTTTTTTCCTTCCTTCCTTCCTTCCTCCTCCTCCTCCTCCTCCTCCTTCTCCTCCTCCTCCTCTTTCACAGCAACCTACTAAGTTCAGTTAGTGCTGCCCTTACATGTATGGGTGTAGGCCCATCCACAAGAGCACAGGAAATCTATTAATGGCCACAGGCTAAAAAAAAAAAAAATCAAAAGAATGATTCTTCCCTCCCCAGCTATCAACTATCAACAGTTCTCAGCAATGGACTCTCCTTAGTCATTTCTAACAATCTCTCTTTTCTAGAAATGGGTGTCTCAGCATAGCCTAGCAACTGTACACTTCAATAATTCTCCTCCAGACAGATTCGCAGACTCCCCTCGGCAGGGAACTGCGATGCAGGAGCTGCCAGTCTCATAGAGATCCCCTTCTGTGAGCAGTCTTCTCAGTTGTCTTATAAGGGGAAAAGCTTTTATGTAAAAATGGTGAGTTATTTATTAGCCACATCTATTAAGTTTTCCTAAGCATTCAAAATCAGTTCTAATTCCATTAAGAATTAACTCGACTTCACAACATGCAATTGTGTGTTGGATGCAAGCATCTCTCTCTCTCTCTCTTAGGTCCATAAAAACAGAGAACAGGGCTCAGGAACTATAACCTAACTCCCTTCCCATCTCCTCTGGCCTGAACTGGGATCTTGCTCTGTTTGCTGAGGCTGGCCCTGAAATCCCAGGCTTAAACTATCCTGCCAAGGCCTCCCAAGTAGCTGGGAACCGAGCATAGCAGTGTGGTTTTAATACCATAAAAGTCAAATCAGTACTTTTGATGAGCTTGTATAGAGCAACTGAAATGTCAAGTTTCTTTGCTTTGGGATAGAATTATATGAACTTGAGGTGGCCAGACTCATATTCATTGGAATTTTTATATAATATATGGGAAAGCTTAATTATTTTTCTGATGGAACTTCTCCCTTATGATAATACTCATAGAAATATGATCTCTACTGGAGAAAAATAATAAAACTTACTCAGAAGTAATACATATTGGCATATATTTCCTCTTTGAGTTACCATGAGAAATTGATACAATAGGTAGTATCATATTAATAGGGAGATATTCACTTAAGATCCGAGGAAATACATTAAAATCATCCCAGTATATAGACTTTCTTAGCCAATCCCAATAGCAGTCGATGAATATGTTTGCCCATGTATGCCATTTTTTAACCTCACAGAAAAACTTATTTTTCCAACTCTGCACTGTCCTTATATCATGTATATTAAACTTCGAGTCAAATCTGTGCACAAAAATACCTCATGATGTATAAAATATCCCCCAAGTTATAATTTCTTAAAAACTCCTTTCCCTTCAAGCCTACTAGAACATTTAAAATACTCTATTTTGGACACTGATTTCCTTCTGTTTCAAACAAAACCTTTTATAAAGGCAAGGAAGAAGGGTAATACATACAGGAATCATGCTGACTATTACTAAAGTAGCCCCTGGAGCTGGTTAACTTGTCTGCTGTCCTCCTACTTCTTCATAGCTGTTATGGCTTGGCTATAAAAATGTCACCAGAAGGCTGACATGTTGAAAGTTTGGTTCTTGGTACATGGTATTACTGGGTTCTGCGTAGAAACTGCAAATCTTATCAAAGGATCAATTGACTGATGAGTTCAAATCTGAATGGACTACTTGGAGGCAGCAGCAAGCCTTTTCAGACTGAGAAGTCACAGAGGGAGAGGTTTGGAAGGGTCCATTTTGTCCCAGCATCTCCCCTTTATTCTCTCTGATTCCCATTCACCACGGGATGCACAGCTATGTTCTGCCACATTCTTCTCACTGGGATGTGCAGTATCTTCTCAGGCCCAGAGCAGTGAGGCCAAGAATCACGGCCTGAGACCTCCGAACTGTGAGCTAAAATAAAGTCCATTCTCCCTCTCCCTCTCTCCAGTATTTTGTCTGGACAGTGACAGAAGGATGACTAACAAAACACACTATACAAAGTTCAAGGCCAAACCCAAATATTTTGCCACTCATAGCCAGGGGAGGAAGAAAAAAAGATAATGTTCATGGAATTCTGTTTATTGTGGTTACACATTCTATACCAGATGGCAACTTCATTTCCTCCTGTCTGAGGAACGCAGGCATTTTCTGCACAGATGCACATGCCACATCTAGTCTTCAAATTGTATCTTTTGCTGGGAGATGGAACTGGGTCTGTAAAAAAGCTGGAGCCCTGACTGTTTGATGCTATGTATTTCCGTCTCTATGCAGGATGGAAAGCCACCAACAATGTAGATCCTATGGACAGAATACAGGCACTGCTTTCTTCCCAGTTCATGGTTTACATCAGAGTTTCTCCAACACAGCTGCTCTGGTGACCCAGGGTTGCTAAGGGGACTAGAGGACCTCACTAGAAACTTCTGCCTTATAATCTAGTCCTTCAAGGCAAACTGCTAAAACACTGGCCATGCACTAATACAGGAGGGCCAAGCCCTCAAATGCTAAATACACAGAGCATTTTATTTTAGTCTCTGAGTCTGTTTTAGGCACCCAGAGCGGTGATAATAAAATTTATCATTATGTTTCATCTTTGCCTTTTTGATGATAACAACAAAAAGGCACAAAATGCCACTTCTGATGAAAGGCATTAACTCATCACTATTCAATACCTGATATTTTGGTGGTGAACTGGTTTGTTGCCGGAGGTCCGAACCCCTTCACTGTGCTGGCTCTGATGGTGAAGGAGTATGTGGTTCCAGGATACAGGCCAAAGAAGAGAAAATGGGTTTCATTTCCTAGTTTTGAGACTCTTCCACTTTGGTTGGATAGATCTATTTCCGGGTCAAAGGAACTGACTGCCTTGTAGGTGATCTGCCAAGGAATAAGAACATGATGGTGACTCTAGAGAAGTTGGATATCGATCTCATCTTTATCTGACAAGCCTTCTGATGGGGGCATTGTCGGACTTGTCCGGATAAGTTCTTCCCTAGTTGCTTCCGACCTCAAGTCCAATGAAGACACATAGCAACTCAGCCCGAGCTTCTGAGTTGCTACCTGTCTAGAGGGAGGGGCTTAAAGTCAATAGGTTAGAACATGAAAGATGGGTTCAGCATAATCTGATACAGTGAAATTGTTTGATTTCGATGTGTCCCAAGAGCTGATTTAGAAAAAAAAAATACAACACATCCAAACTGGCAACTGGCTCAGACTGATAGGCATTGGCAAGAATAGAGGCCTCATCTCTAATCTTTGGCCATTATCTGATTTGGCCATGAATAGGATACTTGTATTTCCCAAACAAGGCCACATTGAAGTATTTCCATCCATGTGACTGACAATGTCTGCTCCAAAAATAAATCTGAGACGCATGCCAGTAAGTCTTGGTGCTGCAAATGGACAGCTATTATGGGTCAGAGTCATTGACATTTTTCAGAGCAATATTGTCCAACAGAACTGTCTGTCATGGTGGAAATCTTCTATTCCCTATTAACACAGTGGCCACATGCTATATGGGGCCATTGAGAATGTGAAATGTGGCTACTGACACTAGGAATTGAAAATTTCATTTACTTTTAATCAAATAAAATTGAGATTTAAATTGCTATGAGTGACTAGCAGCTGTCCCCCAGTGAGTATGACTCTAGGTATTTTTACAACATTTGCCATGGAATAGACATTCTCACTCTGGATGAGGCTGGAATGTTTGAAAATAAACGGAACATAGGTGCCTTTAAATTTTGCCTTTTCAAGTGATTTTAAAAAAAGGATTTCAGTATGATAGTTCATCAGTTACTCAAGAGCACACACTTTAGTGGTGATTACTAACTTCTACTGGTTGTAATGACATAATTTTTAAATGTGGCATATTCAGAAGTTTTAAATTGCAAAACTGAGCACTTTTCACGCTTCTAAATAGGTAAACCTACTTGTAATTTATGTGCAAGAACACTAACACTGTTATTATGCGGAGTGATAATTGACATTCTTTTTTTCTTATATTTACACCATGTCATTATAATTAAGAAGACCTCTTTGAAAGAATATTTAGATCGAGTCACCTGAGCTATGGCAAGGGAATGTTTGCCATGTATATTAATCACTGCAGTGGGTGGCGTCACCAAAGTCAGGCAATTCTGTTGTTAACCCTCTCACTGATGGCTCTTCAGAGGCTGAGGACTTTGAGAAGACAAGAAACCAGCTCCACTTCCAGCAGCCCAGGAGGACTGTGGGGGAGCCTCCTCTGCACCTGCCTCCTAGCTTAGCTCTCTATCCTGAACCCTCCAGAGTGGAATGTGGCAGGTGTATCCGCTCCCCAACATTCATCTATTCATTCATTTATAGACTTGAAACATTTGTAGGGTGCTTCTGACCATGCCCAGCACTGTGTTCTGGGGGGTCTCCTTGGCAACTCAGATGCTGTGACTACCCTGTATAGGGTAAGCAGGGTGGTACATAACTGCAATCTCAGTTATGATGAATGTCATTATAGGGATGAATACAGTGTACAAAGGACAAGTTCATCTTCCTGTAAACTCTGCCGTCTAGACTTCAGCAAAGCAAATGTGAAAAATCCCAGACCCTTTGCTTCTTCCCTTAGACCTGTGGTCACCTGCCTATCTGGCTGCACTTCTGAAGACATGACAATCATGCTGTCCTCTGTTCTGTGAGGTGACATGTCTGCAGGGTCCCAAGGACACTTACAGAGCCTTTTGGACAATGTTCTTGCTAACCTGCCTAGAACAGGACCAAGTTGCCTCTGTGCTGGGTTCTCTACACATCCCCACCTGCTGGTTGCATGAATGGTGACTGAATGATGTGCTGTGGCTAGCAGATGGACCGGACACTTGACTTTAGGACTGGGTGTGGTAGAACTGAGGAACTCAACAATAAAAACATACCAGCTAAAAACACTAACTATGGAAGAAACAAACACAATGCTAATATAAGAAGCTTTGTCAGGGAGAAAGTTCCACAAAACCATTCAAAATTCCTGAGGAAAGAGATGCTGAGAAACCTGAGAGGACCTGAAGTCTGTAAAGAAACATTCGGGCCATGAATTTGGGGGTAGAACCTGACTTAAGTCCTGCAGCAAGAGTGCTGGGGACCCAAGGAATGAATAGACGGAAGGCCTGTGAGGTCTCTGGAGGTTAGGGGGGTAGGGGCATGGGCTCCTTTGTGCTTGATTCTGTACATTGAGATGAAGGACTTGGATATATCCAACAAGGAAACTGAATATTTTGGGTATGGAAACAAAACAATTTGATTGGTTTAATAAAAATACCCTCTTGATGGGCAGGTGGGACTTTAATTTTATTGTAGGGGTTAATAGAGGGAGTAGAGAAACCACTGGCAAGTGTTGTAGGATCCAGTGGCTAAAGCTGTGTTGTGGATGATAGAATATAGTCAATGTCTCAGACTAAAGTAGGAGTGGGAGGCAGCAAGAAAAGAAAAGAATGATAACAGGAACAAATTAGACAGCAGACAGTGATAGATTGCCAGCATGGTGGAGCCGAGGAGCCACCTCATTTGGTCAAAGGATCATATCCCTCATTGAAAGGGAACAGGATGGATGAGGATGCACTTAAGGATGAATGTAGACATTTGAAATGCTCTTGTGGACATGACGGAAGTAGGGTATGAGAGAGGTCTAGACTGGGGATAGAAATTGGGGAATGGATATGAAGATAGTACAGGGGACGAAGATTCTGATGAGAATTCAGGTGACATTAGTTAAGAATTGTGTCTATCTGTGCCTCAGGTCAGAACCTCAAATCTGCATATTTGTTAAGTGTCCTAAGTCTGGCTTTCCAATCACAGAGCAGCCAAAGCCATCGGCTGAGGCTGGTCCATAAGCCTTACATGGTGACAAGTCTTGGACGCTGTGAATCTCCTGTTTAAGTTTTAAACCATGATTTAAACATGTCATAGGCAGAGGAATGTTTCCTGTAATTGCATCGCCTTTTGGAGGATCAAGTGATGTCTTAATGTTCTTTTAGGTCTCACTGTGATCTGTTACCATTTGGTACTTGGTATATTTTCCAAAAGAGACTACTGGAGAGCACAGAGGTGTGCCTGAGAGCACGGGAGCATTCACCTCCTGGCAAAGCAGGGTCTTGGCTCTACTAGCACATACTAAGCAAAGGCTTCACTGAGGGGCTCAATGACCACCACCAGGTGGCCCCAAACTGCTGTGGGATGTCTTTCTGTACACTGTGAATATGTGTTGCTCTGATTGGTTAATAGATAAAGCCATTTGGCCTATGACAGGGCAGCTTAGAGACAGGCAGGAAATACAAGCAGGTAGACTGGAAGAAGAAAGGCAGAAGGGAAGAGACTCAAGATAGCCGCCCAAGGGAAAACATGTAATGGGATGCAGGTAAAGCCACAGAACATGTGGTGATACATAGATTAGTAGTTACGGGTTAATTTAAGATATAAGAGCTAGTTAGCAAGAGGCCTGCCATAGACTATATGGTTTGTAAATAATATAAGCCTCTGTGTGTTTACTTGGGTCTGAGCGGCTGCAAGACTGGGCGGGGCACAGGAAAACTTCCAGCTACACCAAACTGAGTCAGATAGAGGATTTGTAACTGTGTTTTAGCTTCAACCCTTTAATAATTTGGTAAAAATTATAGACCCTGCTCCTCTTTCCTTATAAAATACAAGCAAATCCTAATTCATGCCTTCCTCAAAATTACGAATTATCTTATCTACTTCTAAAGACAAAAATATGCATTAAGGATCAGAAAGTTCATATGTCCTATCCCCTAAACTTATAGGAGTCTGAATGTCAGAAATTACAAAGCTCCCCAGGACTAGGAGGTGGCCAACTCCACAAGTGCCTCCTGCCACACAGGTTGCAAGCAGTGAGCGGTTGTTGGCCTGGGCATCATTATTCAGTGTACTACAGTATCCCGCCAGGCTCAGGCCAGAACATAATAGTTCCTTCTAGCATTTCATACTTTCAGCTGGTCATTCAGCTGGTACATACTAAGTACCTATTAGGCACTAGGCAGTAGAGAAAGCAGAGGGAGGGCTCCCAGAAGAAAAGTTTGGGCAAGCTCTTACACCAGTACTACATTGCTGGCTGAGGGCAGAAAACGTTTTAATGAAGCCACTATAAAGAACACCGATTGCCCTCTGGTGGGTCCCAGTAATTTTATGGGATGCCCCTAGACAAAAGCAAAGTGACACCTGAATGAAGTGGTGGGGACGAAAGGTGTTAAACTGGTGAGATGGAATGGCACTTGCTTATATTGGATGATTTCTGATTGCAGTTAAGTGCCTGGAATCTTCTAAAATTATCTTCCCCTTTTCTCCTTAAAGGCTCCAACTCGACGGTGCCAGTTTCACAGAGAGCCAAATGGAATAGCCTTTTAGGGGGCTGAAATCTTATAGGGAGCATGAGTTGATGGTAATTGCAGCCAGCATAAAATACAGGTCTTTAATTGGGGTCTGAGCAATTTACTCTGTGAACACAAAGGAATGGGTAATTAAATTTGACTTCAGGGGTGAGAAGGGCCAGGGTACTTCGCAGGCAACTACAGTAGTTGAAGGAAATACTGAAAGAACAGCAGAAGCACACTCTAGGAGGCGTTGGACGAGGGCCGCAGGAGGGCAGAGGCACATGAGCAAAAAGTAGAGTGGTGTGAAAAATTCAGAAGGCTCTTGGAGGAAAACCAAACACTGAGGACCATGGCCCATTAAATCCAGGAGAAAAAAATGCAACAAGGAGTACTACTAATAAATAATAATTGGGATGAGATCCAGGAGTAGCTGTAGTTCCTTTGATTTCTTGAAGAGTTATTTATTTTTATTTTGTGTGTATCGCATGAGTGTCTGATTGTATGTCCAGGCACCACATGCATGCAGTGCCCACAGAATCGGGAAGAGGGCATCAGTTCTGGGATGGGAGTTCCAGATGGTTGTGAGCTACTTTGTGTGTGCTAGGAATTGAACTCAGGTCCTCTGGAAGAAAACGCAGTGCTCTTAACCACTGGGCTATCTCTATAGCACCTAATAGTTACCACTTAGAAGAAAAAGTGGGAAGGTTGCTTTACTTTGAATACTTTTGTACTTATATTTATTCTGAAAGCATTATTTATTACAGTTACAACTTGACCAGGTACTTAACATTGAAGCTAAGCTTCCTAACATGGCCCCTCAATTCCCAGCTCTTCTTCAGGGTTACCAAGCTCAGACAACCCTTAACATATGAATGGCATCAGCAGGCAACCTCGGGACCATTCTGCTTTACTCTGGGTCAAACTTAACTTTCTGTGCAAGTCTCACATGCAACTGAGAGTCTGGGGTCGGCAAAGATTAAATTTTTTCACAGTTCTCTAGTAGAGAAGGTAAGCTTCATTTTGTGGTTTTTGTCTTCTTCCGAGATCTTATACACACTGACCACAAACCTATAAATGTGTAACTCTCTTGGCCATAGGTCTAGAATTAACTACAGACAACTTAGAGAAAAAATTAGTGAGATGCGGTATCTATATGTTATGTATTTGGGAGTATTATTCACTGACAGATCTTTAGAAATAGGTTCAATATTCAAGTTTAAATTGTTGTAGGCAGTCTCACATTGCCTATGGAAAAGGCAGCATATATTTTCCACCAACAGTCTATATACGCACACATTTCTCCATGCCATTGGTCAAATTATCCATTATAGAAATCATACAAAACCAGATACATGTTTGTTTGAGATTATACAAAATTAAACAAATTTATTTCCTATTTAAGTTTCTCCAATTCTTATTTACATTTAGTAAGGATACGATCACATGCTTCTAGGTCGGTTAGAGTTCCTTCTGAGCTGCATCCTCTTCCTCATTGCATGTCTCCCTCTGATGGGCTCTTTGTATCATGCTCATCCATCTGTCTCAAATCTGTATAGACCACAGCTATCAGCCCATTTTTTGCCATGAGTGTTGGAAACGATCACTCCAAGCGTTCTGTTGACACTGAGACTTTTTTCATCATTATGTAGTTTAAGCCTTATGCAAACAAAATTCACTGATCTTTGTTCACATGTCTCCCAAGGCTTTTTGTCCATGTTTGGAAAGATGGAATACAAAAGTTCCTCTAATTTTTTTGTTAGAGTTCTCATGAGATTGACTTTGCATATCAATCATGAAAGTGTCTTGTATTTACTTTTGCATTATGGAAGCTGGTGACCTCACAGGGTGTGTGTAATTGTAATCAAACATGCTTTTGCTAACACTAAATGACATCCATCTAAATTGATAAATAAAACTGTACTATAGTTTCTGCCTTACAAAAATTTGAACTTGCCTCCATTTCTAACAGTGGCTAACTCTAAAAGAAAAACTGGGATGCTTATTCTACTTTGAACACTGGCATCCTTAACAGGTTCAGCAGGAGAACAGTATTATTTCATAATTTGACAAGAGAGCCATTGAGGATGGACATAATTACCAAACCTGGATATTTTGGAAGATAATTGACAAAATGAAATGGCTAAAGTGAAATGCAGTTATGAGAAGGTTAGATCAGAATTATGGCAAGGCAAACAGAAAGGAGAGGCAGATTAGTGAAGGGATGAGGGGGAAGTTAGAATGAACAGAAGGATGGGAGACCATGTACTGCTGTCAAGTTTAGAAAACAAAGGATGCTGTTAGTGCTTTTCAAACGCCAATGCTTTAGTGTACTGTTAGAAGGCACAAAAGAACCCCCCCCCCCCAAAACCAATCAAACCCAGCACCTGTATTCTTATCTATAGCAGACAATCTTAATTTATTTTTATCCTCAAATCATCTAAGTATGTTAACAGCCTTCAGGGAACAAGCATTCACCAACCCTGGTAATCTAGACTCAAATGTCACCATCCACTGTTGTGAGAGTCCCTGCTTCTTTAGGGGCAACTGCTTAGCTTTCTTAGCATGGCATCTGTTTCACAAGACTCTGATCCTGAGAGAAGGGACATAAGTTGGCACCACACTGACCGTTTGCTGCAGCAGGATACAGGGCACTCACATAAAGCAAGTGAACCACGCCTCATGAGCACTGAGGTCTCAGGAAAGGAAGAGCCCCTCCTGTGATGCCACCCAAGCCCTGTTTTGAGGAACCTGGAACTACCCTCCTTCCTATATGTAGAAAGTAGGCAGGAATGAGAAAGACTGGTTTGATACCCAGAAAACATACTTAGTCATTTAGACCCAATTCAAATATTTGACATTTTCCCTTTGGATTTGCAGAAAAATGAGCCAACCTGCTCTACTTGCAAATAGCTGATTGCCAGAACCTTGATTTATGGCATATTCACACATCCATACTGTAGCTGCATTTAGATCAGTGTTCAGCCTAGGACAGCCTGGTTACTAAGTCAGAGAGATTAATGGGGTCTTCCTTTGAATTATCATCTTCCCCTGTTGTTTTCATGCTGAAGTTACTTATCACACAAAGATAAATGTCTGGTGGGATTAGAGAGGAAGAAACTCGCTATCAGTTTCTGTTTGTCTAGTAGCAGCCGGTGGCTTTGGGGACAGGCAGACAGACTCTTGGGTCTTAAAATGAACTTCAAAGAGTAGCTTTTCCAGTAAAAAGTCCTGTTATTCTTAGATTAGAATCTGCAAAAGCAATGTCCAAACACGGTTAGAGGGACCAAAATATGAAATATTTTCATCATGGAGGAAAAGAAAATCGACCCTTCCTGACTTGACTATAAAACACCTCCATAGAAGCTGAGCCATGGATTTCTGCAACTTTATGTTTTTACAATAAAACAGACACTAAATGCAACATTTTTCTTTTGGCTTTCTTCACTTTGATTTATATGATGATGATGATTATTATTATTGTTATTATTGTTTTGCATTTCAATACCAACTTTTGGAAGGTGTGGGAAGCAGCAGTGTGAGGCTGTGGGGTCAGCGAGAGGGCTGGTGGCGATCACCACTGACAGCTCATAGGCTCAGGCTCCTGTCAGGGCTGCTGAGAGGTATTCAAGCAGATCCATATGCAGATCGGCCAGAATTTTTAGCACGCTTACAACATATAATTTTGTTGAATTTGCATTCAAACAAATGCTAGTTAAAAAAAAAAAGTGTACCTGCTTGTTTCTATGACAACAGGCACAATGAAACGATGCTCACAGTGACATGAAGATGGCTGTCACCCCATTATTGCCATGATTTTTTTCCTTGAACAATTTATCAAATTCTCTTTTGCTACCATCACTCAACTGTTTGATTTGCCTCAGCAGACAAAATGGTGTCAGTGAATCTGAGGAGCATGCATTGATGGGAAGGGACCCCCCAAAAGATTATTCCACAGTTACCGTGTAGAAAATTTTTTATTGACTTTCTAATTGGATAATCAGTGCTGTTTTACAATCAATGGAAAAATAGTTCATAGCTAGGAAAGAATGTGACTCTGTGATTGCTTCCTAATCAATGTATGTTTCAAAATATTTATTACTTTCAATAAAAGTGACTTTTAAAGATGTTATACTGTATCTTAATATGTAACACACAATACACAATGATCTGACTTATTTTAAATATGCATCTTGAAATTATGCAGAGTTGAAAAACTCACTTTTCATCTTTTGTTTCTATATAACAATTATTATGACTATATAAACTCTCCAAAGAAACATGAAATTATGTTTCTAAAATGCCAGAGAGCTCAGATCATCACAAGACATTATGCTTAAAAAGTAAATTACCAACAAATAAGTAAGGTACCTCATATAAAGTGATGACACCATATGTTTGTGTTGGCTCTCTCCACTGAAGAAATATCTTCTCCTCAAAGGTACTTCCTTGGATGGATTCAGTGGGAACAGCACCTGGAACTGAGGAAGATGTTGAGAGATGAATGTCTGGGTCATAAACCAAACCTCCCAAGGATTCTTAGCTATTCATGGACCTTGCAGATCCTGATGGTCTATAGATAACATTTGCATTTCTTTTCAAATCTGGGATCTAAAGCCATTTAAACGACACTGCTCTTGTGAAATGATTGAATCAATTTTTCCCCTGTAAGGTGTGAGTCAGTTACACGAAGCCCACTTATTTTCCTTTGTATGAATTGTTTCCATTTTTCCAGAAGGAAGGAAGGAGATGTGTAGCCACGAGGGCTTCCCAGGAGTTCTGGGAGGAGTGGTGGGTGGTAGTGCCAGCTCGCAGAGATGTAGAGAATGGGAATGGTGGCACAGACCTGTAAATCAAGCACTGAAGAGGCTGAGGCAGGAGGATAGAGAGTTTAAAACCAGTCAGAATTGCACATGAAAAGATCCTCAACATCATTAGCTGGCTGAAAACTGTCAATCAAAACCATATTCTAGCCCAAATGCAGTACTGGGCAAATGTGAAGGCATACAGTAACTTTGACAATCACATGGCAGTTCTTCAAATTAGTCAATATACAAAGATACACAATGTGACCCAGCCATTCTACTATCTGTCATCTATCATGTCTGTCTGTCTGTCTGTCTGTCTGTCTGTCTGTCTCTCTCTCTCTCTCTCTCTCTCTCTCTCTCTCTGTATCTTCACTTCATTTGTTCCATCCATTAATCCATCCATCCATCCATCCACCCACCCACCCACTCACTCATTCACCTACCCATTCACCCTCTAATATATCTACTGATCACTCAAGATAACTGAGAACAGGTCAACTCAGAAGACTGTACCAAATATTCACAGCAGCATTATTCTTAACTGGAACTACCCCAAATGTTCATCAACACATGAATGGATAAACATTTCAATAAAGATTTTAAAAAGGAGGCTGGAGAGATGTTTTAGACTGTGCAAGGATATGAATAGCCTTCTAATTGTCACCAAGTCTGTCTCAGACTGGACGGATGCCTGGAATTTCAAAAGAAAGTGAAGGATTTCAAATTTGAAACTCATTTTTATTTGAAGGCATGCTTATTGGTAGAGTGAGAGCTTTTGTATTTAATCCAAATGGAGCCAAGTATTTAACAGAAAAGCTTTTTATTGATGTGCATGGGGTGGGGGTGACTGCTATTTAAGACTCTCCAATAATTAAAAATACGCAGTTTAGACAGCTGCTGGTCCTGCTTGGATTTCACTTGCTTCATTTCTAAAATGATGTTGGATTTAAGTCAATTTCTAATGTATAGCATCTGAATAATATATAATATGGAAGTAATCACTCATTCTGGGCTGAAGAAATCAATAGAAGATTATGTTGAAACGAAGTATACATAGTATTAAGAAGTAAGTTCCCAGGAAACACGATTCCAGACTCTGGGCTTTGACTACTCATCACAACCAGAAGCTGAACCAGGCTTCAACTGGTTCAAGCCTGAGGAAATGCTACCAATCCTGTCCTCTCTGCCTCTAAAGTGTTTCCTATGACTTCACCCTTTCTCAGCATCAGCACAGCTGTATGGGTGGATGTTTTACTGCATGATAGTTTACATTTGAAAATATTTATGTAGGTTCAAGAATGAAGAAAGGAAACAGAAGAAATCAACCTAAAATTGAATGGGATATATTCAAATTATGTTGATTTGAAGGGCATCTTGATTGAAAAAAAAAGAAAGCAAACTTTTTTAAATGCCTTGGAAGAGACATGGTAACTGAAGGTATTGTAGGAGAAGCACCTTACGTGGGGCTGACGAAACGACTCAGTGGATGAAGGTACCTGCCACTAAGCTGACAGAGCTCCTCACCAGGGATTTATGTAATGCAACAATAGCACCAGCTCCTACCAAATTTCATTGGAAATCCACATGCACACCATGGCACACGTGAACCAACACATATAGTCACATAGATATGTGCAAAAATCAATAAATGATGTAATAAAAAAGAATGCTTGAAGTGGACCCATCCAAAAAAATTAAGGCTTAGAACAGGAAAAATACAGTTGGCTTTTTTTTTTTTAATCAAAAAGACTTAATAGAGAAAATAAAATGTCAAATGAATTTAGGTTGAAGATGTGCTTTAGATATTCTAGGATTATGGATTTTAGGGAAGTAGCCATATCACCTATGCTCTCCAGTGATACTGCTAATGGTGATCAAAAGATAATTTCCATGCACTTCCTGTTAATAAACACTTCAATAAACATGTGATTCCAGAACAAAATGATGTTGGGTAAACTAGAGTCACAAGAACTGTTGCTTTTCTCTTCAAACTTGGAATTGTTTGACAATTACTCTGTCTTTCTTCTCCCCATCTTCTTTGAAGTGGGTTTTTGTTTGGTTGGTTATTGAGAAAATGTAATTTGCAATAATAGTTCTTTTCTAATTAGCTGAATGCTGCTGAGCTACAAAACAATAGGTTTTTATTTGCAAATAACACAAGGCTTAATTCCTGAGACTAGTGAGATAATTTAAATAAACAAACATCCAAAATTAGCGAGTCTGACGTTTTGACAGGATTCCAAAGAATTCCTAACTTAGTTCTCACTTTGAAACTCCAAAGGAGTTGGGTAACTTCTTCTCTCTGCCAGTCATATCTGGTCTTGATGAAATGGCTACATTTTATCGCCTGTTGACTCAACAACAGTGTTAGTTAAAACAGGAATCACGTGTTTATCAGTAACATTCTCTCATGTCATGCAAGGACTGATTTTGTATTTTTGGATGTTTATCACATCTTGTGGGGCATAATTATTGCTACAGATGAAAAATAATGGTTTATTCTTAAAGGTAGTTTATACAAAAGTAAATGATAACATATTATAATATGTTACAGCATACAAACGAGATTTATAGTAGGCTCTCTAGACGTCAAGCAACACCACAGAGAAGGGGTGGGAAGACTGTAAGAGCCAGAAGTCAGGGATATCTTCCGGGCAAGCCACAGGCATGTGATCACAGGCTCACGCAGGTGGAACTCTGGCTCTGGTGGGTCTGTGATGGATTTGATTGGAACGATGAGAATGAACGCCATGTAAAGATGTTCAGATAGCAGTTTGTGGAACTGATGTAATATCTCAATCCAATATGATAATGAAAATGTTAAGAACTACTTAGAATATTATAGAATTTCCATATAGAAAAGTGCCACTTATTAGTCAAAATAAGATTTGGAGAATAAGCCGGGCGGTGGTGGTGCACGCCTTTAATCCCAGCACTCGGGAGGCAGAGGCAGGCGGATCTCTCTGAGTTCGAGGCCAGCCTGGGCTACCAAGTGAGTCCCAGGAAAGGCGCAAAGCTACACAGAGAAACCCTGTCTCGAAAAACAAAAACAAAACAAAACAAAACAAAAATTTGGAGAATAAGCACTGACTATGGGCCTAGCACTAAATAGAAGTCCATGCCATCTCCTCTAAAGCTTGTGGAACATTCCAGAAGGGGTCAGGAGGATAAGGTCAGGGGTCATACAATAGCATCATCTGGACTCACAGAACTATTGCAATCATTAACTCAAAGTTGTAGTTCTCTATAGCAGACCCACACAAGAGGAGCTCAATAATCAGTCAAAGAAGGTGGAGGGGGGATAGAGCTATATACACTACCAGAATGAAAGATTCTTGGAGAGGGGAAATTGCTACCTTTAGTTGTATGTCCAGGGCTGAGGCCACCAGGCTCCAATGGATAGACCTAAACATAAGGTCCCACAGATTGCCCTGGTTAATCTCAGTGGGTCATGGAATAAAATGAATTGAGATAGATGTAAGGGAGAGATCTGTGAGGGACCATGGAGGGTGGACAGAGTGACAGGGCTGTGGGAGAGGAGAACGGTCAATACGAATTGTGTCTACGTGTGACATTGTAAAACTGAATTATATAAAAACGAGAAACCTCGGTCTCTGTTCCTTCTCTCCTAACTAGTGCTTCGGAGTAGGAGAACAGACATATTAAGCTCCATGAAGGTGACCTGCCACCTGTTTTCAACATGCAGCTCTAAAAGTCAAAGACACCGAAGTTGTTTTGGAAGAACATATTTTACATAGACATATCAGTTAAAAGCACTCACGGTCTTCATCCGTCTGTACAATGAGTTCCTGACTTTCCTTGCGCCCCTCGGGGTTCATGAGGATGAGCTTCACGCTGACATTGGTGTAGGGGGACAGGTTGGTGATTGTATGCTGAGGGTGTGAATTATCCGTATCCCAGCTCACTTCTTCTCGCACCTGCTCCTGTCCTCCCACCTGGTAACAGTAGTGCACTGTGAGATTATAACTATGGCAACGAGTTACATTGTATCCAAATGGCTCCCAGCGGATGGTGATTTGTCGAGACTTGACCTCTACAACTTCCAGTTTTCTCGGGCCACGCATGGGATCTATTTTGAAAGAGAAGAAAAACACATGGGAAAAGAATTAACAAGGTGGATTCTGTAAATCAGAGAAACTTAAAACACATGTAAGAAATAAGTGTATTTTGAATAATATGAATTAAAACATATAAAGAAAGAGTAAGCTTGCTTTGGAAATGATGGCACTAAGACAAACCATACAACCATTATTGAATACACCATGTTTGCAAGGGTGGCCCTTTCAGGGTTAGGCAAAGACTAAGCTAGAATGCTCTGCTTTGCTAGAGCCATGGTTCATTGATAATTTCAAGTTTTATTTTCCTTAAGTGTGGTTGCCATAGTGAATGCAAGAGAATTGGTAAGGAAATTAGAAACTTAAAAAATGATAGTTAGGATTTACCAGGTATTTAAAACAATTCTATGAACTGGATGCTTCCATCCCCAATGCATAAATCTAAGTTCTGTGGCTTGATGACTTAGAGTCAAGGCTAGACTGTGGCACTATGATTCTGATGGGACAAGGAAACAGTACTTCAGGATATTAATGATTTCTAAACATGATGGAAGAATGTGATGTGTAACAGTAATCCTGTGTGTTTCATTTTGAGAGAGGGTACTAGGAAGAAGTCTCCTCCTTTACTTCCTAACCCGTGGAGAAAGAGGCCCTGGGCACAGTCTCCTGTTCAGCTCTCTATGGATACCATTGAAATTAATAAAGATTCAATTCAAAACTCTCTATGGGTACCATCCAAATTAATAAAGATTCGATTTGAACAGGAGAAATTTCTTAATAAGGAGAAGTGATAGTTCATCCACTGATGTGACATCTCTACAAGCTGTAAGGGAAACTCACCAAACAAGGACCAGGGCAGGGTTCTGTTTCTGTCTTTACAGGAAAATAGAAATACGAGAAGTCAAAAGACCTTGGACAACTAGCCCATCTAAAGAAGGGAAAGCTATCAAAAAAAATATCACCAAGCAAAAAAAAATCTGACCTAATGGTACAAATACTCTAATTGGGGTAAAAGCTCACTACCTAAACATCAATATCTTTTTACTTCTCAAAAAAGTTGAAGTCCTAGTTAAAGCTGGCTTTAGAGTTGGAGTTTGGCTCTCTCCTTCTCTAAATCTAAGTATGCTGTTAAAAGAAAAAATTAAGAGTTTTTCTCTCGTATCGTAACAGTCACCTGGTGTGGGACAGAAGAAAACCAAAAATCTAGGAACTACGGTCACAATTCTCTTTCTATTCACACTTATGTTCGACTCTTTGGAACCTTCTTTAGATACATTACTATCTTAAAATTTAAACTTTCTGTCTTGATATTAATAATGTTTAATTTTCCACAGCGAACAGTAAATTTTTCTAACTGCCATTTCTGAAGTCTCCAGAAAGATAATGGGGTCCCACAACAACGATTCTACCTGGTTTATAATGATGCCATTGTGCTGATAAACACCACACAAAGATTGGCTTTGGACTGCAAACTGTTCTGGACAGTTCCAAGGTGGCTAGCTGAGATGGTCCCCCATCTTACACCTCTAGTCATAACTTCAGATAAGCTTTACCCATTACTCTGAGACTGGTTACAAATGTTACAGCTAGTCTTCATGAGACTTAACCATTGTTCTAATTTTTACAGGATCCCACAGGGAGTCCTTTGTCCCCCTGGACAGCAGAAAGAAATTCTAAGAAAATGACATCCCCTCTCCCAACAGGCTTTTGTTTCCTCAGGGTTATGGATAATTGTCAGCTCTTAGGAGTTGGATATAAATTGTTATAGGGTTGGGGATAGAACAATAAAGTTAGACTCAGGAATCTCATTTGGAATAGAAAAAAGGGGGATAGGTAGGATAGGAAATAAAGCAGATTATTGTATCCACTTGTAGACTAAATCAGCAACTTTCACTTTTAGGTAAGTTGCATTAGTATGGATTTTTGTATATTGTTACAAATGTAACATTATTTTTCTATTCCTGTTTAAGATAATTTGTATATTGATACAAAGTCAAAACTGTATTTGTCACATTGGACATATGTCCCTACTTCTGTTTAAAATATTTTTGTATATTGATACAAATGTAAAATTATATTTGACATACTGTATGTCATACAGTATGACTGTATGTATGTTCTACTTCTGTTTAGGATATTTTGTATATTGATACAAATTAAGGATATTTTTGCCATATTGCACTGTACATTTCTACCCCTAAGATATTTTTGTATCATTCAAGGTCATTGTCCTTATACTGTACATCTGTTTACAGACTGTTTAATTTTATTATGTGAAGCCTTAGTCTTTAAGCTATGTAGGTTGATAAGAGTTACAGGTTAATAGTCACCCATGCTTGTTAAACTTACAGTCATGTTAATTAGGTTTTCTAGATAAATAGAGATATATTTCAGATGGATAGATAATCTTCAAATGCTTCATAGATCTAGAGGAGATGGAATTTGAAGGTTTTAATAACTTAGAATTCTGTTGACATGAGACATGATTGCTCCTGGCAGCATAGATCTCCTCCTAAAAGGATGATGGGCATCAAAGACACTCCACATGGAGTTTGTGTTCTTCTTGGCAAATATTGCCTGTAGGGCAAAGTACTGCACCATGCCTTGACTGCTGACAGTAAGCGTACTGTCTAAACCGAACGATCAGGACATAAGGAAAAGCGACTGCTGAACCTTGCCAAGACAGGGTAGGACAGTCTTTCAAATTTTCCCGCTTCTGAAAATGATCTGTCAGATATTCTAGCCTATAGCCAATGGAGGATGATGCCGCAACAATGCAGAGAAACAATGGGTGACTATCTAGGCAGTCAGCTGTTTCATTTCTTGCATACTTTGGAAGTTGCTTGCTTGCACTTCCTGTTTACTCAGGTAATATTTTTCCCCCCCTCAGGTCTTTGATGGGGTTGAAGACTAGATAGCTATAGTTACAATCCTCTTGTATCTTAACTAAGAACATATTAGGTACTAGAGTTAGATTCTTCAGGATGGGACAACTATTGGAGTAATCTCTGTAATTTGCTATTTACCTATGTTCTGGACATTTCGTATGTTTCTTACTTGATGTTGTTCTTGTTGATTGTAGTTCCACTTTTGTTTATGTTATTATGCTTTCATCTCCTGGACAATACTTGATAATTGTTTATATTGTATATAGTTTGTATTAGGTTTAGAACCCTTTTATTTAGACAAAAAAGGGGAAGTGCTGTGGGTATTCAATCTGTTCAACCAATGACCTTTTTGCTATCTAGCCTTTCTGGGAGTGGCCCTTTCTGGATACATGACTGGTTAAAACTGAGGAGGAGGTGCTTTGGTGCTCTCTTGGGTGATCTCATCACCCTTAGGTGGAGTGGAGGGTGACAACAACTGAATGAGTGGAGGTGTTTATTTTGTTCCATATTTGTGAGTGTATTATCCCCATTTTATAACTTAATAAATTCCCGAGATCCTTTAATAGACTCTCGTGGCTTGGCATAACAACCACCCTCACTGGAGGGAGCCAGAAATGTGCCTGCCTTGTGTCTGAAGATGGCAACTTCCATGTGTGTCTGTTTCTAACAATGATCCCCATGCTGCTTTCTCTACATAAGTTAGAGACTAAGGACAGGAAGACCACAACAGCCCCAGGTAACCAAGTGGCATTCGTATGGAACATTACTTATGGATGAACTATTTTTTAAAATATTTAAATTATAAGAGTCATAAACCAACTTTTATGCTGTGGATATCACTGTGTATAAATAAAATGCTGATTGGCTTGTAGCCAGGTAGGAAGTATAGGTGGGACAAGGAGGGAGGAGAATTCTGGGAAGTGGAAGGCTGAGGCAGAGAGACACTGCCAACTGCCATGATGAGAAGCAGATGTTAAGATACCGGTAAGCCACGAGCTATTTGGCAACTTATAGATTAATAGAAATGGGTTGATTTAAGATATAAGAACAGTTAGCAAGAAGCCTGCCATGGCCATACAGTTTATAAGAAATATAAGTCTCTGTGTGTTTACTTGGTTGGGTCTGAGCAGCTGTACGACTGGCAGGTGAGAGAGATTTGTCCTGACCGTGGGCCAGGCAGGACCAGGAAAACTCCAGCTACACTTTTAAAAATTACAGATGTTAGGAAAATATCACCAATAAGGTACTTAGAAATAACACTGAGGCTTCTTCCGGATTAATAACTTTTCCTAATGTGAAGGAAATGTTGCATTTTATTTGATGCTTCATCACTCAGATGTTTATGGAACCTTTCAAGAAACCCAAGATCTCTTACAGATGAGCAGGCATCTCTTCACCATCTTCCTGCTCTATTACGTCTCCACAAGGACTGTCCTAAAGGGCTTTCCCAAGGTTTCTATCACTGCACTAAATGACTGATTACCCAGATATTAAATAAGCAGTGTAAATTTGATCTGAATGGAAAACTATTATGCAGTACATATTTCACGCCTTACCTAAAAAAATACACAAAGCCTCAGGATTATAAAGGTAAGTTTTTTTTTGTTTGTGGGTTTTTTTTTTTTTTTTTTTTTGTCTGTCTACTGGTAACGTTTTCAAAGAACGAATGCTTTCCTTTGTTAGTGCCCTGTAGAACTGCAGCAAGGCAAAATGAAGTTTCAAGCTCTTCATTCATCTGCCAAGAAAACTGGTACGCTAGCGGGAATCAAACATCTCCATGACCAAGTATCTAAAACCAGTATTGTCATGAGAGTCGTAATTAACATTCGATAGGTGTGTTGCCCCAACTCCTGGATGAAGAGACTTGTCCTCATTGCTCAGCATCATCAGGTTCTGGATCAATCCAATACAAAGCTATTGTATATAAGCATTTCAATAGAGTGCACTGATTAAGGATGTTTCTCACACTCCAGAGAGGAGCAACACCTAGAAGTACATGAGCAGAACAGATTGGACTCAGTCATTAAAACATTATTATTGTTATTAAAACAATAACAGCAAAAGAGGACATGGAGATGGGAGGATGTGGGGAGGTAGGAATGGACTGGAAGGAGTTGGAGGAAGGAGTTGAGGGTCAATATGATCAAAATGCAGAATTCTCTGCATGAAATCGTCAAAAAACTCCAATAAAAATATTTTTAAAAAGAACTCCCCCCCCCTTGTAATTTTTTAACATCACGTTGAAACAAAAGCAGGCACACATTGTAGAGAAACTGCATTTAGAATTTTGGTCCTTTCCCAGGGTACCTATTTGCAGAGCCATCAAGCAAAGCTTCCAGTCAGCTCAGTGACCAGAAGAAGAGTCCACAGCTATTTCATAGGGTACTGTCGCTAATGCGTGGTGCTCAGCAGGTTAGATGGATTCAGTTGAGTTGTAGCTTATGGAGAAGCAATTCTATCAGAAGTCACAACACATCTATTTCCTTGTTCACTCTCTGTAGGCTTTTGTCAGTGGTGTGTAGCTCTGCTGTATCTACAGAGATGTTGACACCATTGTGGCAAGGTCAATGCCAATGGAGGTAACTTTGAACCCTATCTACAGGGCATCATTATAAAAGTCACCTTGACTCTAATTCCTAGCCACTTCTCCAACTTGTTAAAATTAATGACTGAATGGTCTACTGTTGTGGGATACTGTCCTTTTCTCTTGCTAGGGCCCAGAGGCAAAGTTAAGCAAGCTGAGGTAGTTAATCAAACAATCAAGCAAACAAACAAGCAAACAAACATAAAACAACCAACCAAACAAAAATACTAACACATCAGCAGCTGTAAGAGGATCTAAGTATTAGAATACACATCTGATGATCCAAGGGCAATCTCCAAACCAAAAAACCATATGCAAAATCAAACTGAACAGGAACAACGAATGTTAAAGGACAGACACACCCCAGAATGTAAATGGCATCCCATGTGCTCTCAAGCACCTGTGAAAGCTTTCTCTCCTTAATGACATTGTGGCTAGGTCAAGTCCAGTGACTGAGCCTTTGGCAATTCATCCCCAGCAACCTTCTTTCTCTTTTCTCCCTCCAGTCTGTAAAATTTAAACTGAACCAGCCATGCTTTAAAAAGGCTTGCATCTTAAGTTAGGATTTTACGACACCTTCAGTTTCAAAGTTTCTGCAGAAATATTTGCTAACTGTGAACAAGCCGTTCCAAGGGGACACTGAGGCCAGTGAGTTACACTGATGATCACTCAAGACTCTAAGGGGCATCGTTGGAGAAACAGATCACACAGTAGCAACTCCATAACCAGGAATGTGGGGCTTCAGCAAGGCTAATTGGAACATACACTGCATTCCTGAGAGTACAGTACAAATAGCACCCGCACCCACCAAGTTCCCTCAGCATGCCATTAGTGCCATTCTATGGGAGCAATATAGTTCTCCTCCAGTTAGATAACAGGGTAATAAACTATATACCCAAGACCAGTAGTTACAGGATATTTGCTCCTCATTCCTCTTGAATCCCAAAGACAGGGCTGAAAACAGGAATTGATTCTAAGGCCATTTCCCTTTGCACTCACACCTTCTGGACTCACTGACACACCCTGCCTTTTTGAGAGGGGCATCGTGATGATCCCCATTGGTGTGAGACATGGGGCCAGCTATTCTATGATGAGATCATTGGTTCAAGATGAGCCAACTGCAGGAAACTTAGGAAGCTCAGGTGACTCCCACACTGGCCCAGGGCATTTTTCATTTCCTTCTTTTTCTGCCAGATTGAGCCAGGCTTCCAGCAGAGAAGCCTGACAGTTACATTCCTGACCCGAGGGACCAGCAAGCCCAGTTCTAGCCTCCAGCTCTTAGTATCCTATTTAATCAGCCACCCTGCCTCCTTCTCCCTCATCTCCTTCTCTCGGAATAAGGGCAGAAGCTGACTGATAGGATCAATTTCCATCGCAGGCTCAATTCGCAGCTCATTTCTCTGGAACTCTGCACTTTACCTCCTATTACTTCTGCCGTGCTTTTTCAGAAACTCAATTTCAGAACCGGTGAGAGATATTTGGGTGTAATTTTAGGATCCTGTCATCGATAATCAAAAACATAGATTACAACCAACGCTCCCGCTAACAGGTTTCACTTTCCTACCTCTTCGTGAACCACACAGGGGTCTATTACAATACCAGGAATAACACCGGAATGTGGGGACAGCCCCCCTAGGACCTCCAGCTCTTTCGTTTCTACTCATGAGTCTCACAAAGGAGAGCAACCAACATAATAAAGCTGCCGCTTCATTTACTTCACCATTCAGCTAAATCAGAGCAAAGCCCCCATTAGCCCGTGTTACTTTGGTCCTACCCTGCGGTTCAGTATTCCTAAGCAGGCATGACTCCAGGCCCATGGCATAGCTTGCAAGTGGCATGGCCATGGTTCTGGGATCAGTCAAAGTACTTTAAAGTGTAAAATGCATCTTTACCAGCCAAGCTGAAAATTCTGAAATAAATTAACTTTACACTCCCCTATGGACATCTGTATCCTGGGATGCAATTTGGTACAAGCTTGTTTTATACTTACTTTATACTCAGAACAATCTTTTCTGCTAGAATTTTTTTTTTTTTTTTTTTTTTTTTTTTACAGATGCTACATTAATACCTGCTACGGTTCATCACAATTAGAACCATGGAACACCGGGAGAGCCCCTGTGGGCTCGAGAGGCAGGAAGAGCCTCCGTTCACGGTCAGCCTGCACTGCATGGCATGATCAAGTCCTCAAAAAATGAACAAGAAAATCAAGCATCAGGGAGAAGATGTGCTCCTGAAGTGATGTTTTTAAAAGCGTATGAACATCCCATATAAAGGAAACTAATTCCATTTTCTAAGCAACAAACAGAGCTTCAGAGGTTCTAGTTTTAGGTCCAGTCTGGGAAAGCAGGCCTGCAATTTCAGCTGCCTGGGAGGCTGGGGTAAGAGGGATCTCAAGTTCAAGATCTGCTAGGGATCCAGAGTGAGTTCAAGGCCAGCCTGAGCAACCTCCCAGTGGGTAATGGTAGAGACTGAAGAGCTCAACAGCAGGAAGAGCTGTCTGCAGGAATAAATGGATGATAGTGCATACGGGGTCAAATATTCTGTCTGATTCCATGGCTCAGTTTGGACATCGTGCCAATGTCCAGCAGTTGATTTGTAAGGGTGACTAGTCTACTGCCCGGGTGGCTCTCCGTGTGTCAGTCACTTTGGCCATTTTCATTTCAACTGCAACAGAGAGTTGGGATATTTTACTCACATTTATGAGACACTTGAAGAATTACCTTACATCGCAATATGATTAGGATGTACCCTTCTGCTGGGAACACAGGCTTTCTTAGACAAAGAACTAAACACTGCCTAGGAACCTCCAATATCAGCCCACAAGTGAAGCCTAGAGTGTTGTATGATATTTTGCTTGTGTTCTGACAAATAAAGCTTGCCTGGAGATCAGAGGCTAGAGCTAGCCACTAGTTAACCATAGAGGCTAGGCAGTGGTGGCACACTTTTAATTCTAGCACTTGGGAGGAAGAAGCAGGAAGATCAGGAGTTCAAAGATACCCTGGGCTACATGAGATTGAACTAGTTTAAAAGAGAAACAGATCTGGGTGGTGGTGGCTCACACCTTTGATCCCAGCATCTGGGATCTCATGCCTTTGATCCCAGCACATGGGAGGCTCAGACCTTTAATCTTAGCACAATTGGGAGTTGGAGACAGGAATATAAGGTGAGTGGAGACAGGATGATCCCCCATTCTGTCTGAGATTTTGTAGAAGTAAGAAGTCTCTAGTGGCTGACTGTTCTGCTTCTCTGATCTTTCAGCTTCCACCCTAATACCTGACTCTGGGTTTTTATTGTTAAGACTAAATAGATTTGCGCTTCACTAGAGGGCCTTTTCCAGCAGTTGGGAGACCCTGGGAGAAGGGTGTGGCCCATGGAGTGTTTAGTTTGGGTGGGGGTTTTGGCGGGATATTTAAAAAATAAAGAAAACAACTTAGGTCCTGGGCAATGTTTACTACATACATATCTGTAGGGGGAAGTTTCTCGGTCCTGCCTAGGCCCACAGTCCAGATAAATCTCTCCCACCCACAGTCCTGCAGCCACTTATAAAATAATTACTCAGAGGCTTATATATTAATTACAAACTGTTTGGTCTATGGCTCAGCCTTCTTACTAGCTAGCTCTTACATCTTAAATTAACCCATTTCTATTAATCTATATTTTGCCATGTGGCTGGTGGTTTGCTGGTGGTGCTCTGCCATGTTGCTCTTTCCTTAGCTGATGGTATCTGGCCTGACTCCGCCCTCTTCTCTCTGTATCTCTCTTGGATTTCCCGCCTGGCTCTCATCCTGCCTTACCATAGGCCAAAACAGCTTCTTTATTAACCAATAATAGTAACACATATTCACAGCCTACAGAAAGACCATCCCACAGCACACGTCCTATGGTAAATTCTCTTAACTCGTTTTTGTTTTTAGGGTTACTTATTTCTAGGTAATGGGTTTAAGGAAGAGAATTGAGAAAAGAAAGAGCAAACAAATTGTACCACTGAGGCTCTCTAAAAGAAAGCAGTGTGGGCACTGATGACAGACTGAACCCAGAGAGTAGTCACTAGATTTTTCTTCTGCCCAGATAAAGTTGATCAATTGGAAGATATTTTTCTTTTAAACATGAAGTATTCCTCTGTGAGTTTTTAAAAAGTTTTTAAAAATTTAAATAAGAAGCCTTTAAAGTACATTGAAATACATGGACTAAAACAATTCCCTAGCCATCTACTATGCCTATTAAAATCAAGTGCTAATAGTTTGTGTTTGTTTCAAATAATTTTTAAATAAAGAAATAAAACAAAACATTACAGGCTGGGTGTAGTGACTCATGGATGAAACACCATACTCTGGAGATCAAGGGCAGTCTAGGCTACGTGAGAACCACAAGAAAGTAACACAACCAAAAAGAAAGAGCACAGACTCTTTCTGCCTTCCTTCTGCCTTTGCTGTATTATCTAGAATTCTTGAAAATTTGTACAAATGTTACCATTATTGACAACTTGAGGTTTAACTCAACACAGCTGAGATGAAGCATGCGTGCATGTATACACACACACACACACACACACACACAAACACACACACACACACACACACAGTTTTAACTGTGAAACAGAACTGCATTAATTTGAAAATAGCCATAGTTAACATCCACTTCCCTAGTTTGAGATTAGTAGTGGTGAACCTTTAGCTGATTAACGGTGCCACAGAAAGTATCCTTCTACGTATATTGTCTTGACCACCATTTTCCCAGGTTGAACTTAGAAAGTTTTCTGATGATTTGTTGATGTGTTTCAGTAAAATATAGTAAGTCAAATTGCTCTCCGAAGAAAAACAATGAACAGTTGCTATACTTCCCCCACAGACAATGTATTTCTAAGGATAGATCTTTATCTTATGTGTATGATTGTTTTGTGTGCATGCACGCATGTGTATCACATGCATATCTAAGGATAGATCTTTAATTTTATGCACATGACAGTTTTTCCCACGTACCTGTGCACCAGACTTACCTAATTGTAGTTATTGAATAATATGAACGTGTAACTGAGAACCTTTTGGTGATAATAATATCAAATCAGACTACTGACGAGAATACATATAAGTAAGCAGGCCAGTGCTCACATTTCAGATGGCACAGACCTTTACATCCAAGAGGAGGGGGTTTAATATGGCAGGTGTAGACTATGGGAGTGTGTGCAGCCGTCCATTCATCCAGGTGACCACAGTAAAGACGGTGAGTCACATCATCACACCAGCCCACACAACAGTCTATATAAACGAGAGCTTATCTTCAGTCCATGGCCATGGGAAGAGTAGAGGCAAGACAGGGGCAAGGTGAAGACCAAGGAAAGGACCCCATGCTATTTCAATATCTGATAAAACAGACTTCAAACCAGAACAAATCAGTAGAGATATGGGAGGACATACTCATTAAGGGAAAACCCCACTAAGAGGATACCGTGATTCTAAACACTTACGAACTGAATGCAAGGATACCCAACTTTATAACTGAAACATTACTACAGTGTAAATCACATGCTGGCCCTCATACACTGATAGTGGAAGACCCCAATACCCTGCTCTTGCCAACAGACATGCCATCCAGACAAAAACTAAACAGAGAAATGCTGCGGCTGACTGGTATTATAAGTCAAGTGCACCTAACAGATATTTACAGAACATTCCACCTAATCACTAAAGAATATACCTTCTTATCTTATTTTTATTTTTTATTAAGAATATACCGCCGGGCGGTGGTGGCGCACGCCTTTAATCCCAGCACTCGGGAGGCAGAGCCAGGCGGATCTCTGTGAGTTCGAGGCCAGCCTGGTCTCCAAAGTGAGTTCCAGGAAAGGCGCAAAGCTACACAGAGAAACCCTGTCTCGAAAAACCAAAAAAAAAAAAAAAAAAAAAAAAGAATATACCTTCTTATCACCTCATGGAACTTTCTCCAAAACTGATTGTACAACAGGGCACAAAACAAGTACTAAAATATAGGAATATAAAAAATAAAGAAAATCTAAAAAAATATAAAGAGCAGAAATTAAAAACTGATCTGTTATTAATGACAATTTAGTAGATGCTTTTCTTCCCAAGAGAAAGACACATGTGCAAAATCAATATAAAATCAATATCTTGATACTGTGTTTGCAAAGAATACATTTCAGCCATAGGTAGACAGAAAGTTGAAAGTAAATATTAACCAAAAGAAACATTGAGTATATGATGACAAAAGTATGGATTCATCAAGACATAGCATGAGTAATTCTTAGGAACATAATAATACAGTGTTAGACTCTCTAAGTGACCATCTTTTAAAATTTTTTTTTTTAATTTTCTTACATGAGTGTTTAACTGCATGCTTGTAAGTATACCCTGTGCATGCATGGACAGGAGAGGGCATCAGATTCACCAGAACTGGAGTTACAGACTTTAGTCTGTATGATCTTAGCTGCATAAGCAGCCATGTGGGTGCTGGGAACCCAATCTGGGTCTTCTGCAGGAGCAGCCAGTGCTCTTAAGCACTGAGCCATCTTTCCAGCCCCATGTAATTGATAATCATAATACCAAAAACCATCAACGAATGACTGTGTGAACAATGTACTTCATTCTCCAGCACAGATATTAACATTACACCCATGATATTCAAAGCCATCCTTAACCACATGAAACAGTACACGGCAAAAGTAATTACAATGATTCACCATTTAAAAAAATCTATTAATGTAATTCATCACACCATTCAATTGGTCCAGAAAGAGTGTTCATTAAAATATTCACAGTTTAAAAGGCATTAGAAAATTAAGAAAAAAAAATGTACTTACTTTCCCAACCATGATTAGCAAGCATTGTTCGTTGTATTAACAAGTTGGGCTGCAATGCAAGTGGAACAGCCCACTGTTTATATGCGATGCCTCCCTGTGATTCTGCTCAGTAAATAGTAAAAGGCATGGGAATGAAAAAGGATGAAATGCAGCTTTGTATCTGCAGGACTATATGGAATACAGGCAGTATGTGTGAGTTTTAGTACACATAGGGGCTCCACAAATTATAAAGCGTAGCAGATGTTCAGCAAGGTGACCAAATATGAGATTCCTATCCTAATTCTCTGTATTTGGACATATTAATAACAAACAGAAACTTAAAGTTTCTTTTCCTTTACTACAGGGACAAATGATATAAAGTGCCCAGGCACAGGCTGCTCCAGAGACCAGCAGACAAATGAAACACGAATCCCAAACCACATAGTACTAAATAAAAAACGCAAGTCCCCACAGACAAGGATGATGCAATTTTATAAACCTGAAAATACACAGAAGGGAATTAGCACAAGCATACACAATACATAAAAAACAGAATTTAAGACAGGAGCAAGGCAAACACTACATGAGAACTCAGGATACTGGTGTATCAGCCTGGGGGCAGAGGATAAGATGGAGGATCCATACAGATCATGCAAAGGCTCTGGAAATATCCGTTTTCTAAGTCAACTACTGTGCTACCAAGTTATGTAGGTTACAGGTATTATTTTGTTTATATTTATTATTACTTTATACAATATTAGTTGGTTATTATTACAGAATGGCATGGATATGTGAGAGACACTGTTGACTCTTGGACACATCACTATCAGTTCTTATGAGAGAAAGATGCTGGCTTATACTAGGAAGAGGCGTGCTCACAGGTCACAGAGGCCTGCACTGCTCTGGGATGTAGCCATCAGCTCGGATGCGCTGACTTGAAAGCCACAGAAAGGCGTCTCTGAGAGGCACAGCAGTTTCATATCCGCAGCCTTATCATCCCACATCCAAATGCTGAGCTGTGAAAGCTGAGACTCAGGTCTTGGCAGACGCCAACTCTAATGCTTAGACCACACAGGAGGGAATCTCGTTATCTCTCAGGGTACTTATGGCCAGATTCTAAAGGGGACTCCAGATATTTGTTCTTAGGAAGGAGAAACTACTCTAGCAGGTAACCGCCTAAGACAATGATTAGTCCACAAGGTATTTTTGTGCCATTTAGCGATCCTACCCCACAAATTAAAAAAAAAAATCAGCTTCCTTGAATCCCTGTTTAGCTTCATCTGTTAGGAATCTACCACAAAAGGCAAGGTGTATGTCGTCTCTGGTATAATGGGTACCATATGTTTATTATATTTATGTCATGTATAACCTGCATATCTGAATACAATACGAGTCAGTGTATACAGGTGCATGTCTATATGCCTTAAAAATGTGTACATTACATGATCAAAGACGCACATTGATATATATATATGTATATATATATATGTGTACACACACACACACACACACACACACACACACACACACACACATATATATATATATATGTATATATATATATATATATACCTGAGCGCATATATATGTACTTAGATCCATATATCACATACTTTACAGTCTTCAGAGACTGTTTCTGCTGTATCAATCAAAGGACTCCTAATTGATTTTTTAAGTCATATGAATCAAATTAAAAAAAAAAGTTTCCATGAGAATGCCATAGAAACGAACTGATCATATAACTCGGCTTGTTTCTCATACCAGTCAGGGAAACTGTCTGCTGTGCTTCAAGCACAGCTTTCTCTGGAAAATTCCCATCTCTGCTCAGACTGACCCATGTACGTGCAGAGAGAGTTGCCCTTTAATCTAAGAAATGACAGCCTTCAATTCCATTCCAGCTTCTAGCTGATGACCGGAAACTAGAGATATCTATGTAGTCACATGGCTCAAATGTCTAGGTGAGTATGTGACTATGATTCTATATAGGCTTTATTGTTTTGAGAACGATCAAGTTACATATCTCACTCCACAACTAAAAGCACGCATTATCCTCAAAAATGCCTATATTTGTCAACTGACATGTTTTTCAAAAAAGCATCAACACATAATATAATGATGAGTATATTGCTATTAATTGGTTTTAATGAATTGATTTTGGAAAAAAACCTTAATTCTTCCACCATTTCCCCTTTAATTGTTTGTCTCTTCATTAATAAGAGTGTCTTGCTATATACATATAGCTGAGGCTGGTCTATGTAGCTTAGGTTGGTTCCAATTTGTGGTCTTTCTACCTCAACTTTCTGAGAGCTTGGATGACAGGTGCATGCCACCATACCCCTCCAGCATCTATACCCAGAGGAAGTTAAATCACTATGTCAAAGAACCATCTGTACTCCCATGTCCTTTGAGGCATTATTTTCAATAGGCAAAATGAGGGATTTTTTTAAAAGATAATTACTATTGTATGCGAGTTGTTTGTTCACAAGTGTGAGCATGTGCGTGCCATGGACAGCACTGAGTGTGGAAGTCAGCGGAGAGCTAACTGGGAGTTGGTTCTCTCCTTTACCTTTAAGAGGCAAGGTCTCTTTTGTTTTTGATGAGCTGCACTCCATGCTCACCGGCCCATGAACTTCCGCCTGAGTCTTCTGTGTGACCTCCCATCTTGCCGTTGCAGTATTAGGACTGCAGACACATGCCACTGCTTCCTGTTTCTGATGTGGGTTCTGGAGCATGAACTCAGGTTATCAGGTTTGTACTACAAGCACGTTCGCAGGCTGAGACATCTAGCCAGCCCTGCTACGGGAGGTCACCGAAGGAACCACTGACTTGTGGATGGGCAGCTAAGTAAAATGTGCTACATGCTTACTGGGAGATGAGTCAGCTGTAGAAACAATGCATTCCCATCACTGGCAGCAGTAAAGATAGCATCCAGGGTGTTTTCTACTTTTTGTGTTTCCTAAGTGCTTTGAAGGATAGATCCAGGCGCTATAAACGTGGCCCCAACCATCCACAACTTCATCTTGCCCGAGGATCCTTGGTGGCATTACCAAAGTCTACATTCACAGTATAAAAGGAACAGTTGAAATTCTACTCATTGAGAATCTTGAATTGTTCTGGTGTGATGGGATGGACAAACCACATTTCATCCTACAGATCAACTTTACATGGAAACCGCTGTATGAAATAAAGCAAGACTCTCGTCGAAGATTTCCTGGGTATTTATTTCAGACTATATAACACAGGAGGAGGCAAAATGATTTTCAGAACTGTCAGAAATTGGTTCAGAATAGGTTTTGACCCTTCCTAACCCTCATAAAGCTGTGGTGCCTACAGAAAACCTTAGATGTTTGGAACTGATATTTAGCCTGTGGCAAAGGAGGATCAAAAATACTCAAGATTTTCAATTCAAGTTAATGTGAATAATGACAGAGAATAGGCAATCAAAGACATTCCAGCTTTGTCCATAGGTAAACCATGTGGTGGTATTTTACTTGTACTGAAACGTGATTTTAATTGTATGTTAATAAATAAAGTTGCCTGGGGGTCAGAGCTATTAGAGCCATAGCAAGTGCGTGGCAGCGGTGGCGCACGCCTTTAATCTCAATATCATAGAGGACCTGGAGGGCTGTACATACAGGCAGTGATGAGGCAGTCACGTGTTTGGGTTTACAACCAATGAGAAGGCAGAACAGCTAGACTATATAAAGACATACATACAGAAAGTAGGCCCTTTTTGGAGAGCTCTCTTGACTGAAGAGGATCGCTGAAGCGGGAAGGGTGAGGCTCTTAGCTCTGACCTCTTGGCTTTCTTCTCTGAATCGGCTCTGTGTTTCTTATTTAATAAGATGGTTGGTTACATCTACAAAACTATCCTTTCTAGTTACTTCTAAGCTTTGCCCATAGGTAAATCATCCTCTCTAGATACTTCTAAGCTTTGTCCCTGGGTAAACCATCCTCTTTAGTTACTCCTAAGCAGATAGATGTTATTTAAATATTTCCCATGTTCAGACTCTCCTGTGTTGGTATTTAAAATCTGTTTATGATTACAGAGTTTTCTGTTTGAAGTTGTTTACAGATCTGGACAAATGGATTTTTACAACAAATCACACTCAAGTATGCTGGAATGATGGCTATACTGTAATTAGTCTTCTGTGTTTCCATCAACAGCTTGTTTAACAAAGACTTGCTCAGTTTCAAACAGAAAATGATTGACACATTGGTTTTAGTTGAAACCCTGGTTTGAGGGCCAGGCCTACATCTTAGCGGTAGAGTATGAGATTGACACACTTCATGGTCTGGGTTCAATCTCTAGTACCTCACCCTCCAAAGACAAGAATCCTCTGCCCAAGTCTGTCTGTTCTGCCTGGACCATCTTTCAGAGGAACTTGAGAATGAGAGAGGATAAGACAAGAAGCATCCAGGGGAGCACTGTTCTCAGGAGGAGGGGGAGAGGGAAACCCTGGAGGAAATAAAAGGCTCTCTTCTTTCAAATGCTGAGAAAAGGGGCAACCTGAAATGGCTTCTACTTTTTCCAACAGAACATCGAAGCCCTCAAGCTCAGTCCTTTTAAAGACTGGTTGGCTGCGCGGCATGGTCTCTGTCTTTTCCTGCCACTCTCCTCCCTAAAGTTTGTCTGATGTCAACGCATCCACCACAGACAGAAGACTCGTGCATACTGTTGCTTTTCTCTTCTTTCATTAAGCTGAAGTGTGATGGGAGACAGTTCAATTTCCTGACCTCATCCGTGGAAAGGCAATGGGGAATTTTTGTCAATTGTTTCCTCCAAATCCCAGAATGCTATTATTTATGGAAGAAATGCTCCTGTTTCACAGTCATTGATTCCACTGAGGTGCTTGTCTTCTCTTTCATATCCCTTCAAGAGTGGCCTATTCCATTTACTTACAAATGGCTGCCCAAACTTTTCCTTCAAATAAAAGCTTATCTGATCTTATGAACTCCATTGGAAAAGCTTCCTGACTTCTTCATCTCATATCCCAGAAGCATGAAGAAAGCAGGAAGTCACATGACCATGAGGAGCCAGTCCTTTGTCTTGTCACCCAGATACCTTCCTTGTCTGTCCCTATATCCCGGCATTCAGGACAGACTGGAGGAAGGGTACCTTGTTGGAGAACTTCTAGTGTGCAGGGCTATCTGAAACCTGCCCCCCAACACACACACACACACACACACACACACACACACACACACACACACACACACAGGTTCTATGCTCCAGAGGACATACATCTTGCCCAAAACAGGAAGTCAACTGAGACACTGGGTGGTATCCTGGGCATAGGAAACATCAAAGCTTGCCCACACAGTGACATACTTCCTCCAACAAGGCTATACCCACACCAACAAAGCCACACCTCCTAACAGTGCCACTCCCTATGAGCTCATGGGGGTCAGTGACATTCAAACCACCACACTGCCAATAAAGGTGATGGAAGGCAATGAGGCTTCGATCTGTGGAAGCTTCCTATGATAGCCATTTTCATTTTTACAGATTCATATTCTTCTCAACATCACTTTGGTTTGGAATTTATAGATCTCTGAAAGTGAAGAATTTGGTAGTGTTTGGTACATTCACCAAGTCACTAGCTCATCACCAAAAGTGCCCTAAGTTTAAAATAATTTCAGCACCTCAGAGAAACTCTTCACGTCTACCACTACCTCTTCTCATTTTCCAGGGCTGCCCTCACCCCCACACCCCCAAGCCTTGACAACCACTAATTTATTTCCCATTCCTATAGACTTGCCTGAGCAGAACAGTTCCTAAAACTGGAATCACACAGTAAGTGGGCTGCTGTGACTGCCTTCCATATATTTAGCATACTTTGAACGCTCATTCTGCTGTGGCACATCTCAGCCTCCACTCTCTTTGACTGCCAGATAATACTGTGCTGAACAGATACACTCCATGGCTTTCTTTCATCCATTCATCAGCAGATAGGGACCTCCGAGCTCTTCCTGTTTTCGGCTTTCGTAAACAGTGTTGATATGAACATTCATGTATATGCTTTGTGTAGATATGTTTTCGTAAGTTGTGGGCCAATTCTTAGCAATACATACTTGAAGTGCAATGACTACATATTTAGCCATTTGATTTCTAAACTGGTGATACTATTTTATATTCCCACCAACAATGTATAAGGGATCCAATTTCTCCCGTCCTTCTCTCCTCCATTACTTTCTGTTTCTTATTTTTTCTGTCTTTTAGAAATAAAAATCCTCTTTTTCTAATAGATAGGATGTTATGATTCTGTTGCTATACTTAATAGGTCACTTGCATATCTATTCTAGAAAAGTGTCTGCTCAAATCCTTTGTCCTTCTTCACTGAATTGTCTTTGACTTATTGATTAGAAGGTTCTTTATATATGTTGGCTATCAGTTATTTGCCAAATATATAATCTGAAAAATATTTCTTCTATTCTTTGGCTTGAATTGCAACACTTCAAATTTAATTACATGCAATTTGTCTGTCATTTTGTCAATTGTGTTTTTGATGTCTTACCTGGAAAGTATTGTCCAATCAAAGATCACAAAGATTCATGCCTAGGTTTTCAGATAAGTGTATACTCACGGCTCTTGCCTTTAGCTGTTGTTTGCATTCTGAGTTTGAGTCTGCATGTGGTGTGGGGTAGAAGATCAACTTCTTTGCACCATTTTTTTGGTAGGACCATTCTTTCCCATTCAAAGGTTTTGACACCCTTGGTGAAAATCAATTGGCCAAAGTGTAATAGAAATTTATTTCTAAAGTTTCAAGTCTCTGCCAAATCACAGAGTCTCAATTCCTGCATCTGTGCAGTGAATGTACTCTTGGGTTAAAGTCTATTCACTGAGAGAACTGATCATCCCCTGATTCTCCTTCAAGTAGGCCAGTATACCTGGGGCAGAGAAAAGAGCACTTGTATCTTTCCTGCAGTGCCCAGAAGATAATAAAACACTTTCCATTCATTTCTCAGATGTCATCATTCTCCATTACCTTTCTCTTGGGAAGGAGAGAGAGTTGAAGATGTCCTCTTGCACCACACTCTACCAGGCTCCTTTGGGCTCTCTAGACTGGGTCTCTGCCTCAACCTATAAAGACTTGAACAGATGCTGACTTGGTTTATAATACCTCAAGGCTATTTCTCCGACATGATCCTAATCTCCTTTAGTTCCCTTTCTGGAAAAACTGAAGGTTGTAAAGAGTTTGCTGTTGGTCACATCAAGCAACCACCCATAGGCTCTGCTATCTCCCAGTTTAACAGAGGGAGAGTCCTTTGAGGAGAGCATTAGCAGAGGTGAGTTTTCACCATGTTCCACTTCTCTGACCTTCCGGAATCCTTGCCCCCTCTCTTAGCACCTCCATTCTTCTTAAAATGTCCTGTGAATGCTATAAACATTCCCAACTGCAGTTATTGCTGATTAGAATGCATCCCTATCTCTTTTGTGCTTAGCTCTGTTTATCTCACTAGATGGCCAGGGATGAAGAAGCAGGGGCCAGGGAGGGCTTCTTACTTTCTGCAGACACCTAAGTGTAGGAAAACCTTTCTTCTCAGCATGGATCAAGAGACAAATAACACTCAAAATATTCCCACCTAAGTAGCACAACTAAAAAAGATTAATTTTAATGCATACCAACTTTTCCCTAATGTCAACGCAGCAAAGAGAGAAAGAATTCTAAGCCGGGCGGTGGTGGCGCACGCCTTTAATCCCAGCACTCGGGAGGCAGAGCCAGGCGGATCTCTGTGAGTTCGAGGCCAGCCTGGACTACCAAGTGAGTTCCAGGAAAGGCGCAAAGCTACACAGAGAGACCCTGTCTCGAAAAACCAAAAAGAGAAAGAATTCTAAAGCTCCTGCTCACATGATCAAATAGCAGGAAAGGGAGAGATAAGCTAGGTGTGAAGACTGCATCGGAGAAGACGGTGACCATGATTGTGCAGAAACCTGTTCAGCAGGTCACACCAGCAGAGGTTAACATTGACGGATTCTACCAGTGACTGCCCTCATCCTTAGAATGACATCTAAGGCAGGCCTGAGGCACAGGACAAGAGATGGTCGATGACTCCAACAGATTAGCATCTGGTTGCATGTCAGGTTGCTTGGTATAGGGATAAGCTGGGTTCAGATCTATCCATCAATTGTGCAGAAGGTGCTAGGTTATAGGTCTTCATCAAGTATCCCCAGTCTGAGTACAAGGCTGGAGACGGCATTGGAGCATGCATACATGGAGAGAAGGGGGCCACAGAAAGAAGAAAAGGTGGGAAGGTCCCGGGAACTAGATGAGGTGAGGAGCTTCAGAGGCAGAGATGGAGTAGAGAGAGAAAGCCAACATCAAAGGGGAAGGCTGGCCGCTCTCCTTGTTAAGACTCTCCTGGCAAAGGGAGATGGAGCTTGGGCCAGGGCAGTGGCAACATGGGAAACAGTCTGGAAACAGACAGCACAGGATCTGGTTGACTAAGTCCTCTTGGGTAAGGGTGTGACGGGCATGGAACAGGAAAAAGACCAATAAAAATCCAAGTCATGCTGAAGGCAGCGTTGTCAAGATAATGAAAGGGGACCAGGTTAGCAGAGATGGATTCAAGTCGTGCCTGGGAGAAACCGTGACATCCATGTCTAGACCCAACATGCCGTTTATTTGACCCACCCAAAAGCACAGTGAGAGGAAGAGAATTTAGAGGGTGTGGAACGATGTTTCAGGCCATCCACATGGGTGACAATCCTCAGGAAGACACCGAGAAAGAGAAGGGGCACATCGGCAGGGCTCTCTGAGCTGTATTTCATTTTATCTTTAGTCTGGACTTTGTTTCTTTTTAAGATTCTTGAAGATGTCTGCCCTCTCATGAAGCTGAGAGTAGCAGTGTATTAAGGGTTATAATTTTAGGCCATTCCTTCTTTGCTATATGCCACTCTCAATATATTATTTTCCAATAGGTCTTACCTGAATTTTAAAAGAAAACACATAAATTTTAAATCAAGTGCAGGATTTTCCACTCTGGAGTAAAAGCAACTGGTATTCATATTTTATGCCTGGAATGTACGTACTAGTTGTATACTTCACAGAATGTCTCATTTAAATTCTAATGTATTTTAATAAGGAATGAAAGAAAATATCACCCAGTATATTTTTTTCTTAAATTACCCCTAGTGCTTGATTACTCCTCCACAATCAAAATCACGTCTTAAATATGAATGATACAAAACAAGACTACAGACTGCCTGTCTAACGGGGAGACTTCAGCTGCTTGTTCCAAATGACATACCTAGCTATTCGGTAATCACTTTATAATAACACCCTTCATTTCCAAATCTACTTAGCCATCAGGCAGCAATGAGAAAGGAGCTGGCAGCAGTTCCTACAACCGCACATTAGTTTTACATTTCATGACAAGCTAATTCTAGAGAGTTCTAAAGAGAGACAAGCCATGGGTCCTTGTGATTTTCTTCCCCTTGCATGAAAGAAATGTGCGTCTAGCTGATAAATGAAAGATAAAAAAGAATACCGACATACACTTTTCACTTCATCCTGTGTCAGTGACAGATGGCCCGGATTGCACCCCAGGTGACACAGAACACCTCTAAGTCAAGAGAAGTCTCACAATTCCTCCTCTGCTTGTTGCTGAGGCTCCTACTGCAGGCTTTGGAATGCCACAACTGACTTTCCATGAGAAGTCCCTGGACTAGCGGCTGTAAGACATAATGCAGTAGTCGGCTCCCAGGGCTCATAAGGCAAGAGATCCCTCTGTACTATATGGGAAATGACAAACACATGTCCTGTCATGAAAGTGCATTTCAGTGCAGAGGCACTCGAGGCCAGGCCTTTAATGATGCGTCCAATCAAATCCCAAACCTGAATAAGTGCCACGCGTATGTCCATTTAGCACTGAAGAATTGAAAGCGTGAAACAGTGAAACAGGCATTATTGAATCCCACCCATGATGTGCACCTGAGAAATACTTCATGTTCCTGGTGTAAGCGTCTAAGATTGCCATGAAAATCACCTGGTACAATGATAAAGCGTGGCCTGAATCTTCACAGAGCTTGGCAGCCCTGTCCTTGCCAGGAAAGCACAGGCATGAACGTTGTTCATACTGCCATACAGAAATAAATGGGGTATTTGATACATCAGTCAGAAGAAAATGGGAAGGGACTTTCTGGCCATCGCAGCAGTTCAACTTCCTGACAAATTGCATTAACACAAGAGCATCATCAGTGACGTCAGCTGAAGCTCGGATCGAGCTAAGGCTCCCTGATCCTATCAATCCACCCTAAGGAAATATTGCCAGAGAATGCAACTGCAAAGTTAATTTTTCCTCTAAATGGCTGAATTCGGGTAAATGTAATCAGCCTGAGCAAGAACGCAAAATGAAACCCATTTTGGCAAGTTAACTCTGGGATGCAGGAACTGATAAGTGAACAACATTCTGCAGATGGTAAGATAAACTCTTAACTCTGCCAGGCATGCAGGCCCTGAGTGAATGGCAGTTCTTTTTACCAAGCAGCTATATATTAACCGTTTCTAACATCTGGCAACAAGATAGAAATGATCATGGAGTGAACACTGAGAGCATGAGATTACACAGCAACAGACACACAAATGATTCAAATTCTCATTTGCCTAAACCTTCCTTTTCTAATTCCCCACACGAAATATGGACCACTAGTCTCAGACAATTCTGGGGTTCTTTTGCCTGAAAACCCCACCACTAGGACTGGGAACAGAATCTTTCTGTTTGTTTGTTTATTTGTTTTTTTGAGACAGGGTGTCTCTGTGTAGCTTTGGAGCCTGTCCTGGATCTCACTCTGTAGACCAGGCTGGCCTCAAACTCACAGAGATCTGCCTGCCTCTGCCTCCCGAGTGCTGGGATTAAAGGCGTGTGCCACCACTGCCACCTGGCGGGGGACTGAATCTTAAATGTTGCATCTGTATCAAGTGAGCATTGGCTGCCTTGCTACATGACACTGATGCCTGAGTGACGGATGGCTCACATATGGAAACAATGATGAATGGGAGGATCACTCGGGAGAGAAGAAGGGCTGCAGGATGCATGCCTTGCAGTATCAATGATACAAAACTGGTCCATGTGGCACAGTGGTAGAGCATGCACCTAGCATGTTGAAGATCATGGTTTCAATCCTCAATATCACTGAACAAAAATATTCGCAGTAAAAATGCCCAACAGGCGGCATGTGCACAGAGAAAGCATGTCATCCAGCACCTACCCCCTTCTCCGCAGATGCTCACACACTGCTCTCAGCTGTGGCAGAAACTGGAGGTTTGGAACAGGTCACTCTTGAGACAGAAACAAGCACCAGCAGTGAGGAGTAAAGACATCTGGTGCATCGACACTCACCGAGGTTCTAGAGGCCCACATCTGGTGCGAGAGTGGGAACTGAGTAGAGAGGTATGAGAGCCAGGGTGACTGCTCACCCTCACCGGGCAGGAGATGCTCTGGGGCCATACTCATCAAATCCTCCTCCAGTGACTTCCTCTACCTCATAAAAATGACCCCTTTCCAGGAAAGCCGAGAGTGAAAACCATGTTTAATGACGGACCCTAACTTGTTCTATCCAGTGCATGTAGTTTGTGATATAGCCTAAAGAGGTTTTGCTTTGTTTGCTCGGCTGCATGATTTTGCAATGTAGAAAAGACTGAATCCAGGCCAGCACCAATGCTGGGCAAGGACGCTAACCCTGAGCCACACCCAAGCCCAAATGTTTTGTTTGTTTGTTTTCAGGTTGAGTCACATTAGGGTACCCCAGACTGGTCTTCAATTCCAGGGCTCCTAGTGATCCTCCTGCCTCAACCTATTGAGTAGTTGGGACCATAACCAGGTGACTCAACGCCTAGTTTTCATTAAAAAAAAAATACATTTTGTTTATTGTGTGTGCATTCATGAGTGCAAGTGTGCCACACAACGCAGCTGTAGAGGTCAGAAGTCAACTCTCAGGGGATCAGTTCTCTGTACCATGTGAGTTCTGGGGCTTGAACTCAAGTTATCAGGCTTGGCCGAGGGCAGGTGCCTTTACTCACTGAGCCGTCTCACCAGCCCTCTAGTTGTTGTTTAATTGGAAACTTCAATTAAAAAAAAGTAAGAAGGCAAGCTGAACAACATGTCTCACCATGCATTAAGCACTTAATTTTTTTTTTTTTTTTTTTTTTTTGGGTTTTTCGAGACAGGGTTTCTCTGTGCAGCTTTGCGCCTTTCCTGGGACTCACTTGGTAGCCCAGGCTGGCCTCGAACTCACAGAGATCCGCCTGGCTCTGCCTCCCGAGTGCTGGGATAAAAGGCGTGCGCCACCACCGCCCGGCATAAGCACTTAATTTTTAAATAACATTAAAGATAGTATTATTTTTGTAGACTTATATAGCAAGTGCCATATTACATATGTATGCATACACGCACAGTCACACATACAGCATATGCTTATGCAAAGCGATTTATTAAGCATAAAAGTAATAATTCTAAAATTGCAGCAAGGGCTTCCTTTAAGTTGGCCCCGAGCATTTGGGAGGCAAAGATAGGAGAAGACTAGGCCCCAGGGCAGCCTGAGCTCCATAGGGAAACCATGTTTAAAAACCAAGAAAAGAGAAAATCATGCAAATCATTGTTTCACTCTATGATGAAGATGGAACCTCCTTGTGTTGTTTAATGAATATTTTGTGGTGGTGGTGATGGACCCCAGGCCTCGTGCACACCAAACGCATGCTGTGCACTCAGCCCTCTCCTTCACTTTAAGTAGGAGGACAGACTGTCCAAGCATCATACTGTTGAGGAGAGAGAGGTGATCATCTGTGAAAGTTCTCAGACCTTCGAACTTCTTCTACCTCCTGTGCACACACACAATACTCAGGCTTTAACAGGCTTTGCAACACAGACAGCTACATTTTATTAACTTCCAAGGCTGGCTTCTAGACCATAAATCTAGTGGATTCTAATAATGGAGATATTAGAAATCAACTGGATAGAGAATTATGAATCTGGGAACTACTTCCAAGCTGCACAAAATTGTAACACATATCAGGGTTTTTTTAATTCTGACAGAAAAGAAACTAGAAGGTCCTCGTTAGAAATCTAGACTTGTTCAATAGGTCAAAGGCATGCTTCCCCATGGATGTTTCTAGAACTAACCCTATTAGATAGCCTACGTCTCGCTATGAGCATAACACTGGTCATTCTGAAATTTCCCAGGATCCAAGTGGGAGGAGGCAGAAACTCACACAATAAAAATCAGGAAGCTAAGGGGCTACTGGAAATGTTAAGTTATTGCCATCTCTAATATGATTAAAAATATGGGTGTCTGCCAAAACCTCTAGGCACTAACTGAAAACCGAATTCCAGAAAGCTGGGAGCTATTTTTAAACGTATGTGGGCCTTTATTCCCTCCTATCCTATCAGCTGTTCGCTTCCTGCTGAACCCAAAGAAATTCTGATTAGTGCGACAACTGACTTCATCCTCCAATTGCCGTGATATGTTCTGTCTCCAAAGTGAATCTAAATACACTCCAGCTGGAACATAGATACAAGGGGCCAGTGGACAGCTAAGCATGGGCCCTCACAGGGAATACAAATAAGAAAAGTAGCAGCCTGGAGCTTGTGGAAGCCATCCTACAATTTCCAAAGAGGAATCAAGTTCCAGGTCTGATGAAGATACATAAAGAGGAGGAAAGAAAGAAAAGTACTTAACAGAGAAATGTGAGTGAGCAGGAATTGGCACACGAAAACCCCATTCTCACCTCCACATGCTGCAAGGGGTTGGGAGTGTGCAATCCTCTTACTCCTGCCTTGGAGTAGAACATTAAAACCAGTCCCTAAAGAATGTCTCAGTACTAACTTAAGGAAACTGCTAAAGGCTTGATTTAGGATGTCCCCAAAGTCCTTATGGCTGAGGCACTTTGGGGAGGTGGTGGGACTTTGTGAGGTGGTACCTACCGGGAGGAAGCTGGGGAGCTGGCAGTGTTGTCAAGGAGAAGCTACCAGACTCAGGCCCTGTCCTCGTCTTTCCTTGCTTCTCAGTTGTCATGATGTGAGCCGAATTGCTCTGTCACATGGTCCCTGCTATGTGGTATCTTGTCTTGTCAAAGGCCCAAAGGAATAGAACCAAGCAAACATGGACAGAAGTTTCTGAAACCATGAGCCAACTCTCTTTGTCAGTTGGTTTCTCTGGGGTTCTTTCTTCTCACAGATGGATAGCCAAACACTACTTACAAGTGTCAGAAGTGTGAGTTGGGGATGAAAAGTAAAAGTAACCAGAGAGTCAGAACTTAAAAGATTAGTGAAACCGTGACAAGGGTGAGGGACTCACACTATTTTATTCACATACACATTTAATTCATATCTCAAAACGAGACATCAAGTTCCTCAAGAGAAATGGGTATTTTTCAATAATTGCATTTTAAGCCAATTTAGGCTTCTCAAACTTCAGATGTTGGATCAGCAACAGAAAAAAAAAAATGACGTTTGCTGCCTCAGAAATTAAATAGTAAAATCATGACTGAAAAGCAAAGAGGGAACTTTTCAAACATCTAAGGAAGCCATTATCTAAGGCATGAAATATTTTTCTTAATAAGTACATTTCTGAGAGCTGGGAAAATTAGTAAAGATGTAAGAATTTATTTCTTATGAAGTAGATGAGACGAGATGTGATAATTTCAACTACTGAAGGTATCAAACAGGAGAGCATACAAAGCTTCCAGAATAAGAAGCACACGGACTTTGACAGAGCCTGTATTCCAAGAAGAGAGCCCTGAAGAAGGAGCTCTCTCTCTCTTTTGTCCAGATGTTTGATTTAGCATCATGTTTCACTTATACCGTACTTCCAAATTTTGTCCAGATTATTCACTTTTTTTTGGCTGAAAGTTTTGTTCTTTTTATATTTATTTTATTTTATATATGTAAGTGTTTTGCCTGCATGGATATATGGGTATCACATGCATGCCTGATGCCTGAAGAGGTCAGAAGGTGGCACCGGATCCCCTGGAACTGGAGCTAGGGACAGCTGTGAGCCACTGTGTGGGTGTTGAGAACAAATTCACATCCTGTGCAAGAGCAATAAGTGCTCTTAACCCTAGTGCCATTGCTCTCGCCCCAAGTCTCACTCTTTTTACGGCAGGATATTTTCATAAAACCGGAAGTGGGGGCATGGTCCTAGTTCTTTAAGATAACAGACCATTCTTCAAGCACCAGTCCTAGCCAGCCAGAGAACTGTTATTAGAATTAACTTAGAATTGTAATACTGCAGGATAACATTACCTTTATACTGTCCATATAATAAAGCAGTATCTGATTATAGCATATATACAGTTCACCCTAAGTTTATTCAAGTAGTGAAAACAATCCTCCCATGCCCTAGAGCCCAGGTAACAGTGGAGGGAATAAGCAGAAGTTTGATGGTATCAAAGAGGAAGCCTGGCCACCATCACCAACCTGTCTGAGAGGCAAGTCTGTGCAAACTGGAGGTGAGTGTCAGCACTCAGGGTCTGGTCACAGAAGCCACCTATGATGGAATTACAATCGCGAAGTCTAACAAATAGTATTCATTTGCCTTTTCTGTGTAACTTTGCACCCAAGCTTAACTTCCTCTCCTGAGGGAAAAAAAAGGGCCCAAAAAAACCCAAAATCAATCAACCAACCAACCAACCACCCAACCAAAAAAACCCAACTTATTACTATGAATACAGAAACTAAATGAGGGCAAAGTCTTCATTCAGCTGAGAGCTTGGATTGGCTCTATTTAGTATTTTTTTTTAGGTGCTTTCTTTTTTTTTTAATTTATTTTAATTTATTTTGCAATACAATTCAGTTCTACATATCAGCCACGGATTCCCTTGTTCTCCCCCCTCCCGTCCCCCTCACCTTCCCCCCAACCCCCCCCCTCCATTCCCATCTCCTCCAGGGCAAAGCCTTCCCCACAGACGGAGGTCAACCTGGTAGACTCAGTCCAGGTAGGTCAGGCCCTCTATTTAGTATTTTAAAAAAGGTGTGTGTGTGGGGGGGACTAGGGAGTTAGTACAATCTACTTAAGCCACAAGTCTCCCCTAAAAGCCTCTAGAAGGGTCTATGACCTCAGGCAGCCAGTTTCTGTTTGCTGAAATTCTAAAATTTAGAACATCCTTTTTCCTTGTTGCTTCACTACAGCCCCATAGGATCAACTCACTCTCCCTCCAAGGGGAGAACACATAGTTTTTATTCTTCTGAATCCTGGGGGCATCCTGACATGTATTCAGGGCACCCTTCTCTTCCTCACAAAGTCTATTATTTTTGAGGCTAAAGCCTACCGGTTAAAGTTAACTTCAGTTGATAGGGCTAGATGACCTCATTCTGCTGTGAGCAGTATTTCAGTAATAGTTGAATAATTCATCCCATTAGGCATCTCGTTTTCATTAAGCCATGGATACCTTCTCAGTTACCCAGCAGGATAAACACCGAGGGGGATAAACACACCAAGATGCTAAAACCCTCTCAAAGAGCTTAGTTATCCACTTACCTTGAACCCCTGCTTCTTTTTTGGAATCAGACATTTTGAGTTACACAAAACCAGCACATTTTGTACAATTTGATAAACTTGAGTGTATGCAGATGTGCATATCCATCCTTTACCCCCAAAGCGTCTCTGCAATCATTTGTGTGTGTGTGTGTGTGTGTGTGTGTGTGTGTGTGTGTGTGTGTGTGTGTGTGTCCTCCCTTTTTGTTGGAGGAGGGAAGGAGGGCTGAGAACACTTGGCATGAGAGCTAGTCTCCTTTCATGGGTATTTTTCTCTGCGTGATTCACAGGTGTTTTTCTTTAGTAGAGAAATTTAAGAGTCTGACTCCTTTATTGTTTCTTAAGTTTTCATTTTTTTGATATATCCCTGTTTATCCCAGATTGTGACTCATGGGCTCTTATTTCTAACACTATTATTTCTAGTGCTCCTATTTTAGAGAAAATAAGGAAAATATCATTCTCAGGGGAATTTCACTAAGAAAGATCTAATTATTTGTAGGGATCTTTAGCTTTCCTGTTCACAAGTTTTAAAATTCTCTAAATGTTAAATGACATATTACAGTGTCTAGCATGATAATTTGATATATGTATACAGTATTGTGAATATTATACCAGGGTATTTGACATTTCTATTTTCTTAAACTTTTATCAATTCTGTATATCAAGATCTCTGAATCCTTCTCTTCTAGCTCTAAGACATACAATAAGCTGTAGACGCTACACATCTTACTGTGCTCTTGTACCCAAGAACTAATTCCTGTTTAACTAGATTTCTGACACCCACTGTACACAATTCCTCTCTTCCTCTCTGTTACTCACTATTGTTGCTGTGACCTGACAGAAGGGCAGAAGGGACTTAGGGAGGAATTCCCTCCATTCACCATTCAAAGGAGGGTTCAGCCTATAGTCCCTTGGTCCCATGAAAGCATGCCATGAAGAGCTGTGTGGATGACACGGTCAGCTATGTATCTGACATATTTATTACTTCCTTGGCCATCTCTCCAGGAGTGGTGAGTGGATCACATGGTGGTTCTACTTCTAGTGTTTAGAGGGACTTCATGCAGTTCATGGCTGTGATGGGTGATCTTGGTCGTCAACTTGTCCACATCTGGAGACAACTGAGAACAAGCTGCTGGGCTCCCTTGTGAAGGGTTTCCTTCAGTCGCTTATGCGATATGGGAAGACCTGTAGGAGGCATGTGGGCGCCTGTGCTCACAGATAAGCTCTAGGTAAACCAGGAATGTTAGCCACGCATTTCTATCTTCAAAGGGAGAAATGTATAACCTGTTTTCAGCCCAGAAGACTGGGAATGGATGTGACTAATAGCCTGGTAACCTCTGTACTATCTGTATAGTCAGGTCATACTGGCTCCCCCAGACTCTTACGTTTATCTTGGTCAATATATATAATGCTCTCCTCCAGGAGATCCTTATCATGAGTATTGATTACCTTAGGCCTTCTTACTCAGTTAATCTACAGAAACTATCTTTATGGAAGATGTTACTTGAACTTTACAAGGGTTTCAATGTAATCATGTCTTAAGCTTTCTTGTATACATGAGATTAAGGTAATATTACCAGAAAACTTCTTTCCAAATTGTGCTGTGCTTAAATATGCCTAAAATAAATTACTCAGTGTCAGATTCTCAAAAATTGAACCAATACCAGCTAGTAAGTCATGTTGAACTGAATCTCCTTCTTGACTCTCTTGGACAATGCTGGCCATGGTGTTTGCAGAGACCCCCACAAAGACCCACTCTAAATATGTCTGGCACTTTCCAGTGGCAACCAAGATAAAAGAGAATAAAAGGAAACTTTGATTTTGCCTGCTTGTCTTCATGCTGTGCTGGCAAGTTCATCTACTCTGTTGGCATCTTGCTGTGGCTACTCCTGCCTTTCTTTTCTGACATGACAACCTGGCTTCTTTTAGTTGAAGAACAGCAGCCCTCCATGAATCTTCCAGATGTTGAGCATTGGAGTGGGACTGTAGAGGCATGTGGCCTCATATGGACTGCTTCTCAGGAGCCAATCTAGTAAAGATCCATTTAATATCTATTCATTCATCCACTCTATTCCTCTAGAGAAACCTGAGGAATGTATCTGGCCAATTGGGAAGCAGAGCATAGGAAACGCTGGCACTGAACTGGTATTCTCTCTTTCTTCTTTTCCTTCTGTCTCAATCCCAGGCCATGGGATGCTACAGCTGTTCAGGACAAATCATTCCCCACAGATACCTCAGCTAAAGCTCTTGGAATTTCTCTCTCACACACACTACACCGTGCCAATTTTCAAAGTATTTCTAAATGGGCTCAAGCCTATGATGAAGGTTATCTAACCTTCCACCATCTCCAGCCTCTAGGGATGACTCATCTAGCATCTACATCTGTGAAATCAAGGTTTTTGGCTGCCCCAAGTAAGTGAAAATATGTAGTCCTTGTTGTTTCTATGTTTGGCTTCCCCCATCCCTCTTAACATACTGCCCCTCTGTTGTATTCTTGATGCTAAAAACATGACAAGATTTCTTACATTTCTGTCATTGAATAATATCCTACTGTTATATGAACCACATGTTGACTCCATGTCTTATGACCAGGAATAGTGCAGAAGTAATAAGGGGCTGATTCTGTCAGGATGTTCTCTTAGGGTAAATGTATTCTGCATACAGAAGGACCATGAATGCTTTGGGCTACTCTTTGGGTTCTGGACCCCTAAAGATGTCTGTATCTCAGACTGATAATAGTGATAGGATTTAGAAGAACAGGCTTCACAGATGTAATTAACTTAGAAATCTAAAGAGAACATCTTAGATTATATGGACATCTGCCCAATCCAGTGGTCTGTGCCTTTACAGAATTTACAAAGGAGATTTGAGGTCCAGATGAGGAAAAGGATATGTGAAGACAGAGGCGGAGATTAAAATGATGCTACAAACCAAGGAATGCAGACAGCCTTAGATGAAGCACAGTGATAAAGAATTAAATCCTTTCCGAGGGTCTTGGAAGGCAGCACAGCCGTACTAATGTCTTGATTTCAGACTTTTGGCCCCTGGGTTGTAAGAGAATAACATCCCCTTGCATAAACATACAATTGTGTGCATTCATGTCCACGTGGATGTGGGTGTATCCATGCAGCCCAGAAGAGGGCACTGGGTCCCTTGGCACTGACCCCACAGGTATTTCTGAACCAGTTGCATAGATGCTAAGAACAGAATTCATGTTCTCATGCTTGAGCGGCAAGTGCTCTTAATGGCTGAGCCATCTCTCTAGCCCCTCCCCCAATCTATCTTAAATATATGTGAGCATAAGGAAGTTGAAGATCTAACTGTATTTTTTCCAAGTGATAATTTCATGACTCCCAAGCCTTTTATTAAGGAATACATTATTGTGCACCTAGTTTTGAAATACTTTTTATATGGCTCATGTGTTATATTTTTAATTTATACACACTGCATTTTTTTTTAACAGAGTAACTACATGAAGATGTTGAAATACATGTTAGGGAATAAACACTCTCTTCTGAATGCTTCTGTTTCAATTTCTAAATTAGTTTTACATTATTATAATCTTCAAATACAGTTTAAAAATACTTAGTCCTTACTGAAATTTTAATGGAAGCTATTTTACATTTATAGTTTACATTTATGTTTTGGAGAACTGACATCTTTAAAGTGTGAAGATGGCCATCATTTCTTGCACCACAACTCACTGTGTTTTGGCAAAAGTATGTACTTTTATTATCACTGTTGGTGGGGTTGTCTTCCATTTTATGTGGAGTTATAGGAAAGCCAGGAATAACAACAGGTAGGCCACGCACCCACAGTGTGCTAAGCTGTGTAGCTTGCACTTTTGTGCGCTTTGCATAGAGTAATTTAGTTTACTCCCATGACACAGATGAAGCAACTGAGGTCCAAATGTGGATGGACTTGTCCAAGTTCAGACAGTGAATGGATAGGCAATAGAGCCATCATTTGAATCCAAGAAATCCAAGCAATGTGGCTTCAGCTTTGTTGATTTTCTGTATTTCAGTTTGTATCCATGCATGTCTCTAGGCCTTCATAACAGTGTTAATTTATTTCCTGTGGTTTCTTCCAGGAAGAGAACAGCATAACAATTTTTGTTGACCTTCCTCAATATACTTACTTTTCCTCTAACTTCTTGAATTGGCAATCAGTTCCCTAATATGGATTGGCTGGGAATCCATTTTTTTTTTCATATTAGAACATAGGTGGGCTTATAGATGTATCCAACCTTCTTATTAAATAAGAAACACAGAACCAATGCAAAGAAGAAAGCCAAGAGGTCAGAGCTAAGAGCTAAAACCTTACCCTTCCTCCTGCGGTGGTCCTACCTCTCCGAACCAGAGCTACCCCTGTGTTAAAGTCTTTATATAGAGTTCCTGTCCTGCCTTCTCATTGGTTGTAAACCCAACCACATGACCGCCTCCTCATGGCCTGTCTGTATAGACCTCCAGGTTTTCAATGATTAGTATTAAGATTAAAGGCATGTATATCCAATAATGGCTGTATCCCTGAACACACAGAGACTTACTTAGCTCTGCCTACCAAGTGCTGGAATTACAAGCGTACGCCACCACTGCCCTGCTTTCCTATGGCTTGCTAACAGCTCTGACCCCCGGGCAACTTTATTTATTAACATACAAATAACATTTTAATACAAATAAAATATCACCATATGGGCTTCTTTATTTTTTTTCTCTTAAGTGCTTCGCAAGGCACATACATGTCTTTGGTCATGTTTCCTGTGGGAGTCACAGCATCATCACACTGCTCTACACATTCCCGTGTCTCTGCCAGACCCTCAGTGGAGTCCCTTTAACCAAGGAGCACAACTACCCCTTCCCCCGGTCTGTGCACTCTTCCTATCAGAAAGGACAGTGGAGCAAATACACCTTTACTCTGTCTGTACTACATGGTCTTCCTGTAAGACATCCACTTGTGATGCAAGAGGAAGAAACCATTTTGCCCTTAGTTTTACTTTTATCTGCTATCTATTTGTTTATGTTGAACCAGCTTGCTGTCCAAACCGCTTTGTTTCTGGCATTTTCATTAATTCCCCACATATTACACCTGACAGAGTTACCGCTGTCTGTTGACAGGACCCTCTGGCCTGCAAACATCAAATGCATGATGTCCCTATCAAACCTGACACCTGTTTTTCATCCCCAGGTATCGATTTTCCACCTGCTCGCCAGCATATTTCATGGAAAAAAGAAACTGGTAGCGCTATCTGCAAAGTATTGATTGCAGGAACACCAAATTCCCTCCTGAAATTTTACAGCCTTAATTTCCAGTCGGTTCTGTCACTGATCTTCAAGTGGGTGAAGATTTAAGAGGCTGATCCCTAGGTGCCAACTGAAGTGCTTGCTAACAAACAGCCTGCAGAGCCTGCACAGCCTGTGCCTTACATCAAATCAGAAGGACGGAAATCAACAGTAGGTAACTCTATACGTTTCTAAATGACTCAACGGTTTCCAAGGACAGAGTCAGAATTCATATCTACTACACGCTTTTAAGAAAAGGGCTCTATCAGAAACCTGTGGCAAGAAAGGTCATAGGCTCCAGTGAAGAACCTTCTACAATTATTCTGTTAACCAGACACAGTATCCACAGCATCAGACTGACTCCCAGTGATGACTTATAGCCATGGATCAGTGCTCTCAACCCTCAGTAGAGAAACTTCTCTTTTCAGAAGATGGTAACTAACACAGAGACCCAGCACTGGTCAGGCTGCAGAGCATCAGCCTGCAGAATGTTCAGCCCTAAATGGGCATCTTCACCACATCCGTTCCTCCCAAGGTTCAGAAATCATTCCAACAGAAAGGGCAAAAGGGTGTAAGAGCCAGGGGCAGACGATGCCTCTAAGGAAATAGTTCTTCTAGATACAGCTGGGCAGCTGGACGCATGAACCCACAGGGATTGTGGCACTATGTGTAAGACCTGAGCCCCAGCCAGACAAAACACAAGCATGGAAAGAGGGAAGAGGGCATGAAGTCCCAGAGGTAGCTGAGGAGGTAAATTCTAATTTTCTATTTGCAATTTGAAAATGTACAAGGCTCATCACTGTATCTAACCAATTATTTTCCTAAAACTGTAGGAAAATCTATTCGCTCCTCTTCCATCTGCTTTATGTTTGATACAAATTTTAAAAGATGCTCTTCCTGTGAAGTTAAATTTTCAGAGGTTCAGTTCCTTCCTGTTTCAAAATCTTTCACCTAAAAATTTTGATCTAAGTGGGAAGTCTCCCTAAAGTGTGATGGATAGCCAGGTATTCTATATACAGACAGATCCGGCAAATGATGTTTGCAGAAATAGGCAGAATCCGATTAAATAGAAACCTTAAAATGACTTAGGATGTTATTATCTTACCACTGTACACATTTCCATACAAAATAAATTTCAGAGGACTATGACATCCTAATAACTTCCATAAGACAAAGCTTCAAAGACTCCTGTTTTCTTAATGGATACATTGCTCATTCTAGATTAGAATAAGAGAAGACTAATTACCAGGCCTCCTCTCTCAGTACAAACTGAATGCAATTGAGAACATAAAATATTTCCCCTTCTAACTTATTTATTCAAGATGATAAAAAGATTGGATTTCATATCATTCATATTCTGAAAGACTAATCTTTAAATGAATATATCAAGACTTAATTAGCTTTAGCAGTATTTTATATGCTTTGTTAAAAGCACATTTTGTTTTATGACAAAGAAATAAGCATTGTTACCTCAGGAAAATGTTCTTTATTTCATATGCATGATAGAGCCGAGTGTACACTGAGCCCAATGAATATCTATTTTTGACTAATAGGGATCAATAATATGAATTATCTGTTACTTGTATTTTAAAAATATTCTCTGATAAGAGAAATAGCTTAGATATGAATATGATAGTCACCCCAGAAGTTAGCATCCCATAGTACAAGACAAGAACAAAGAGACCAGTTTTGAAATTAATATGCTTTGATCTATTTTAAGATTTTGCTATTTAGAGATATGTAAATGACCAAACACTGGAGTAATGCTATACCATACAATGCATATTACTGTTCTCCACACTTGTCTTCTGATTCTTAGTATTATGTGTGATTTTTAAATCTCCCCTCTTTTTTTGTGTGTGTGTGTTAAACATAGATTCTGTTCAGGCCCTCAGATTCAACCATTCTCAGATTAAAATTATTGGGGAAATAATTTCATTTGTATCGAACATGTAAAATTCACGTATCAAGTTGACAAGAGGTGGGTTGTGCTGTAGGGCCCTGGCCTCCCCATCTTGAGTAACTGTTGCCTGCTTGCCGACTTTGACCAGATGTCCTCCCTATGCTGATTCCCTGCTGGTTTCCTTCTTGAACACTCACCAGAGGTTCTTTGTTTGTGTATCCTGCATTTGGTGTAAACAGCTTAGATGCAAGAATGTAGAACATTGGGTAGTGAACTTGTGCCCTCCGGGGATCCTCCATTGTGCTGTAAGCCTCTATTTAAGGTTTCCTCCCTCCTTCAATAAAGGGCATTGGGCATTCTGCTGTGGCGAATGACTAGCTGTTTCTTGTCTCTATGTTTTTAATCCACAGCCCCTCGCTCGGACATGATGAACGGGTGGTGGTAGCACGGGCGCAACCGCAACATTGTGCTGGTTAACTTTTATTGCTAAATTGACACTACAAAGCAGTGGTTTTCAACCTTGGGTCGCAACCCTCTTTGGGGTTCAAACGACCCTTTCACCCTTTCACAGGGTCACTTAACACCATCAGGAAACACAGATATTTGTGGTTGATATATTGTATACCCTAATAACTTATCTGGGGGTCAGAGAACAACAGAACAGTCACTATATTAAACATAGAGGTTAGGCAGTGGTAGCACATGCCTTTAATCCTAGCATTCCAGAGGCAGAGATCCATCAATCTCTGTGAGTTCATGGCCACACTGGAAACAGCCAGGCATGGTGACACACACCTTTAATCCCAGGAAGTGATGACAGGAAGCAGAAAGGTATATAAGGCATGAAAACCAGGAACTAGAGACTTTTAAGCTTTTAGCAGCAGTTCAGTTGAGATCCATTTGGACGCGGACTCAGAGGATTCCAGTTTGAGGAAACAGGAACAGCTGAGAAGTTGGTAAGGGGAGGTTGGCTGTGGCTTATTCTGCTTCTCTGATCTTTCAGTATTCACCCAATACCTTGGCTCTGGGTTTGTTTTTATTAATAAGACCTTTTAAGATTTGTGCTACAGATATTTACATTATGATTCATAACAGTAGAAAAATTACAGTTATGAAGTAGAATGAGTCACCACAACATGAGGAAGCATATCAAAGGTTCACAGTATTAGGAAGGTTGAGAACCACTGCCATAAGACTCACTTGTAAAAGGGGAACATCAATTGAGATTCACCTGATTAGACTTTGCTGTGGCCATGTCTGTATGAATTGTTTTGACTGGTGTTGGATGGCACAGCCCACTGTGGACAGAACTATCTCTGGGCGGGTCAGCCTTGGCTGTATATGAAAGTTGGCTGAGCATCAGCCCGAGAGAGGCCAGTCAGCAACTTTCCTCTGTGGTTTCTGCTTCAGTTCCTGACCCAACTTCCCTCAAGGATGGATGGTGACCTGAAGGGTAAGCTACATAAACTCTTTTTCCCCCAAGTTTAGTCCAAGTGTTTTTATCACAGTAGTGGAGATAAAGCTAGAACTCAGATTCTGGAAAGAATATTTCTTCTAACAGGTATCACTGCTTACTGTATTAGTCTTTGACTCCTGGTATAATGTAATTTTGAACTTTTCTTTGTATTAAAATATAGTCAGTGCACGCCCTCAGATTCAACCATTATTACACTGTAAACATTTGAGTAAGCCCTCCATCTGTACAAAACTTGTAGAGACCATTCTCTAGCTGCCATTCCCCAAGGAATACAGTGGCACAGCTATTTTCACAGGCTCCCTTTGTATTACATGCTCTAAGTGCATCCACAGTTGTCTTGAGGTATTAAGGAGGATGTGTACAGGTTTGATGTGAACACTACATTTTATGTGACAGTTTGATGCATCTTCAGAATTTGGTAACCCTGAGGGAACCTGGGACAGACCCCCAAGAACACCAAGGTGGCAACTGTATTGTTAGGTTGCTATCCAGTACTGAACTCAAAAGTGCCATTTTAATTCATCTTAGAACTTCTGGTCTACCTCAAAGGATTTGTGGTCCTGAATATGTTTAAGGAAATAGATAATGAAGCTTGTGTTTGATACCATCTACTCTCCCTTTCTACCCCCCCGCCCCGGTCATTAGAATATTCTTTGACCACTGACTTTCTATAAACTTGGAATCCAGAGGTGATTTGGGAACCCCTGCATTAATCAATAATACCCAATGAACTACCTCTGACTCTGCAATTTGCTGGGAGGACGCCCTATAGGTGCCTCGCAAGGTCTCTGTGAAATTTTGAGTATGCATGACTATGTTTTGTCTCCTTGCTGTGATCTCTTGCCTATGTCCTCCACCCCCCAACTGATGAACTAACTCTGTGACTGGTGAAGTATGCTTGGTCATCACAGTCAGTCACGGAAACAGCCTCTCTCTCCCACTTAGCTCGGTCACACTCTCTCTCCTGCAGTCATTCACTTGTGGTTTAGACCTTAGACAAGTTCCCAGGGATTGGACCCGAACACCTACATAACAGGTCCATGTGGCCCACAACCAGACCCAGAAAAGAAAGCTCTAGAAACCACTGCCATGCTCTTCTCCTTCCTCTAATCCTTGCCTCACCTGGAATGGCTCATCACTTTGTTTTCTTGTCTCTTTAAACCTGTGGCCTTGGGTTTTATATATATATATAACCTTAGTACAAACAGCTTACCAAGATACTCTTTAACAGACTTATTTTATATTATGTGCAGGGGCATTTTGCCTACAAGTATATCTGTGCAACATGTATGTGCCTGGTGCCCATGGAGGCTAGAAGAAGGCATCAGATCCACTGGAACTGGAGTTACAGACGGTTGGTTGTTAGCTATCATGTGGGTGCTGGTAACTGAAGCTGGAACCTCTGGAAGAACAGCCAGTGCTCTTAACCACCCAGCCATCTCAACCCCATCAAAGTATTTTTAAAAGCAAATATAGTTCTTTCTCTGATATGATGCCAACTATTGAAATAATTTGGTCTCTGCATTTTCCCCCAAAATATTCTATATTGTATGAAACACAGGTAGCAAATGAATGCCTTTCTTGGAGGTATTTACCATTTACAAGATGCTGTACAAAGAAGACATGATAAACCCAGAAAGAATCCTCTCAAGGTACCAAGTTGGACCTGTTTTCCAGAGTGACCAGAAGGGAGCAGCTCTTTCTTGTCCCTCCAGGCATGACCTTTATGTTTCAATGAAAGGCAGGAAGAGTGACAGCCAGTTCCCATGTTTTCAAGACTGAGATAATCAGCTTTTCTTGTCTTCAGAACTTAAGGTCACTTAAGTCAGCTCTTTTCAAACATTTTAGCAAAAGTCATACTGGCAGCAGACTCGAGAGAACAAAGAAGCTTGGCATGCTATTTTAAGCAACTTACTGCAACCATGAAATTTCTCAGAAGATCCCAAATTTTATCTTTAAAAATTATATGCTTTGAATTATGTTCCAATAAAAGTGTGCTTCATATAAAAGAACACTGGTCATTGTTTTTTATCTCTTAAAACGCTTACGCTAGAGAGTCCCTCTTCTAACATTTGAAATGAGACACAGACTGGATTCAGAGGTCGAGTCCCAGGGAAGAGAATGATTTAGCAAATTGTGAGCTTGAAGCTTTGAAGTTCAAAAGGTTAGTCCAGACAGGGTGCCTACTGTTGGGGTCTGCAAAGCATGTTGTCATGGTACCTTTATGATTAAGCCACTCTGCCAGTTTGGATGGCAAGTTATGCAGTCACTTTACTGGTAAGTCATGAAACTACCATGGTATTCTTGATTTGAAGACCTCTTTACCTCACCTCCCCAATACCCAGAGGTGCGTTGCAAAAAAAAATGACAGCTCAAACTACAAACAGTCTGTTAGGCTCCAAAGACACTAATGGATAGAGGTCAACAAGATAATAGGCTGCCATCAATCTGGCTATTTAAATCACCAGCTGCCCCAGGGAAAATCAACTAAAAAGACTTAAATCAAGTAAGATCACTAAAAGAGGCAGACATTATAAACAGAGAAAAACCAAACCAAACCATTGTGTTCATATGAAAATTTACTTCTGCCTTCATAACCCACAAACCAAACTAGGGGTGCCTAAGGGCTACAAAATTCTTGTCCATGTTTGTCTCTGCCCTGGGGACCTCAGTGTGAACGGAAAACATATTATCAGTAGGCACAGATAGGTCATGTTAATCACAGCCTTAGCACTCCTACATTAAAATTGGACATTAGAAAAAGGATTTCATTAAAGACAGGATAAATTCAAAGCCAGAAAATGGTTTGTGTAAAAGGATATGTGTACTCTGATAATATATTTTTATTAATTATCCACATAGTATATTATTCTTAGTAATTTTTAAAATGTTCAATAATTAAAAAGTCCTTTCCCTGACTAAAAATAATGAGTTTCTAAAAAATTGCCCAGTGATGATTTTTTTTCATTTAAATTTTTAAGAATTCTCTACCTCTTCTGGAGTCATTGGCCAGTAGGACACATAGATTCTTGACCATTATAGACTGTCGCTCCTGCTCTTGGTTACCCTCCAGAACTTGATGGTAAGGCTCTATTGCTGAGGACACTGAGTCACAGAACATGGAGAAGTCAAGTTGGTCGCAACCTGGAAACTTCATCCTCACTGACTAGCTTTCATGGTGCCAGAAGTTAACCATGCATGATACTGGGGAAGAAAATCATCATCAGTCTTATCCAGAGGTGAACCCTGATACAATAGTGGCATTAATGTTATGGGAGTAACCTAAACATGTTTTGATTGGATTTAAGGCCCACTCCACAAGATGGAGCTGATGCCTGGCATCATTAATGAGGCCAAGAGACCATTACTAGCTAGATCACAGGCCATAGGAAGAACTCAATAATATTATTCTGCTAAATGGACACAGTATTAAAGCAACTCCTAATGGCTTACCATTAAACTATTTGGTGAGTGCATCTCTCAATCCTTATGTTTTTGCAGTAGATGATTATTAACACAGAAACTCACAACTGGCCAACATGTAGAGAATAAGGGACTTGGGGACATCTACCATACACACTACCACCACCACCAACAGCACCACCACCACTACGACCAACCCACCACCGCTACCATTGCTCAAGAAACATTGTTGAAGATGTGGCAGAAAGACTGTAAGAGCCCGAGGCAATGGAGGGCCACAGAGAAACAGTAGTTTATGGACACAGCTGGGCAGCTGCACGTATGAACCCATAGTGGTTGTAACACCACGTGCAAAATCAAGCGAGACTGAGTCCCAGCATGGAGGAGGAAGGGGATCTGTAGCTGAGGAGCTACTGGTGATGATTGATGGCTGCTAGGAAAAAGAGACCCCTGAGAGGCTGCTGATGACTCAGTACACACACCAGGGCAGATTCTGGCATCACTAAGTGGATGCAGTGGAGTCAAAACAAAAAAGAATATTAGGAGGAAAGAGGGGTAGGGACAGAATTAGGGGGGAGGAATGGGGATGGACTTGATGGAAACATATTCTATGAAATTCTCAAACAATAAAAAAGAATATTCAAATGCATTTGAAATATTTATACTACAATTCAATACATCCTTAGTGCCTTTTGCAAGAAAGAATCTCATATCATTTGAGTCCAATTCTAGGAAAACAGTAGAATGTTCTACAATTATCTATCTGAATACCAGTTGACAGCAATGAACTTTGAAAATCAATTGGGAAATAAGCTCTTGAGATAAAATTCTTATGTAAAATTCTATATACAAACTTAAGTATGACGACAATGTTGCTTGAAAACTACACCTATGACTGGCTGGCTGAGTCAAAAGTCTTAATGATCACCATGAATTATTTTCTTAAGTATACATTTATTTATTATTGTGTATGCATGCATAAATAAACCCATCCATGCATGGTGTTGTGTTGGGGGCAGGGTGCGCTTGTGTTAGTCGAAGGACTGTTAGTGGAGTCATTTCTCTCCGTCCACCTTGGTGCGATGAACCTCGGGTTGCAAGGGTCCTGCAGCAGGCTCCTTTTCCTGCTGAGGCAACACTCTAGTCCCTGTGAAACATTTTATAACACAGCTTTCCAAAATAGTGTGTGGAAGGGACAGTCATTAGATGTTGCTGCTCTGGAGGCCCAAAGATTTTACAGTGTATCTCAAAGGTCTGATAGATGTTTTGAGCCACAATCCCAGCCACCAACTGCCTGAGTGTCTCTGGATAAAACAGGCCCCATTCCTGCAGTAACAAAAGGCTCTGTGGATGCCAACAGCCCCGTGTTGGGAAGTTCCTGCAAGTTCTAAGTGCTCGAGATTTAAAAATAATAGAGCTATACAGAACTACTCCCAACGGTGTTTCAGTGAGCACATTCAGATTCCTCGTCCGTCTCGGAGGCACAGGACAATATGTGAGACATGTTATTGCCTGGGTGACTGCCACTTCCGTTCTCTTCAAATACTCCCAACGAACAACACTACACAAAACAAAAGTGGAAGAAAAAAATCTAAAACAATAACATACAAGTCAACAGAAATACGCCTTAACTGAGCCAGTAATGTAGCAAATATAGACCATAAGACGAAAAAGTCTTCTGTTGATTAAGCACAGACATCACCCCCCGCACTGAGACTGTATCACACTTTTAAATGCTTTACACATCCTTGTGGGTTTAGTCATGATTTTGATTTATTTGAGAGGTTTTCCTTTGTTTGCTTTTTGCAAAAAATATTTTGCTGGGACTGTGGGTATACATCATTACATATGGTCATCGATCTTTTACAAAGTATTTTTACCTCAGTAGAAAATCTCAAGGGAGGAAATCACGGACCGCTGAAGAAGGTAGGCTTTTCCTACCCCTTAGCTTTTGGATATTCACAAGACCTAGACAATCATTTTTTTGTTTCCATGGATTCAATTTACAATAATATAGAACTTAGAACAATATAGAAAAAACTTGGCCCTAAACCATTTAACCACCCTTCCAAATGTGATTCAAATGAAATAAATGATCATTTAGGCAAAGAAATGGGGTATGCCTCTTAGCATCTGCTACAGGCATGGAAAAAAGGATGGGCAGGAATGTAGACTTACTCAGGTGTAGGGGAACTGGCAAAGGACCTTCTGATACTATTTGTCATGTAGAGTTTAAAAAAAATAGCTACTTGGGATTACTGCCAATAGTTAATTATGAGTGACTCATAGATATTAAAATTTGTGAGCAGGGCTTCTATTCCATGAAACTTCTTACATGTCAATCAATTCTTGTTACCCTAGATTACAGGGAGAAAGTAGCAATTTCTGTACCAGCACCTTTAAAATAAGAATCAAAGTTAATCCACGAGAACCATGGAGATCAACATTTCTATCTACCATGAACTTCAAGTCTGTGCTATAAAAGTGAAGCCTGGCCTCCAATCACCCTTATTTATTTCTGTATCAAGAGCAGGGATCAAGGTCATTTTCCACAGTTGCACACTTTAAGCATACTACCTAAGGACTGGAACAAATGGGAAAATTACTAGAAATCATGACCCAGGGAGAAGCATGACCAACTCATGCCAGGATCTACACATCACTGTGTAAAATGCACAGGAGAATACTGCTTTTTATGTTTTCTTATATGTGACAAAACCAAAAAGAAAATCCCAGAAGTCAGAGTTCCATACACTGTCTGTCCTTATACATAACAGGCAGATGGAGTGGAGACAAATTAAATAGCTTGTCCAAAGTCACAGAAATAAAGTGACAAAGTTAGAGATCAACCACTTTGCTAATCTCGGTTGTCCTCAACACGTCTGGGAAGAGGGATCCTCTACTGAGGAATTGCCCCCACCCGATTGGCCTGTGGGCATATCTGTGGGGCAGTTTCTTGATGGCTAATTGATGTAGGAGGATACAGTCCACTGTGGCCAGTGCCACCCCTGGGCAGGTGGTCCTGGTTTGCATAAGAAAGCTGGCTGAGCATAAGCATAAGCCAGAAGGAACAATCCAGTAAGCAGTACTCCTCCATGGCCTCTGATTCAGTTTCTGCCTCTGGGTTCCTGCCTTGAGTTCTGGCCCTGACTTCTTGCAATGGTGGACCTAACGTGGAAGCCAAACAAACCATTTCTTTCTCCAAGTTGCTTTGTTCAGTATCTTATCACATCAACAGAGAAGCAAATACAGAAGAGTCACCAATTACCTTTACAAAGGGGCCACCTTCCAGTGAGGCCCACAGAGGAAACACAAAAAGCAATGAGGATGGATTTTTCTAGAAGGCCTTATGTTACCCTGTGCTTTTCAAAAAGTCCAAAGCCTCTCATAAATACCACCTTATTAATCTTCACCATTTATCTGAGCAGAGCCATTTGGGATGTTATTATCATTGTTATTATGGATGGAAAAATTAACATGAGCACCAGTGAGCACAAATGTCAGCAAGTGAGTGGCAGTTCGGACTAGAAGCCTTGCCACCTAATACATGATCCACAGCCCCAGCCTCTAAATCTTGCTTTCTGTAATGTGGCAATGCTCATGAGGCTGGGCTACTATTAATCTTTAATGAAACTAAATGTCAACTATACTACTCTGAATCATCACTCAGTTGCAAGGATAATGTTCAGTACATATCCAATCTCAAGACCACACACTCATATATAAAGGCTGAAACAAATCTAATTTCCTTTCTATAATTACATAAATTATTTTTAACATGCCACAACAGTTTTACATGAGAAAAGAAAATGAATTTTTCTACCAATGTGTGCTTGAATGTCCCCGCCCCCTCTCTTTCAGGAGCTGATCTCCTATGGCTGTGAATTATTTTCCTTTCCTTAAAGAATTCTTACAAATCACGATGTCATCCTGATAAATGTTTTATTGCCTATCTCTCAGGATCAGATGTCTCCCTCTGCCAGAGGACAATTCTAATGCTCCGTGACAAGGAAGGGAGTGAAATAAACAGCCACCAGGCAACTTGCGTCTACTCACACTAGCTGAGCCCCTCCTTCCATAATATAATGATTTCTATGCAAGGTGTTTCTTCTAAGCTTTCCCCAGATTCATCACAGTAACACTCATCAGGCTACTATTTTACTGGGATCTTGGCCAAAAAGTTACGCTACACTGTTCCTTAGTAAAACTAAAAATGGTGTCAGAAAACACACAGAGTTGGGCTATAGGCCCTCACTATGGCTGTGTTTGACTTTCCTACAGCCTGAAATATTCTTTTTTACTTTGTTCTTTCACCTTTATCAGACACAATCTTTAGTTACCCTCCAAGGGTGGGTAGGAAGACTACACTCTCAGTCCTTCAGTATTTCAACCCTGCCTCCTCTCAAGTCAGACGGCTTTTGGCGACCACTCCAGTAAGTAAGCACCTTCTACACGTCATCTTATCACCTCTATGTCCATCTTCCGAAGGCTCTGAGCTCCTCAGAGTGGGGCCCAGCTTCGGTCTCAGGGTTCCCCCACCAGTGTCTGGTGAACAGCAGAGATCTTCAACTACACAGTCTGTGGACCCAGGCAAAGCTCAAGAGGCCTTGAAAAGAGGAGGTGACCAGTCTCCACAGCTACCTGAGCTGGCCAAAGATCAGTGCTCCCCACTCCTGGGGACATATTTGCCCAACCCTTAAAGCATGACTAAAAACATGCTTCAGAAGTTATTTTTTTCCTCCACCAGTTTCAAGTGCTGCTGTGGTTTTGCTAGAGCCCCAAAGACTCAGGCATGCAAGCCTGGCCTCCAGAGAACAGCATTTCTAGGGTTGGTGCAACCTTTCTACCTTATTATTTTTTTAGACAGGGTCTCACTTTGTACACCAGGCTAGCCTGGAATGCACAGAGATCCTGACTGTAGGATTAAAGGTGTGCAGCATGCCCAGCTGGGTACAATCTTTAAGAAGTGAGACCTGGTAGGAGGTATTAGGTCATTGGAGTCAAGGGTAACACTGCCCCCTCCCTGTTTTCCTTTAACTTGCTGCTTGCCATGATGTAACCATACACGTCCAAGCAATGGGGCCAATTAATCATGGGTTAAACTCCCTGAAGGTATGGACATAAAGAAACCCTTTCTCTCTACAAGTCAATTATATCAAGTATTCTGTTTCAACAACAGAAACATGATTAATAGGGACCTAATTATGTATCTATATATTTTAAGAATAAACATAAAACATTTGAAACAACAAATCAATGGGCTTCAGGATAACATACTGTGATTTACCTCAATTAAGAACATGGTGATATCGCAATAAAAATTTTCTATCAGAAAGCTGCATGCACCACTGTCTAATGTACAGATGAACACAGCATAAAACCTGAGCTGTCGTGTTCCAACTTTACCAGGTACCTTACTATCATGAGTACAGCACCACACAGGTAGAGAGAACAGAGGAGGCCAGCAGAGCTTTCATTCTGCAGTGGCCACAAACATATGGAGCTAAAGGACATAAAAATAAATGGTCAGAATCATTACCCAGAGCCCACACTGATGCTCTGGATAAAGTCTGCCATTGTTTTCAGGTTATCGACAGAGGTGTAACTGTACCACTGAAAATGAGCACCAGACTTCTAGGGACCAAATGGCATCCCAGGGTACACTGGTTATTTTATTTTTATTTTCAGTGACCCTGTGTTCAACCCTCTTGTCCCCCAGCTTCCATGAACACATGTTGGGTTTCTGTTTGGCCCTATGCTGATCTGCCTGCAAATGTCAATTTTTTTCTGGATGTGCCAGCAAGAATGTGTCTGTATTAGGAATGGCTGCCCTTCCAATACTTTTCTTCTTCAACAGATAACACAAGAAGCCTGCTGCAGCCATACAGTTTGTAAGCAATCTAAGTCTCTGTGTGTTTACTGGGTTGGGTCTAAGCGGCTGCGGGACTGGCGGGTGAGAGAGATTTGTCCTGACTGTGGGCCAGGCAGGACTGGAGAAAACTCCAACTACATCATCTTTTTTTTCAGGTGAAGTAATTAAAATGTTTCCAGGAAATGCTGAAGGACAAACATGTAGCAGCCATCCGCCTAGCAGAGGACTGAGAGCTCCAGTTCTCTGTCTACATACAGATCCACTGCTTCCATATCTGTCTCTTTTCCTGCAACCAAGTATCTCAGTCCCCCACTCCAAAAGTTCATTCCAGCATTTACACAAAAGGCTACACTTCTTAGGAAGCATTTAAGTACTATCTTAAATACTAGATTATACTTAGATATAATCTACCATAAGATTTTCTATTAGTTTTAGAATTCACTTAAAGATTATTTCTGGTAAACCAAAATTTTTTTTTATGTCTAAGCACCTACAATTTTGTTTATTTTGTGGGAGGATGTGATATGGCATTTGCCATTATAAAGTTCCTATTTTAAAGCAACATAAAAACGGCAAATACTGAATTCTACACTTACTTTGAAGAGTAATAATACCACTTCAAGGCTTAGGGGAATCCATAAACATGATTTTTTTCTCTAACATTTTAAAATTGAAAGATTTTGATGCTGATCCCTTGGAAAGATTTTTCTCTAAATTAATTTCAAAACTGTCTCCACGCCGGGCGGTGGTGGCACACGCCTTTAATCCCAGCACTCGGGAGGCAGAGGCAGGCGGATCTCTGTGAGTTCGAGGCCAGCCTGGTCTACAGCGCGAGATCCAGGAAAGGCGCAAAGCTACACAGAGAAACCCTGTCTCAAAAAACCAAAAAAAAAAAAAAACTGTCTCCACTAAGTGGCAGAAACCCAAGCAAAACACCCAGGCTGTTGATTAGAGTGCCTATTTTGCCCAGGATTCTCATCCCAAGGAGTTCTTCGAAGTTCAAAGACTTCAGGAATTTCTTTTTGTTGGATTTGAAGCTGTGCTTCATAATTTGACTGAGTGTAAACATCCATACTATGAAGCTCTGGGTTTGATTCTCATGACCACTAAAGAGGCGGAATCAGACAGACAGACTTGGTTTGTAGGTGGGTAGAGAGGGACATAGAATGAAACGAATAGCTTTACGTGAGAGAATGACACTGTAATATGTAAATTCTAGACAGCTGTGAAGCATTAGCCTTTGTTCTCCTTACTAAAGATGAAAGAGAACAGACCCTTAGAGAAACACTGAACAGCCACTTCTACCCATTCTGTGGAGAAGGACGTCACACAGGAGAGGGTGGAGTCCATGTTGTCTGCACCACATTTCTTATCTTTGTGGCTGCAAAGAAACATAAAGCCTTTTCTCTCTATAACTGGTCAGTTGATGAAGCCACCTCATGTGGATTTACCGAAAGGAGGGGATCTCTACAACTCACCGAACTTCTCAGAATGAGTTCTGCTGTGAAACCCAGCCGCCACTTCCAGATTTGAGAAGTGAGGGGCAGAGATGAGCTCTGAGGTTCTGGGTGAGCAACAGGCATGACAAGATTCTTTAAACAAGTCATGGTGACGCACTGGCTGGAAGCACCTGGATGAACCAAAGCAGCAAAGGGTGGAGGCCATTTGCTCTTCAGCATACAACTTTATCACAAGGAACAGAAACACTTCAGCCTGTGGTGTGTATGTCTGTGTGTGTACTACACGGGTGTGCACACATGGGTGTGTACACATACATCTTCTTAACTTGGGGTTGTCTATAAATCTCTACACAGCGTTCTCTTTTGTGCTGAGATCCATCTTATCCATTGTTCCCTGCTCTACTATGTGCCTGCCCATTTCATCTAGCAGTAGACAACTAAAGCATGGTATTTCCATACAAGGTCATGTTTCTAAGTGTAATGATCCTGTAATGTGTTCATTTTCCCTCAGTGTGGGGGTATACAAATGTCTGCTTTCTTCACAAAAGAAAAAAATGCTCCTTTTAAAATAAAGTCATTAACATAGAAGTTACTTTTTCAAAAATGAAAACCTTTGGAATCTTAAGACAAGAAAAACAAAATTTCTGGTCAGAAGATTGTTTAATTGCCAAAAAAATGGCAAATCATTGGTTCCAAAAAGTGTTCAAGTTTAAATAAATAAAAAGTGTATATAAATTAACCTAGTTATTAACTCTTACAAGCTATATTTTAAAGTTTAAGTATTTACCTTCCTGCTGATGGGCTCGCTTAGACTCCAAGTGAATGGTACTGGGGCTGCATTCAGTGAGAGGAACATGTCTAGTAGATGCGGGGGAGAGGGAGTGGTGGGGGGAGGGGGAGTGGCGGGGGGGCCATGGTTCCCCCCAAATCCTGAGTATGACGGCTAAATAACCTAAACTACAGTCTATGTTAGTTTCCTTTTTACAGAGCATATTTTAGGGAAACTTAAAAAATAAATAAAAAGCAGTATGGGCACTAAAATCCTTAGGTTTCTTTCTTTTAACTTGAATTTCTTGTTCAAGACAAAATCTTGACATGTTTAGATATAATTCTCACTAATGGATGTGAAAGCAGGCTGGACCTAAAATAAAACATACATTTGGACTTTTTTCTCCAAAAAGCTCCATTTTGAATGATCAAAAGTAAAATTGCTATAATTGGCTTGCTATAACTCCTACGGTTTGATACTTCAGAAACTATAGAAAAACTTTTAGAAGCTGAAATGGGAGTCCAGCTTCCCAAACCATCAACGTCCACTCCCACTAGTTCCACCATCCTTGAACTAGACGGCATTATGTCTTCACAGTGGTCAGGGTGGAGGACAGAGCGACTCGGGTAGAATTCCAAACTGAAGGGGTTAAAATCCAGAATTTATAATACAAGTGGGGTTTTCTGTAATTTAATATGAATTTCATGTTGCTCTTTGGAGGTTTTTGAGCTGTTGAATATTTTTTAACCAGCCCCTTTATTCCTGTTTATAACACCGAGACTTTGCAGCTATGTTTTGCCATGGCCTCCCCTTCCAACAGAAAAGGGTGGTGTGGCTGGAGGGATCCTGCCTCACTGCCATGTCCAGCCCTGTGCATTTCCCACTGGCCTATACTGGCCAAACAAAAACTAGTCTATTTGAGTGACACATTGGATGAAGTATCATTCCCTGGGTTGAGACAAAGCGCTTTCTAAAATGAAAGAGGTGTTCACACAAAGAACAAAGATAACACTATTAGAAGGCCGTGGGATGCCAGTAGGGGTTCCCAGAAAGAGCAGAGAAACCATTTCAGAGTCAGTCTCCACAGCTATCAGAGTGTTTGGAAACAAGATAGGCATTTCTACAGTTATGTTTAAGTCTAAAATCAACACAGAGGCTCCATTTCCCGGAGCTGTGGGAACCAATATGAGACTGTGCCTCAACATAACTTAGCAGGAGTCCAACTACTATTTTGAAAAGATGTGAGAACTCGCTGAAGGACTCAAGTAACGTAGATCAATGTCACTGCATAGTGGTGTCTTCTTATCTGGGTAACTGTGGTCACCTAAACAGGTAACTGACAGCAGAAGAACCAGACACAGAAAAGGAAAGTGTGGCCACCACAACCCAGCCCTCTAAAGGATGAGCGAGTCCAGAAGCTAGCGCAAGGATGCATTCATCATATCTTCACTTCCACCTGTGTGGATGGGTCCTGTGATCTTAGGATGAGGGCTAACCCAAGCCTGATGTCAGGATGAGGGCTAACCCATGCCCTATGTTAGGATGAGGGCTAACCCAAGTCTGTTGTCAGGATGAGGGCTAACCCAAGGCTGTTGTTAGGATGAGGGCTAACGATGCCTGTTATTAGGATGAGGGCTAACGATGCCTGTTGTTAGGATGAGTGCTAACGATGCCTGTTGTTAGGATGAGTGCTAACCCAAGTCCGCTGCTTCTTTGACAGTGGCCAGAGGACTTCATTCTAAAATGAACAGCGTCAAAGGACTGCAGGTTATGTCATGAACATGGCCCTCTAAACATTGTTCCTGAGACCCTCAGTTACCCACAAATCCTGTGCGTCACCTGGGGGAATTTCTGTGAGCAGCTATTTATCAACAGAGAGACAAAAAGCTGTCCCTGAAAAGTTAACCTTTGGGCTTCCAAGTGAAGATGGTATTCTGGCTAGTTTATGTCAACTTGACGCAAGCTAAAGTCTTTGGAGAGGAGGAAACCTCAATTATGAAATTCCTCCATAAAACTGGGATGCAGGCAAACTTGTAGGACCTTTTCTTAATGAGTGATTGATGGCGGAGAGCCCAGCCCATGGTGGGTGGTGCCAACCCTGAGCCGGTGGTCCTGGGTTCTATAAGAAAGCAGGTTGAGCAAGCCATGGAGAGCAAGCCGTAAGCAGCACCCCTCCATGGCCTCTGCATCAGCTCCTGCCTTCAGGTTCCTGCCCTATGTGAGTTCCTGCCCTCAGTGTTTTTGATGATGAACTGTGAGCAAAATAAACCCTTTTCTCCCCACATTGCTTTTCGTCACGGTATTTCATGACAGCAATAGTAACCCTAAGGCAGATGGGAAAAGCAGAGTAGAGAATCCTTGACGAGACTGTCCCGTGTCTGGAGCTCTGGCCATGGAGCAAAGAATTAGCGACAAACTCACTAGAAAATATCAAGTATTCACATGACTCTAAAACTGGCCTAGCAGAAAGGAGAATGATATGAAAAAGTTTCCATGGCATAAAGCATTCAGATGGATAGCTGTGGGGATCTAAGGAAGGAAGCATCCCAGCCAGTCTTTTCCTCTCAGACATAGACTCTGCTGCCCCTCGCTGTTCTAGAACTGAGGTCCCTTGGCTCCGGAAGTTTGGGATCTCAGTACTTCAGCTGTGTTTTCCACTACCAACCTCTGCCTCCACTCCACCCTCAGACTGGATCACCCATGGTTAGACTCCATTTCTTCCTGCAGAACAGCAACACAGACAAAACCTCTTCCTGCTCTCCAGTCTCCATATCCCCATATTAAGTCCACAGTGTTAGAAGTAGACATTCATTTTCATTTGGATTTTCCTACATCAAACTAATGTTCTTAAATGCCCCGAATTATTGGAAATTAGGCTCTTCAGAGATGCCCCTCTCTTCCTTTTGTTTCTTTCTCTTCACTTCTTTAATTTAAAGCCAACTGCTCACATTGACACTGCTGTGGTAAGGCTGAAGATGTGGCTCTGTGGTTGAGTGCTTGCCTAGCACACAGAAGGCCGTGGGCTCCACACTAAGCACCGTATCCCCAAAGTTGCACTTGTTATATTGCTTCCCTGACATCCAGTCTTCCCAAGGAGTCTGACCTCTCTTGCACTTCTCACTTCCTACAGTCTATGCATAGTCTTTGTCTCTACAGCCAATTAAAAGAGAACCTGACTCAACCCAAGGCTTGTGCGCCTTCTTCCTTTGACCCTGGGTTTCAAGGACATCTTTGCCCTCAGTGTTCCTGCCTTGGGAATCAGAAAATCTACCTTTGACTATGCCTGACCTTAACCTCCTTTCTTTAAATATCCACTCCTGCTCGGCCAACATCTCTGAGCCCAGCATCCCAGACCCTCCCCATTTGCCTCAAGCCGCTACTCAGCCCAGGCAGAACCCCAGAGTGAGATCTTGATCTTTTCTATTTTTTATCTTCTAAACATGGCATTGCTCTTCCTGCACTGGGTCTCTGGGAGGTGAGACCAATGACCACAAAACCAGAATGCTGGTGGTGATGGTGTGTGTGTGTGTGTGGGCAATGTTATGTTTGATGTCTCTACATCATTGTTGGTGGGGAAAAGAAATTTCATATAGAAAATTGAAAAGATGATGTAAAATGGAGGGGGCTCTCATAGGCGAGGATAATGTCTGATGCTTAGCCTGGGAAATAAGAACATTAGTGGACAGTTTTGAACAGGAAATGATGTCATTGAAGGGTGGGGGGATAAGGATATCATAAGGCTATCAAGACAAAAGGGGAGATGGCAGAAGTTGCCTTCTAAATTAGAAATGAGCCTTAAAAAGTTATTTATTCTAGATCATTCTGTCTCCACATATGATATCACTCTGGGGAACCATGTCTATAAAACCCGTCTAATGTACAGTCCTATAATATGACTTCCTAGACTATTTATTCCAGCCTGGAACAGAAAGGTGCATGAAGGACACCCCCACCCCATTCTCATCTTCCCCAAACAATGCAATGTGTTGCTCTGAGCGGGAACATAAGGCAGGCATATATTCGAGTAGATATTATAGTTTTACTGCAAAAAAAAAAAAAAATGCTAAGTCAGGAAAAATACTGCTCCAAAGGTTAATCTCCAGCCCTACTTCCTCTCATTCATTCCGCCAAAATAAACTCCCCTTCAAAACAGGAGAGATGCAAATTATCACTCCCATGTCACATGCCACAGGAAAGAAAAGTGAGGCAAAGAAAGAAAAGCTGAAGGTGATTTATTTAGTTTCTTAGCTCCTTGGTCACAATATCAAGATTCCAACTTAAGTATGTAACTGGTTCATCATGACACCTAAAAAAAAATGGTACAGAGGTCAACAGATTTTAACTGGCTTACTTAATGGGTAACTGTACCTCATCTTCTTACTATATTCTTCAAGAGGCTGGATTGCAGGAGCCCCTTAATGCCAGGCACAAACGACTCTGCAAAAGAGTCTTAATTACAAACAAGGGAGGCTACTGCAGATCCAGGGTGGTGTGAAACACCTTCCTCCCTCTGCACTGCTGGCCCTTCAAAGTTCACACCAAGTTTCCAGCTTACTGGAGTGTCCCTGAGAGCTGGGACATTTCTGCTCAATAACTTCAGCACCAGCCTGTCTGCTGCTCAGGATCATTCAGTCACCAGACTTCGTCCCCTTCCCAGGCATTTCCGATTCCTCTTGGTTTCCCATCCTAGCCTCTAACCTCTGAGTGCTCAGGTTGAGCTCTTGGATCTTTTTATATTTCTGTGAGTGACATCTGCACAAATATTCTGGCCGTGGAAGGGAGTGAGGTCAGCTGGCTCTGTGCGCATGAGCGTTGCCATGGTGTTCATAGTGAGGAGACAAGGCAAGGCTTCCAGCAACATCACTTTCCCCCAAAGCCTGAAAAACTTTGGAGCCAGGAAAAGCAGCATCCTCAGCCAGAGCCGCAGGAAGTCAAAGAGAACAATTCTCTATTTTTCCTCTGTCAACCAACCACATTATTAAACCCCCAAATACAAAGAAATAACATGGCTAATTATTGAAGTTTGGAACCAATGCATTTATGGCACTAGACTGGAGAACATTTACCCCCCTCTTGTTCTTTAACTATTTATTCTCCCAAACACTAAATAAGAGCCTTTGATTTAAAGGGCACCATTTTCTTTTCAAGACTTTTATGCTGAAAGATCAAATCTTTCGCTCTCTTCCTCCACAGTCTTTAATTCCCCCCTTGGAAGCTGGGGGTGTTGGTCTGAACTGAAGACCTCCCAGCACACGTGTCTAGTCTTCTGCAGTGGTGGGGGAGGGAGGGAGAGGGAGAAAGAGGAAGAGCAAAGTACTTCAGGCACGCTACTGGTAGAACTGGGTATCCACATGTGACCAGAAGTCCTTCCTCAATGGCTAGGCTCTGCCAACTGATTCTCCAGGGTCAGAAAAGTATCCAAAGGGCAAATAGGGCATGTATATTTCAAAAATTATTTCCATGGAAATATGCCCTGGCTCCCTAATGGGCAGGCGCAGAAGAGTTTAGTCCACTTAAAAGTGAAAGATGGCCTCACAAGGAGGAAGTCAGTGCCCAGCTGAGACACAGGGAGGCATGAACTCAAACAAACAAAATGGGCTGATTTTTCTCCTAACGCTTTTCACCACGAGACAAGGTTCAACCAGTAGAAACAATTTCAGTGGCTGGGACAATTTAACATGTAGTAAGCATTTCAATTTCTAGAACTTGGCCCTCTAGTCAGTGAAAGATTAATACTGAATCTATGCAATGACCAACAACACACTCACTTAGCATCCCTGGACCTGGACCAGAGAATCCCAGACATTTGATCAGTGCCAGCTCGCTTTTGTTTTGACGCCATGGATTGAATCCCTGGGTATCTCATTCCACCACTGGGTTATATCCCCAGATTCAATTCCAGTTTCTTTTTCTTGGTTAAACCAGGATGAAAACACAACCAAGATATCCCATTTTGATCTAGACCCCTGATGGCTCATTGGGCATTGTAGGGAAAGTCAGTTGACTTGGCTATTTGAGAACTTGAAAGAGATCTGAATGATTCATTTTTGTAGTGACATTAAAAAATCACAAAGGCAAATAATTGAGAATTTCTGGTTTTATAGATTCCTGAGTGGGATTAAATGATTCTCTTAATTTCTGGCCAAATGGACATTTCTAAAACTAAAGGTGGAATGCAGGGAGCGACGAGCCTGGAGAAGCAGGCAAAGTCAGAGGGTTAAAGGCAGTATTTACCTGAGAAATATTTGCTCAATGAACAGTCTCATTATCTAAGCTTGTCTGGTCCCAGAGTCACAAGGAGCATATGCAGAATCTCTCATCTGCGCTCAGAAACAGTAAGCGAGGGGTCTGTGGCAGATGACGGCATGGGATGGTCACACAGCTGGGGTGACAGTATCCAATAAATGGAAGGAAGAGCTAGAGCCAGTTTTTCCCTTCAGATAAAGCTGACTAGCACTCTCAAGAGAAGTGCGACATTTTGTGAATAGTTCAATATTTATTTCTTACATAGCTGGTAAAGAATCATAAAACTAGTATTTCAGAGACTTTTGACAAGTCAATTGACTTCTTAGAGAAGACACGTATTAAGGCTCACACAAAGAGCTGGGCATGGTGGTAGACATCTGTAATCCCAGGGATTCCGAGGCAGGAGTAGGTTCACTTCTAGGACAGCCTGGGAAACTGAGTCACCAGTGAAACCCCATCTCAACAAAACAGAATAGAGGCTGGAGATATGACTCAGCAGTGAGAAGCATTTCTAGCTCTGCCAGAGGACCCACGTTTGGATCCCAGAACCCACCTCAGGCAGCTTACAACTACCTGTATCTCCAGCCCATGGGATGTAACACCCTCGTCCGGCCTCCACAGGCACCCCCCCCCCCCCACACACGTGATAGACCCAAAGACACAGATATAGAAGAAATAATGAAAGGAATCTTTAAAAAAAATTTAGCAAAACACAGTCAACCCACAAATGAACAAAAATTCACCCACATGAAGAAAGAAGTACTGATGGAGGGCACGTTTCACTGCCTATGGCTTTTACACATGCACAGGTGTTCTGGACGAAGGAACATCATGAAACATGGCCTGGGTGATGGAACTCAAGAGACCTAGTGGACGCACTGACAGAGACCCTACATGGCACAGTGGTTCTAAAACTCCATGGCTGTCTTGGTTTCATCATTTTTTTTTTTTTAAAATAGATTCCCCCTAGACACCAATATATGTAGTTCTAACCCATACTCACTGGACAAATAACCAGAAACATGTTACCTTCCAAATCCAAGAAAGGTCGAGAACAAAGAGGGAGGAGCAGCAGAGTGCCTATGTGCCCATGAGGTAGAGGGCTGGACATTTTGAAGGGTACTTCTCATGAAAATCCTTCCCAACAAACTCTGATCATTCAAGAAGGCCAGGAGAAAGTCTCTTGATAGAAATGTAAATATGCAAATGCTTTCTGCTAATCATTCATTTTGCTGACAGGACTGTGTGACACTCGTGGATCTCACTCACAGAACTAGTAGCTGAGGCCAGGACTTCCTGAATGACACACATGTCCGCATGTTTTATGAGGGAATTTAAAGCCCACTGAAATCACTTGTATTTATAAAGCGTATTTATAATCACAGAAAAGTAACTCACAGAGTAGGAGCGGCTAGCCATACAAAAAGAGATTTCCCTAATTAGTAATCAAAACACATCACCTATGTGGTTGCCACCCCACCCAGCAGAGCTAGTTCTGGATAAAACCAAGTTATCTGTTCCAATAAACCCCACCCCCACCCCAGAGTCCCAGCAGTCACAGATAATCATTGGAAGAGGAAGAGATCAGAATCCATTCTCACACACTGCTAAGTCATCCTAAAACCAAATAAATTAGGTTCCTGCTGAAACATGAAACTCCACAAAGCCATTGTGATTCAGGAGATTTCCAGACAGATGACCCCCATCTCTGATAGGACTCCTGAAAGTACCTTTAATCAGGGAAAAGGCCACTTATCCCATCATTAGAGATTAAAAAGGCGTACCAAAACTGAGGCAAAAGCTGACGTCCAGATGAGTTTCAGCTGTGTAGTGACAATTTCAGAGGCTCAGCTCCTGGGGCTTGTGACCAAGAGGAGAGGGAGAAGGGGTGTAGGCCCGGCTTATGGCAACAACAAACACCCCCCAAAAAAGAAGCTTAAAGAAGGACTTATTTTGGCTCACAGTTTGAGGGGACAGTCTCACAGTTGGCAAGCCACAGCCATAGGAGCCGGAGACGGCTAGTCACAATGCACCAACAGTCAGGAAACAGCAGCAAATGTCTTTCCCAGCTTCCCTTCTTCTTGTTTATTCCATCCTGAACTGAGCCCATGGAACAATGCTGCTCACATTAGGGGTGGGTTTTTTTTCCATCCCAATTGTGCTGATGTAGAAAAATCTCTCCCAGAATATGCCCAGAGGTTTGTTTCCATGGCAATTCTCAATCTCATCGAGTTAACAATTGGGATTAACCATAATACCTGGCCAGTGTAAATCCTGCGAGAAGTGGGGTGTGCCGTGGTTTTGATGAGCTCTCTACACCCATATGCTAAGTGGCCCTTGAGAGCATTGGAGGTGACAGGGCCTTGCAGAGCTGGGACTTCCTTGGAAGTCCTTCCTTGGAGTCCTGGTTGAGAGGAGACTAAGACCCTGGTCCCTGTTCTTTCTTTCTGTGTTTCTGCAAGATAATAGCAACGAAAGCTGCAGCATGCTCTTGTTGGGATGGAATGCACTTACCACAGGCCCCAAAGCAATGGGCCAGCTACACACAAACCGAAACAACAGAAACTTAGCCAAATCCTTTTCTCTTTTGAAGTGGAGGATCTCTGATTATTTGGTAGAGTAACAGAAAGAAAAGCAATGCAAGACAGAGTCTTGGGCCTGAATCTGTATCCTGCTATTTATCCACTTGCTGTACAATTTAAGGAGAGTCTTCACTGTGCTGAACTACAGTTATCCACACCTGTGACATAGCAATCATGTGGAACTTAACCACAGATCTGCAATAGGGTTACTTAGGTAAAAATTTTGCAGAAATAATTTATACATCAAAATAAAACAATATTTCTGCATCAGAAGGCTAAGGCCAGACAACAGAAACTTCTCAGAGGGAGGATGTTGTGTGAGGTGAACCTGCTTGCTTTCAAGGTATTAAAAGATGGGAAGACACGATGGCCCTGCCGGAGAAGAAGATTGGGTGGGGAGCTTGAAAGGACTGATGAGCAATTCGGCTCGTTTTTTTTTTTTTTTTTTTTTACAAGATAGATCGGATCATCACAGGCTGAGCTGTGACTCACTCTCAGCCTCCCTGGCCTGCCTTCTGTATTCTGCCATGGAGGCGTTCTCCAGCCATGCCCAAAGGACCATCCTTTCACAAGCTCTGAAATAAATTTAGCACTTAGCTATATAAGCAGCCAACACCCCTTTGGAAAACACAATATAACATATGCTCATCATTTACATAACCAGACAGCTGGAGTCTACAGAAATGCAAATTCTGTCATCACTGAAATGCAGAGGGAAAAATACTCTTCCCTGAAATGCAAGGGAGAGGGACACTGTCTGAGGGAAAAGAGTGATCAACAAATCTAACCCCGAGGCAAATAAAGCACAAATTCAAATTTCCTGCAAAGGTATGGCATGCACATAGGAGCTTTACATTCTGGGCTTCTTGGGCTTCTGCCTAAAGCCATGTGGCCTGGGGACTCTCCAGTAGGGTCCCCGACACACCTGAGTACATTCCATTGACCCGTGTTCTGGAATGTTCCTTTCTCCCTCCTTAGTTTTTCTTCATTCAGCTTTTCTTCTCTCATGGCAGCAGTTGGTTGTTTGACAGACGGCATTACTGGGAGCTACAAGCAATATTAACTCAGGCCTACCTTATCGCTGTAACTCAGTTCAGTCTGTAAGCACATCCCCCACACCCCTAGATAGGCAGGCAAACAGCCAGTCAAAATATGCTAACTTGTGCCAAATGCTATCAATATGAATTACCTGAGCAATTTTCCTACCCAATTTCCTGTAAGACAGACAGCCCTCACAAGGTGTACACACAGATGCCTATCTAAACACATAATTTGCATAAAAGCAAAGGGAAAATCCAGCAACTGCAAAATAACTGTTTCTGTGGGTCTCTTTTGTAATTTAAAAACAAGGAGTTTATCCAACATGCAACCCCTTGATTTCCCACTCTGAGTGGCTGCTTCCAATTTAAATCTCAAGTCACTTTTAGTTCTCAGAACAGTCCTTTAATTCACTCTCAAATCACAGAAAGTGATTTAGAGTCTTGAATGCTTTGTGCACAGCTGAGATATCCCCTCTGCCATGTTCTCTGGGGCCATATTGTCTCAGGGAGGTTAATAGGTCAGTCTTCAAAGAGAGCATTCCTATTTCTTTGGAGACGCGTATCCTCTGCACAGTCAACACTGTCCCAGCAGAAGAATTGAAATAAGTGCCTCTTAAGGCCGGAAGATGCACTTGGCTCCCATTTGCAGAACTATTATTGTAGTCCCCAAGCTTCAGACAGGAAATGAATGGCCGAACTTGCAGCTCCTACACGGAAGAAAAATGGAATATCTCTCTTCTTTCTTCCCCAACTTTCTTTAAATAGCATGGCCACAGGCAAAGGGCCAAGAGGTAGGCAGGAGGAGAGCATAATTAAGGCACACCACTTGCATGTGGGAGGCCCTCAAATGTGTATTCAAAGAAGCTGTTGAACAAATGCTGCAATTATATTGATGCAAAGAAATACACAATCTCTTAAAAGCTTTAATGAACGTGTATGATGCAATTAACTCCCAGAACTTAGTTTAGGGATTTGAGCATCTATGACTGCATTTCACAGAATTAAAAACCCTTGCTTTGTCGAGTAATCCTCAAAAATGACACAGCCAACTGGGGGCTGCTGCACTTCTGCAGACAGGGAAGCCAGGAACCCGGATTATGGCCTCCCCTTTTCTTTTCACCTAGAGGTCACTGGCCCTGTCCTCTCTACTGGAAATAGAAGTTCTGCACTGGTCAACCCTTTTCTCAGCCTTCATAAGACAAAAGCACTATGCTTCTGGTAGTGTAAATTGCCAACTTGACAGAAAGTACAATCACTTGGGAGATGGGCCTCTGGGAAATTATTTTGATTATGTTAATTGAGGTGGGAAGATCTGTCCACTGTGGGTAGCACCATTCCCTAGGCAGGGAATATTGGACTATATTAAGAGTAGAGAAATTCTTACCCCTCATCATCTTTGCAACATACATAAAACTACAACCAATAAAAGTGCAGAGCTACGGAGCCTAGTCCTAACTGATACATCTACAACATAACTCTTGAACCTAAGGCTTAGGGATCATGTGGAAGAGAGAGTGCAAATATATAAATATACATAAACATATATATTTATTCTGAGGAGGAACAGTGAGTTTACTGTGAGATTGTGTCTCCTAGGAATGTCAGATGCTACAACCATCACGTCTCACAAAAACTGCCTAAACATGAGCTGAATGAGTCTGATACAAATAGATATGTTAACATGAATGGGGGCGAGGGGCTCACAAGGCATCAACATAGGACTACAGAGAAATAAAGAATGCCTAGAGTGGGAGAAATAATCTTTCCCCAGGAAAAAGCATGCCAAATGGTTATTTAATACCAAATGGTCAGCCCTGAAAGCATATATATAAAAGTAACATTATACAGTCTAAGCAGGTTATATTTATGTATTTAGGAATATACACACACACACACACACACACACACACACACATACACACACACACACACACACACACACACACACTAAACCCAGGCACACACACAGTCACATACACACAGAGAGACACAGATACACAATACAGATACACACACAAACACAGAGAGAGACACACACAAGAACACAACAATAACAACGACAACAAAAAAAGAAGCATGAATTACAAAGACAGCCCAAAGCTGGGCGGTGGTGGTGCAAGCCTTTAACCCTAGCACTCAGGAGGCAGAGCCAGGCGGATCTATGTGAGTCTGAGGCCAGCCTGGTCTACAGCACAAGATCTAGGACAGGCCAAAACTACATAGAGAAACCCTGTCTCAGGAAAAAAAAAAAAAAAGAAGAAAGACAACCCAGAGGGGCCATGGGAACGTTTGGAAGAGGACAAGGAAGAGGAAATGATACAATTATATTATAATCTCAAATATAATCTTACAAAAGTAGAAAAAATGAGCCAATGACCAGCATGCCCACACTCAGCCTTCCTTCACTTCCTGAAGCTTCCAATGCTGTGACTTCCCCTGTGATGACAGACTGTAACCTTGAACTGTGAGCTGAAATATACTCTTTCCTCATCAAGAGGATTTGTCAGAGCATTTTATCACAGTCTGGGTATTTTATCACAGCAACAGGAAAAGAGACCAAGACAGTGGTGGCACACCATGAAGGCAAATCCCACACTGTCACTGTCTACCACATTTTCATTTTGACTCCAGTAGAGAACCTTTAGAGAATTTTTGATATTTTATATTTTAATAGAGAAAAACATTCCATTAAAAAATACACTCAAGGTTGGGGCTGGTAGACCATGCCTTAAATCCCAGCATTTTGGAGGCAGAGGTAGGTGGATTCCTTAGAGTTCTGGACCAGTCTGATCTATGTAGTAGAGTATTATTTTTAAGGTGTGTTACTTTTGTTTATGCTGCATTTGTTTAACTCTGTGAAGCTGTGTTACTGTGCCTGTCTAAAACCCCTGATGGTCTAATAAAGAATTGAATGGCCAATATCAAGACAGGAGAAAGGATGGGCAGGTCTTGTGGTGGTATTTTACTTGTACTGAAACGTGATTTTAATTGTATGTTAATAAATAAAGTTGTCTGGGGGTCAGAGCTATTAGAGCCATAGCAAGTGCATGGCAGTGGTGGCGCACGCCTTTAAGGACCTGGAGGGCGGTACATTCAGGCAGTGATGAGGCAGTCATGTGTTTGGGTTTACAACCAATGAGAAGGCAGAACAGCTAGACTATATAAAGACATACACACAGGAAGTAGGCCCCTTTTTGGAGAGCTCTCTTGGCTGAAGAGGATCGCTGAATCAGGAAGGGTGAGGCTCTTAGCTCTGACCTCTTGGCTTTCTTCTCTGAATCGGCTCTGTGTTTCTTATTTAATAAGACGGTTGGTTACATCTACAAGGTCTGGCAGGCAGAGAATATATAGAGGGAGAAATCTGGGAGGAGAGATCAAGGAGCCAGAGAAGGACTCCAGGGGCTAGCTACACAGTGAGCCATGGAGTAAGCGTAAGATTTATAGAAGTAAGAGAATGGGAAAAGCCTAGAGGCAAAAGACCGAGGGGTTAAGTTAAGAAAAGCTGGTAAGAAACACAACAAGCTAAGGCTGGGCATTTATAATTAAGTATAAGCCTCTGTGTGTGATTTATTTGGGAGCTGGGTGGCAGCCCCCCCACCCCCAAAAGACCAAAAAACAAACAACAGGATGGTGCCACCCTCACTCAGCTAATCTTCCAGAAACACCCTGACTGACACACGCAGAGCATCTCACTCAGCTGGGTGATTCAGAATCCCACCAAGTTGATAATGAAGATTGGCTACAACATTAGCCATGATTTTCAGCCTACTCTAGCCATCCACTAACAAGCTGTTGTGTCTTCATGGCTGCTGAGCACTGGGCCCTGCTCCTTTATGTCCTTATCCATACTGGCGATGGCTGGGTACAAGGAGCTGGGATCTGCTCAGGACAGATCACATCTGGAAAGAACTCATTGCTCTTCTCCCAGAGTGTGTCTCCCTGACAGCAGACTACCCAGCCTCTTTTGGATGTTAGCTTTTTCAGTGTTTACTGGGTACTCATAAGTCAAAATATCAGGTAAGAAAAGGACACACATGGTGCGCAGACACACTGAGACGTCCTCACTCAGCAGGCAGGCATGTAAATGTCTACTTGCCTCAATTTTCAGGTATATGATCTACACCTCCCCCTCCCCTGCCGCTTTTGGCAAGGGATTCACAAATCTAAACATGTCAGGAATATGAATGGATGAACCACCTGAAATTTCTATATAATCTCATCTGAGATGGTCAAAATAACCAGAAGCCACTTTTAAAAGTAACTCTTTTTTTAAATTCTAAAACTTAATGACATTAGCTGAGGCAGGACAGTTTAAGAAACTGTCAGTTATTACCGCAGCAGATGCTGACAGGCCAGAAACCAGTCACTTACGTCTTCGAGTGTTATTTGTTCAGGGACAGTGTGTGTGTGTGTGTGCGTGTGTGTGTGTGTGTGTGTGTGTGTGTGTGTGTGTGTGTCTGTCTGTCTGTCTGTCTGTCGTCTGTTTCTATGCATATGCCCAGGCGCACATCCTCTGTGAGTGCACTGTGTGAGGGTGTATACCTATGTACAGAAGGGAGAGGACAGCCTCAGATGCCCCTCAGGGGCCATTCACCTATCTTTTCATCTTGGAAGTCATCGAGTGGGCTAGCCTGGCACTCGAGAGAGCGCTAGCTGCCTGACTACCTCTGGCTCCCCAGCACTAAGATTACAGACACACACCATTAGGCGTGCAGGACCATGTGCGTCCTGGGAATCGAACTCAGGTGTTTGCAGGCACTTTACTGCCAGAGCTATCTCCCAAGCCCCCGGGGAGGCCAGTCTTCAAGCTTGCCTGTAGTTTGTTCAAATGTGTGGCATGGGTACCTGATATCGTAGGGCCTTACCTGGCTACTGTTAAGCAAAGAAATAACCCATGGAGCCACGTATTGACCTTCAGCAAGAATTCTAGTAAAGAGCATAGAACGCAGGCCCATGAGCCATGTAGACTGATCTATGTCTTCTTAGAATCATCATGATTTTTTTCCTCACTTTGAAGTGGGTACCTGAAGGCAACCTTAGACATCACAAAACATAGCTTGTGCCTACCCAGACATGCCAACTTTCACCTTTCAGAATAAAATGTCCTTGGTCAAAGTCTTAGACCATGCCAGAGTGGTGGTCATCTTCCTCTCTATGTTCTGGCAGCCTGGGCCCTGAACCTACAAAAATGACCACTGTTTGAATATGGAGTATGTGGAGGGCTAAACGCCCCTTCTAGCAGAGGATACGGTAGTGCAAAGTGCCATCCCAGTAGAGACTCATAACCTGTTCCATTGCTAGCACAGTCCAGGACATGGAGAGATGCTTGCACAGCCAGCCGGTTAATCCATTCACCCAGTGCCTTTCTGTTTCCAGGCTTCACCTGCTCCCCCTCATGCCTCTCACAGACATTTCTGCTTTCTCTTTAGTATCATTTTTCACTCAACAATCTGGAATTAGTGCCCACTTTCCTGGGTGCCCATAATATTGTACCAATGTACCCCACAACCATTGTTCATGTGTCCTGAAGTCATTTGTTGTGTTCCAATCAAGGCTTTCATTCAAGTGCCTACGAGTGTAGAGGGAGGCGAAACATGTCTTTGGAAAGGCACAAAGACCTGGGAGCGATTGGAAAAGCTGCTGGGCTGGGTCTTCCAAGGAACACTGCCCACACTGCTGCCCAGAACTGATTGCTTCTTCCCTCTCCTTATGCCTGTGTGACATATGATTTGCAAAGGGTCAGTTGCAGCCAAGCACAGCTCCACTTTTATCGAATTTTATCTGAAAATCTGTGTCTCAAGATGCCACTGTGCCCACCATACAAACGTAGAGTAAGGGTTCTGATTACACCTTGATGATGGAAGGCAACTATTTCCTTGTTAAACCAAGACATTGTGCCACATCAATTATGACACAAATATCAGAAGCCTGGTTCTTCCAGAGAAGGAGCACACTGTCTCTTTTTCAAATATGCCTGTAGAAAGGCAAAGAGATAACCTTTTATGGAAATACAGGAAGACACCTATCAGAAGTCATAAACTACCATGTGCAAGCTGATTTTAATGACAGACACATGCCCCTTAATTTAATAAATATACTTACTTATTAATAGTTTGCTTCTTTGTGGAATTTAGTCTCGATGCAGCATGTACTGTCGGCTCTCTGTAAGTTTAAGCTTCCAATATCCATAATTGTGTTTTATGTGTCATTCTGACTGGACCCCTGAGTGTCTAGATATTGAGTGATGGGCATTTGTAAAAGCCATGCACACCTGGATTAGGGAGGGAGTGGAGCAAGTTCTGATTGTCTTCCTAAGGTGGAGGAGCCTTGTCCCACCACAGGAAGGCTGGGGCAAAGCAGACGCTGAAGCCTCCCACAGCATTAGGACCTGACCTTGAGGAGACCTGGAACTGGAACGTGTTTCTGGCCTTTGGGCTTGAACTGAAATGCCAGCTTTGTGGGGCTCCTGCTCTCTGGCCTTGGCATGCCAATGCTGCTGCTAGCTCTTCTCGATTCCTAGCTAGACTGTGGGGCTTAGTACCTCTATCATGTCAGCCGATTCCCAGTAACAAATCTCTAAGATAACCCTCCAGGTATACACCATTGCTTCTGCTTCCTAACGTCATAACTAAAGAGTTTTTTCTTAGACCTTCTCTATTCCTCCTTGCCCACAGAAAGAGCCTGAGAATTAACACAGGGCATCAATTCAGTCTTCTGAGCTAGCTAACATATATTTCACTCATACCACCTCTGTGCTGAGAATCCCACCAAGCCCCCACTCAGTTAAGAGAAGGTTTCGCTTTCTTTCTGGAAACCCAGCCCGAGATACGCTTTCTCCTGGGAATCCCCCATCCCATACAACCTGCACTGATGCCATTGACACTGTGAACTTGCATGTGTCCTAAGTCCCTATAAAACCATGTTATGAAGGCATTCTGTTCCTCCAAAGGAATTCACAGGCGACTCTGCTCCTTGTGCTCACGGAACCCGACAGTCTTCTCATCAATGTCTGGTGATAAGGAGGCTGCAGATGTTTACACCTGCCTGTCACTGTGACATTGGATTTCTGATTGTCATTTAACCACAGAAGGAGAAAGCAGCTCTTACAACTTTCAAGACGCACTGGGGTGAAACATCCCTGCTTCAGCTCATCATTTCAGAAGCACCTGCTGGAAAGCCTGCTCTGGCGGAACATCTATTGGTTCCCTAGAAGACGCACTCGCCAAACTCAAGAGGCTCAGGAAGCGAAAGTCACTACAAATGCAGCCTTGTCTACCTTGCAGAACAGTGTCTGGAGACAACAGAAATAGCAGGCAAAGAAATTTCCCCTTGCTTCCTCACTTAATAAAGTAAATGACTTAGGCTAATGGTTCAAAAACCAAATCAGGGCTAGAGAGATGGCTCAGCAGTTAAAAGCACCTGTTGCAGAGGACCCAGGTTTGGTCCCCGGCACCCACATGGTGGCTTACAACTGTCTGTAACTCCAGGGGATCTGATGCCCTCTTCCGGCCTCTGCAGGTACCAGGCAACACGTGTACATGGTGCCCACATATACGTGCAGGCAAAACACTTATACACATAAGACAAAAATAATTCTCCAAAAACCAAAGTATACTTTTGCTTTACAAGATCATATATAGACTGCCCAAAGAGCACCTAGTATAGCTGTCCCACAAAGGAGCCAAGTCACGAGAATGCAGTCCCAGGGAAACACACAGGAGATTTAAGCTTCTCCTAACCCAGTGAGGGATCCTTCTTCCTGGGCTGGACTGTGGCTGTGCTAGAACACTTGCATGGGGTGTCCACAGAGTGGACTCCATTGCTAGGACTAAACAATAAGTAGCTTTCTCTTTTTATTAAACTTTTCAATGTTAGACCTCTTTTCTAGATGCTCTCTTTTTAAGCTTTTACCATCTATAATTTAAAACAACACTCAAAAGTGGGGTTGTTAATCTCCATAGACTCTGAGCCCCCTCACATAGTTACTGCTATATCTCACAATGTGTTCCATTCCTACACAATACCTAGAGGCTATGGGGCCCTCTACATATATCACACAGGCTATAAACCTCACAACATTAAGGGCTCATCTTCTGCTGGGAACCAAGAGCTCCGTGGACCATGAGCAACACCCTTTGTGTCAAACAATTACATAAGAGAACAAGCTAGGTCAGTAGCTAACATCGCAAAACTTTAAAAGGAAACTACAGCCGGGCGGTGGTGGCGCACGCCTTTAATCCCAGCACTCGGGAGGCAGAGGCAGGCGGATCTCTGTGAGTTCGAGGCCAGCCTGGTCTACAAAGTGAGTTCCAGGAAAGGCGCAAAACTACAGAGAAACCCTGTCTCGAAAAACAAACAAACAAACAAAAAAGTAAATTACACTAAAGACGTTCTACGGAACTTTCTAGATTAGGTCACATCTGAAACATATAAATCTGGTCAATACAGCTTGTTATTATTATCTTCCAGAAAACTTGCTTGCTGCAGGAGGCTACTGAAATTAGATGCTGAAACTGAGTAGGGCTTCCTAGCAAACAATAAATAAACAAAACATCTGTTTTGCTTTAGGGATGACTCCGATGGTTGCCTTAAGTCTGCTTTTTCTTCCTTTGACCCCTTTACTTCCCACTCTCAAGCCATTTTCCAGTCAGGAAGAACAGCAATTTCATTCCCATTATTGTGAAAGTCACCACAATCTTCAAGCGGTTGAAAGTGCTGTGCACCCCTAATTTGCACCACCCCACACTTGCACCCTAGTTACCACCAGACACAGTGTTTATATTTAACGGTGGGTGGGGGCGGGACATGGGTTTTCAAAGTGGACTGTGTTTTCCCTTTTAATTTCCGTCATGCTTTAAAAACCGCCTCTCCTGGAGGTCAGGGCATAGACTATAAAACCAATTAGGAGCCTCGTTTGTGGCTTCTTCGTTCTCAGAGCACACCAATAGAAACTAGAAGGGATCTGAATTTACGGACTCCACTGAATTACATGCAATTACACTGGGTCAGTGAGCTTCAAGCAAAAGAGAGGCTTCTTCGGAACCATTTCACAGAGCCTCCATCAGCCACGGACGACCATGTAAGAAACCACACCAATGCCTGCTGCCTGTGAAACTCAGCACTTCCGACACCAGCTTCCTGCACCCGTGAGCCATTCAGTCAGTTATGCACAGGACACAGGGATGCTGTGAGCAAAGAGTGTGTTCTCAAAGAGGAAAAGAACCTTTAAAAGGCAGCGGGGAGGAGGAAGTCACCTCTCCGAGTAGGTGATGGGACAGTTATCCACCTGTGAGTCCTGCACTCATCCCTCAAGAGCAGATGGTGAGGAGGTTTGCCCCATGAATCAGGACCGTTCAACTCTCCTATCCTTATGCACACAAGTCTTCATTTATGTAAATAACCCAGTTCAGGTTTTATTTATTTGTTAACTGACTTATTTATTTTTACTTTATGTGCACTGGTGATTGGCCTACATGTATGTCTGTGTTAGGATGTTAGATCCCTTAGAGCTGGAGTTACAGACAGTTGTGAGCTGCTATGTGGGTCCTGGGACTTGAACCCAAGTCCTCTGGAAAAGCAGCCAGTGCTCCTAACCACTGAACTATCTCTCTAGCCCCCCCTTTCAGGTTTTAACCTTACCTTAAAATATTTTGGCAGCATACTGAATGGTTTATGTTTCATAGTTTTTCTTATTTTGGTTACAGGCTTTCATGTAGCCCATGCTGGCCTTGACTTGATATGCAGATGAAAATGACCTTGAACTCCTGATTTTCCTGCATTGACCTCTGGGATTACAGGTGTGTGCTATACCTTTCTTGGCTTATTTCTTATTAATATTTATATAGTTGCCACTCCATATCAATGAGTTATGATTTTATGGACTCAATTGACTCCATATGGAAAAAATTTTGAAAAAGTTTACATCTCTACTGAACATTTACAGACATTGTCACTATTCCACATACAGTCCAGCATGTGAACTACATACATGATGCTCATCTTCTATAATATATAATATAGTTCAGCATGTGAACTACATACATGATGCTCACCTTCTATAATATATAATACAGTTCAGCATGTGACATACATGACTAATCTCCCCCATTAATCCATACATTTATCATATATTAAATTATTTGGAATTACAGTGTTGTGGAATATTAGTTTAAGTTGTGTTACATTTGTTTATGCTGTGGAATATTTGTTTAATGATGCAAAGATGTGTTGCATTCTTTTATGTTGCATTTGTTTAACTCTGTGAACCTTTGTTACTTTGCCTATCTAAAACACCTGATGGTCTAATAAAGAGCTGAACAGCCAATGGTGAGGCAGGAGAGGGATAGGTGGGGCTGCTAGGCAGAGAGAATAAACAGAAGGAGAAAAAGAGAAGAGGGGTGGATCCAGAGAAGCAGAAGGAGAGGAGGATGCCAGGGGCAGCCACCTAGCAACACAGCCAGCCATGGAGTAAGAAGAGAAAAAGAGATAAAATAAAGAAAGGTAAAAGCCCAGAGGCAAAAGGTAGATAGGATAATTTAAGTTGAGAAAAGTTGTCTAGAAATAAGCCAAGCTAAGGCTGGCATTCATAAGTCTTTGTGCATTTATTTGGGAACTGGGTAGTGGGCTCCCAAAGAGCAAAGAGTGGAAAAAAAACCCTCAACATTACAGCTTATGTTTCATTATTGTATTTATTCTTTATAAGTTTGTTTTTATTTTATTCATATTTTTATTTGTCTTGCATGCAATACACTGTGTGTGCGCTTGGTGCTCACACGAGGCCAGAAGAGGGCACCAGATCCCCTGGAACAGGATTTATGGATGGTTGTAAGCCACCATGAGCATGCTGGGAACCAAACTCAGGGCTTCTCAAGAGCATTCAGTGCTCTTCACTGCTGAGCCACCTCTAAAGCCCTTTAGTAATAACTGTAAAACAATCACAGACACTTAATATCTCCCACTGCTTTTTTTTTTAACCAGCAAATTCACCATCAGCTACTAACTCACATAATCACAACCAAGGCCACTTCCTTCTGAATATAAAGACAATCCTTATAAAACTATATTTTAAAAGAACTGAACAAGTGAGATAAACTTTTAAATAGACTGTCCCATCTCAGGCTGCTTCAACCTCATCTTTATTTTTTTTTTTTGTTTGTTCACCTTATTCTGGTACAAAATTAAACTGTTCAGTTTTCATATATATGTTTAATGACTTCAAAAACATTCAATTCTTTATTAGAAAATGGGTCTTGTATGGGAAGATTCTTCTCAACTATTGGCTAACCCTGGTGGTGAGTATGCTAAGGTAGGGAAGGGTAAGCTATGGTGTTCTTAGGGGTAAGTGTATCCACCAACTCTTTGGCTTAGGATATTTTCAACTTATGACAGGTTTATGAGGAAATAACTTCACCACAAGTCAAGGAGCATCTGTGCCTGTTTCCCAAGAGGCACACAGTGGAGAGTAGGAGGGTAAAGAGGAATTTGGAGTTCAGCTGCAGAGAGACTGTGTTTCAGGCACAATGCCATGTGGGGATAGCCTTTGGGTCACCTTGTGTTGCCACAGCAATGTACTACAGGACAGAGGGTTCTTTCCTTCCAGGCTTGGGCAGCGGGAATCTACCATGAAAGGGTTGTCAGGGGTGGTGTTTGCTGATGTCCTTCTCCTGGTTTGTACACTGCTATCTCTGTGCTCCTCTGACCTGTTCAACCCTTTCCATATTGTCTGTGACTCAACCTCACCTTCTTCTAAGGACGTTGGTCCCATCATATTGAGACCATTCAACTTAATTATCCTTTTATAGACATTGAAATGCATTCACAAGTAGCAGAGTTAAGACTTCAACACTTGATTTGGAAGGCACACCATTCAGGCTAGAGCACCAACCCAGAACACTCCCGTAGAGGACAGGGTATAGGGACATTGCCCACTGCTTCATTTGGACCAGCTCAGTTTGGAAACTCTCCATGCAGCTGCTGCCTGATACTAAGGTACCACAGCCCAGCCACTGCTTCTGGGTTCTAACACGCCAGACACCTCCAGTGGATGGCTTTGGCTGAGGACATAGGCCTACTGCTCCAGAGGATACAGACACAAGCCTCTGATCACCAGCACAACAATGCTGGCTTTCTGGCACAGAGGGACTGGATACACTGTCCCAGTAACAGCTGGCAATCACAGATTTGAATGAGGCCCATTGTGCTGCTCCAAGAGCGGACTGGGGCCACAGGCTAGGAAATATTCCTAGGTGACCGGTACATAAAAGTATGGAATCTGCCTTTCTCTTTCCTGAGATAAATGAAACGCATTTCAAAACCCTCCAGAAGGCTTTGATGCCAGTAATGTGTTAGGCTGGCTAAGTGGCTTTAAACCTGCGCCGCTGTTCCACGGTGCCGAGGACTTCAGCTGTAGGGGATCTGTAACTCACATTCATTGTGAATTCTGATAAGCTCTCCAGACTTCTTTAAAAATGTTTTCAGTCTATCCATGTGAGCACTGGGCCTTCACAGCTCTTCTTTTATCTTGCAACTTCAAAGTTAATTTTGAAATGAAGGTTTACTTTGCTACAGAACTCTGAAAGTTTGATACTGTCAGAGACAATGGGCTGAAGTTTCTAGAGATGCATTTCAGACTCTGGAAGAACTTGCATTCGCAAGGCACATCCTCCCGCCTGGCAGGCGGCTGGGATCCCTGAAAGAGGACATTGTATACACTCAGCTCACAAGATCCTGGGGGCCTCCCACTCAGGGACACACCATCAAGTCAGTTCTTTGATTATTAATCACCATGGCAAGTTTTCCAAGGACTTTACATATTTGTGTCAATCTGAGATGAGTAGTTCCTTTGCAGCAACAGAAAGCACCCACTTTGGCATCAGGCACATTAGGAATGGAATCTTGAATTTTGGGTGATAACTGAAGGTCACCTCATTTCTGGGAACTGTTGATTTCTGCCTGAAAGGGAGGACACTTATCTATGTCACCACTGTCTGGTCAGCTTCCAGGGTGAAATACTGCTTATCCAAAGCTTCTGGAGGCAATTCTGGGTGTGGGAAAATGTTTCTGCGTTTTCAAAAATGAATCTTGAAACTATATCAGCATTTATATGAAAAATATTCTGTCCTACATCCACAGAGCTTTCATGATGCCTGAAAATCCTAATAACGCTACAACACAATTTTTTTTTTTAAATAATTCAAGCTGAAGTCGACCAGTATGTTATGAGGGTCAGGTACATATACTATTGATGGAGCATGGAATAAGTGTGACCGGATCATGGTACCATAGTGCATTGTTTTTAAAAAGGGAAAAGATATATGCGGATGTGTCAACAGTGGCAAGGTATACTTCCTGAGTGCAGGAAGGGTCGACAGGAAGGAATTTAACCACAGAGAAAAGCAAATGGAGCACCTTACTAAGGCTATGGGGCTTTTGATCTGGGAAGCATATTTAGACCTAGAAGTCTATCAGGGCCCCACTTAGTGATTTAAAATGAATGGTTATACATCCTCAAAGGACATAGCAACAAGAAAACAATTGGAATCCTAAGAAAGGGTTCTATCCTTCTAGCAACTCGTAGGACAGACACTGTGAATGGCCCTGGCAGATAAAATACCCCATCATGTTAAATGTCCCTGTCTGGTTATAGCTGTATGTTCTGTACAACTAATAACCCCACTTGGTTCCTGTGGATTTTATCTGGTTCTGGCTTGACACAAGAGATTTTTTTTGTCCAGTCACATCCCCAAATCAGTTCTGAATCAGGGCTGTAGGCTTTCCTTCAGAACAAGGCAAAAAGCCACGTGTGTAGAGAGTCACGAGATAAGACATCTCCACAGAAGGACTCACTGCATGCCAGGCTGCTGTGTGACTGGGCAAATCACTTCAGTTATCCAGACTCTCACTTCCCAGTTATCAGAATAAGCTCTAAAGATCTCCATTTTAGCCAGGTGTGGTGGTGCTTGCCTGTAATACCAGCCCTCAGGAGGCTGAGGCATGGGAGTTACGAGTTGAGTACCAGTCTAGGTGATGTGTCAAGATTCTACACCCAATAAACAGACATAAACCCATTTTTGTTCTTTCAAGTGTATTCTGCCTGAAACTGTGAAGGGTACAAGATCTCAGCCACCTTTCAAAGGTAACATGTGTGTCTACTATTTCCATGGATTCTGAACAAAGACACAAGATGCCTGCATCCGAGACACAGTTTTCAATCCTGACAACAAAGCCAAGGGTAGGAGCTTCATGCTCCCCTGTTGCCCTGGTCTAATGACTCATAGGAACATCACTGAGAATTCCACATGGATTAGATGTATCAAGACCATCTGTGCTACACCAGCCCAAAGAATCATAGAAGAGGGCAAACTTGCTTGTCTTCTGCTCCAGAAGGAGTCAGCATCTTGTCATAGACAGAATGAAAATTCTTCCATGCTTCAGAGAGAGACACCCTGTTTAGTTCCCTAAACTGTTTCACCATACAAACACCCCTAAAAACTTTCCAGCACCAAGCCATTAGTGTCTCTGAGTGCAAGATGTGCCCAAATATGCAAGAAAAACAGAGAATTGAATCCTGTGTTCTTGCAATTCAGAAACCGTAAATTTCCCTTTGAGGATGTATAACAGAGTGTGAGGAATGAGCTTCTAACTGATCTCCACTGTCAAATACTCTTCATGCTTACTAAAACCAAGCTTTCTGAATTACAGAAAAACAAGGTCCTTTGGAGATCTCAACAATGATTCAGACAGTACTTAACAAACGCAGACACATCAACAAGATCAGAAATAAATCTCATCCTACTTTCTCAGTAGTCATCTGACTTTAGACACTGAATTTCATTCACATCCCCAGCACACTGGACACTGTTGGCTGCTTTCTCCAAAACATTTTCCCTTCTCCTTGTCAAGGTGAATCATTTTTCTTTCCTTTTTTTCATAGTTGTTGAGATAGTTTTAAGATCACAGTAGAATACAGAAGTCGAGCAGAGTTCCTTGTGCTGGCCACACTGACCCCATGTAGCATCCTCCATCACTGTCATCCCACATCACACCGGTGCCTCTGCCACAGGTGATGAACACGTGCTGATGTACTATCATAAGCCATGTTCAGATCAGGGATCGGTCTTGGTGGGGAACATGTTGGGAGTCATCGTAAGTATACAGAGACACACATCCATCACTGCCGTTTCTCATAGATATTTGACTGCCCTAAATATCTTGTGTTTTCCCAACTTCTCCTCCCCACCCCCTAATCCCTGCCTACCACATCAATCTGTGTTGGTTCCTGTTCCCTATAGCATCAGCACAACCAGGTATCCCAGGATTTTCAAATGGGATGCCTCCTTCCCTTTTGTTGTGGGCACCTAAGTTTCCTGTGTCTCCATGGTGTCATTGCTCATTTCTTTTGAGCCCTGGAGACTGCAGACCTGTCTGACCAGACCAGAGCTTCTTTATCCATCTACCTACTGAGAGGCATTCCTGTTGCTTCTAAGTTTGGGCAATTAGGAACAAACCTACTAGAACAATCCATATATAGGCTGGTTTTTACATGGACATCCTTTCTCAGGTCCTCTAGGTACATACCACACAGCATCTGTGCCGGGCTGTAAGGTAAGAGGAGCCCCCCCCCCTCCACAATGGCTTTGCCATTTTGTCTTCCCATTGGCAACAAGTAAGTGATCCTGTCACACTCCATTGCACATCTGGTATGGCTCACGCTCTGGGTTCTGCATGCTCATGTTTGTGGTACATGACTACGAGCTCAGCACCCATGCCAGGGGCTCTCAGACAGCAACAGTGGCATCACCCTGGAGTCTGCGAGTCTGTCCTGGGCACGTCTCTTGCCTTTCTTACCTTGTCTCAAGTGTTAATGCTCCAGAATGAACATACTGTATTAAACACTTCAGGAATGTGATGTAATAGTAATTATGACTATTAGCCTTTAAAGGACCTAAGTGGCTGAAAGAAAGGAGTTTTTCCTACCCCCAGGAAAGTCACCTTCAGTTCTCTCTGTGCTGTGGGGTGGTCTTTCTGTACGCACTGAATATATGTTGCTACCACTGGTTAATAAAGAAGCTGCTCTGATCCATGGCAAGACAGGTTATAGCAGGCGGGAAATCTAAGAGAGATGGGGAGAAGAAAGGCGGGGTCAGAGGAGATGCTGTTGCCTGCGGCCTCCTGAGAAGCACAATGTAATGGAACTCCAGTAAAGCCACAAGACATGTGGCGATACATAGGTGAATAGAAATAAATGGGTTAAGACGAGTGAGCTGGTTAGTAATAAGCCTGGGCCACAGACCAAACAGCTTGTAATTAATATAAGCCCCTGTGTGTTTATTTAGGGCTGAATGACTGCGGGACACAGGAAAACTTCTGTCTACACCCCTCTGCTAAACATGAAACAAAGCTTGTGTCCCGGGCTGCTCCTGAGAGCAACTCACCACCATGAAGAGGACCAGGCCCTGTTTGTGGTAGAAGCCCATGAAAATCCATCCCTGGTCATACACTTGAGTCACTAAATAAATCAAAGCCTATTGATACTGTCCTTACTGATGAGCTCATTTGAACTGAATTGTTATTTATCACAATTCAAACATTCTAATTCATTTGAAAATCTGTCTATTCACGTTTGCTTACTTTAAATCTACCTTGTCACCCCCGACAGTGTTGACTAAAACAGGGAACAAAATAAACCTCAGTTCCCTCAAACAGTTTTTGTCAAGTGTGTTGTCTGAGGTGCAAAGTGATCGACCCTGAGAGCTGTGAGCTCAGCGGGGCTGTCTCCTCCACTTTACAGGGGCTGATGTTGGAGTTGGGGGACCCAGTGACCAGAGGGAGAAGGGACCACTCTTCTTGAAAGATGCTAAAAAGAAAAGGAATCTCCCCCAGAAGTTCCCTCAGCCCCACACTCTCTAACAATTTCATTAATTAAATGTTACCTAATAATTTTATAATTAATATTTTCAATTAAATATGAAGTATAAAACTTAACTAAAAATGTCTAATGAAAATTTGGAAGAAACCATCTAAAAATAGAAAGTGAAAAAAAAAAAACACTATGAAAATCTTAAAAACTACCTCTCTGGTTATTTACACAAAAGAAATTAATATTTACTAGGATGGTTTGGATTTCAGTGACTGTTTACTAACAAACCAACATAACTGAGCAACCCTAAATTATATAATGGTTAAATTTAACTACAGGATCTTTCTCTGTTATGATGAGACACAAGGCCAAAGTTAAATGTCCAGGTGAGGTGACGCGCTTTTCTAAAAATGTCTTATATTCTAAGACTGGAACTTCTGCTAGTCCTTACAGGTAAGGTTAATAATGCACCTTGTGGCCACTTAAGACTTCAGACTGCTGCCTACTGTGTTCTCAGTCTGTTTGTTTAACTCACCTTTAAGAAAACAATGTAACAAGAAGCCTTATGTGCCCTGGATTTCCCATGCAATCAACTTTTACAATCTAAGCTAATGCACAGCTGTAATCTTAAATTATGCGCTCTTCCATGCCCCTGACCCAGATAATGCATGTGTATCCTTATTCTATATTTGAAAGCAACAAATACAAAAGTTGAAAGCAACTTCCTAAAATCTATCATAAAGGCTGAAAACAACCATTTATGGATACTGTTGGGTAAACAATGGTGTTTGTTGTCTGGGTCAGTTGGGATCAGTTGGAGTCAGTGACTTAATTGATATAAAACTCTGTTAAAGATGTCCGTCAAGTATCCCATTCCTTCCCCACGTGACGCTTTCTGTGCTATCCAATGAAGACAGAGCATAGCACCTTACTAGGGACGGACACAAAGACAAAGCCAGATAGCTACACACAAGGACAGATACGACACAGGGACAAACAGATTCACAGGACAGTCTTTAGATAGGCCCAGACTCAGACTCATAAAACAGACAGGATGCAAGACACAGGGGCAAACAGTAGAGAGTACAAATCTGGACCTGCTCTTGGGTAAAGAATTCCAGCGGGAAGTAGTTTTTTGGTGTTTTGTTTTTTCTTTCCTTAATGCAACACAGATGTATTAGTGGTAACTCAGAGTTAATCCCTAATGTGTACAATCTGTGCAGCTGGGTGAGGCAACGCATTTAGAAAACAGCAGACAGGCTTAGAAAGGCACTGACAGGGCAGAAATAGACAACTAGATGAAGAAGAAACAGAAACAACTGACACACATATGAAAAAAGTAAAATGCAAATTATTATTATGTTTTCAATCCAGGGTTTCTCTGTGTTTTTCTTGGCTATCCTGGAACTTGTTCTGTTGACAAAGTTGACCTCAAATCCAGAGATTCACCTGCCTCTGCCTCCCCAATTTGTTTTAAAACCAGTGAACTGATGAAAAATTCTTCGAAGTGCATGAAGAACCAATGCTTGGCCAGAGAGATGCCTCAGTGGGTAAAGGCAGAGGCCTGGCAGCCTGCATTTGATTCCTGCAACTCACATGGTGGGAGAGACTAACTCCACAAAGTCATCCTCTGAGCCACTGGTGCACACATACATGATGTGCACACACACATCCATGACATACATACACATGCATGTACACACACACCAATAACAATAATCAATACATATTAATGGAAAAGAAGCAATGCTGTAAAGTAGGCTGGGAAACCAGCAGTTTCACACCTTACTGGCAGAGTGCAACTTGATAAAACATTCTGGGATGAAAATGAGAGCTTCTCCTAAAGTCTTAAAAGTGTGTATTGCAGGTCTAGCAATTTGATATGAGAACTCTAATCTATGGAAATGAAAATAATACAAGATATATCTATAAGTGTTTCTGGAAATATTCCTTTTACCAGTCAACAACAAGTAACTATCAAGAAAAGAAGGGCTAGATATGGAAGGAATCCATATTATAGAATGGTACAAGGAATGAAATAAGTTAGGGTACATTTAAAGTAAGTTAACTAGAATAACAAGTTGGTGGAATAAAAATGAGTTCAATCTATGTAAACATGACTTTTATAACTATCAAATTGCTTAGAGAGCATTAACAGACTTGAGGGATGCCGGGTTATACACAGAATACAATCCTTTGGAGGGAAGGAACCGAGGACACACACTAGTATTTATGCATCTAAACAAGTGTGGAAAAACATGTGTGCTACACAGTTTGCATCTGGTGTGTCCCTCAAAGACATGTATGTTAAACCATGGTTCCTGGCATGGCACTATTTCAAGAGTTAGGATGGGAACTTTCAAACCAGGACCTAGTAAGGCCATGTTCAGGATGGGTGTGTTCTCAAAGGGAAAGGGACTTCACCAGATACAACTGACTCCATCTCCTAAGCCTCCTCCCTCTCTTACACCACTGTGGTGGGTCTACTGTGTCTCAAGCTAGTGCCATGATGTGAGGATTCACCACAGATCCAAAGCAACTGAGTGAGGTGATCAACCATTCTCTCCAACACTATGATCAGGCTTTTCACTCAGGAAAGTTCGTTAGTACTGTTGTCACAGTGGTGAGCAGCTGCCTCACCTAAGGACTAACAATGGTCATCTCCACAGGAAAGAGACTATAGGAAAGACGGGGAAATTTGTTGGCTTTTATATCGTATATATCCATATAATTTTTCTTTTATGACAACCATTCATAAATAAAAGTTTATTTATCATAAGTTCATAATCCACATCAGGAACAATATAGTATAGCCATAAGATAATGAAATAGCAATATATAATATGTAGCAAGAAGATGTATTCACATTTGTGTCTCTTCTAAAAATACATTATTCCAGAAAGGATTGCCAAGGGCAACTATAAATAGCCATCTCCAGTCATTTGTCTACATCTATATGAAGGAAATATGCCATTTGGTCAATAGAAATATTGCCTGGATAGTTGTATGGCTTATGTTGCTCATTCAAGACAGTAATGACAAGGCTGGAAGATGAGTGATTTTGATCAAACAGTCCTGTTACCCTTCTTGCTGCAACAATAGGCATAAGCATCCTTTCTCATAAAGTTTCTTGTGTTTGCAGATTTGATTTCATTTATATGCATTATTCATATTTAAAGCTTTCTGTTCATTTCCAATTTAATACAATAGGTGCTATAATTATCAGTTCTTCATATCCGTAAAATTAATCTGTAATAATTGTTATGCAAACAAAGGAACATGGCTAACCTTCATAGACTACCAGGCTTTCATCATCTGTTGTAAAAACTTCAGTTCTCACTTATTTTGCTTTCTTTTTTTTGTAATTTAGTATTGGAAAAGACCAACAGCATTATCCTTACAGGTGACGTGGGGTGGAGTTCTAGCAGAAGACCAAATGCTGCAGAGTTTGTTCAAAACAGTTCCACATCCTCGTGATTGAGGACACACACCCTGGGAGCTGGTTTGTCTGGCAGTCGACAGGAAGGTGGACAAGGCACACAAGGCATGGAGCTGAAAAACGAAGCCCGTCTACTGTCGAACGCATGACATCGGCTTCAGCTCGGCTGCACTTGCTATTCTAGGTGTAGCACCTAACACACCTGTGAATCAAGTGTGAGCGAACTTTTCCTAAACATTCTGATGACACAAAGACAGCCTGATAGGACCGCTTTGGGGTCCTGGAGTAGGGACACATGATAAAGGAAAGGATTAGTGGCTTTCGCCATTGCTGTCACCAAATACACGGCAAGAAACAACTTCAGGGGAGACTTATTGGGGCTCCTGTTTGAGGGTAGAGTCCGTCACTGCAGAGGGGTCACCACAGTCAGAGCTGCCCGCCGCTGTGGCTGGAGGATCATATGAATACTTGTGTACACCCAAGCCGATTGGGAAGCCTAGAACCAGGAATGGTCATGTTTGTCTGGCTTTCTCTCCCCCGTTTTATTCTGTCTGGGCCTTCAGCTCCTGTGATAGAGCTACTCACATTTAGGGTGGGTCTCCCCGTCTCATTTAAATCTGTTGGAAAATGTCTTCACGGCCATATGCAGGTATATCTCTTAGGTGAGTCTAAATCCAGCCAAGTTGTCAATGAAGATTAACCATCCCTGGCGGCTCAGAAGCAACCCTCACTGTGAGAGGACTTTACTGTGTGCTCTAATGTCCTATATCCCTAGCATCAGGACTGAGTCTCCAATCCCACACGACAAAGGCTCTCTACCATGCAGAAGTCTGTGCGTAGATGAGCATGCTCATGTTCGTCCCCTAAGATACCTAATTTGTTCTGTTCTAATCAAACTGTCATTATTCAATTTTGTGTTTAGGTAATTTGGTTTATATAGTTGCTGAGGTATTAAAACCGGAAAATGAACAGAGCTAATACGATTCATCATGTACTGATAACTGAAGTGAGTTCATTGGTATAGACTAGCAACATCACACACATGAATAAAGCTTCACAGGTTCCCACTTCCTTCACTACCCTGAGAAGCGATTCAGAGTCTATAAGCCAGATAACAACTGAAATTATACAAGCAGCATGTCTCCCCAAATTCTAGGGAACATGTGATCATTTCTTAGATTTTGCTTGAGGTCATACATTTATACATTATTTTCTCTAAAGCAAATGTGATTTGATATATGTATGTCAAACAAGCCCTGAGTCATTCAGCTTTCTAGTCTTTAGCAGAGCAGTATGTAACCTCAGTGATAGCATGCATCAATTCTGTTTACTGATCAGAGTTCGACAGCATAGGACTCACTAGGTTACTGGGTCACACAGCCAAGGAGTTTCCGTGCATCTGCACGTGTGATTTCCCCGCTCTTGATAAGAAACTGCCAGGACTGGTTCAAAGTTGACTAGAAGTAATGGGAAAAGGGTTGAGGAATGGAAAAATACTTTGTTGGAGATTTTAGCTGTTAAGAGTCAGAACCAGCTCTCACTTCAGGAAACCAAAGCGAAAGGACAGAGCCCCGGTAGAACACTCTCTTCTAGATGTTCATAAAGGAGACGGCAGAGTAAAAAATCTCCATGATAATTCATAATGGTGAATTATGTTCCAAGTCCCACCAAAAACCACAAGTATGCAGAAAAGATAATTATGCGTGGAAGCCCAGTGCAGTAAAATGCTTATAAACAACTAAAGCATTTGCTCTAATTTAAACACGAACCATTTTGTTATCCATCTTGTCCTTGCTAAACGTACAGGCAATTGAGGAATAATTTAGATGGCCCAGAGTCTCAAAGATATCAAGGATGCCATTATAATTTAGATCTGACATAGTCACCAATGGTCCATGTGTTCAAGGTTTGGTTTCCAGCCCAAGGCATTCTGGGGAAATAGTGGAACCTTGACTAGGGAGACTGAATGGAAGAAAGTCAGGTCACTAGGGCCCCTTCCCTGCGATTTTCTGGTTGTTTCTGTATAGCTCTCCACCCACTGTGAGGCAGACAACTGCCATGAGGTATGCATGTACCGTGTTCTCCAACATAAAGTATACTGGTAAGCCATCGTGCGCTCTTTAGCCCTGTTGAAAGTGGACTCTGGGTGAAGGAGGGTTTTGTTGTCCAAGACCCCACCCAACATGTTAATTTCAAGTATCCTCAAAACTCCTTGTCCCGAACCAAGCTGGTCCCCTACCTCTGTGACAGGAAGGAAGAAAAACAGCAAACAGCTAAGGGTTTTTAAACATTGCATCCTTGAAAAGAACTAGAGGCTAAAGCATTTCCAACAGAGGTTATTATATTCACCCCATGATATAAAAATGTATATGCCATGGGGACAGGAAACCAGAGGCTCCTGATGGCTAGGCTCACAATCAGCAATGTCAGCATGACTGCTGATGCTCCCTGATTTGACAGTGTCGCACAGTTTACCAGCTGTCTCTGTCAACCTTCTATGTGTCATCTGTTACACGCTTAATGACGTCACTCATTTGAAACCAAAAGTAAGGCCATCTTACATCATTCTCTGGACCCTACAGAACACCCCAGCATGATGTACTGGGCTGCCACAGGCCTCAAGGTAAAGAGTCAACTAACCATAACTCAAGTCTTCAGAAACCAGGAGCCAAAACCAACCTTTTCTGCACATAAGTTGATTATTGCAGGGATGCCACTGCAGAAAACGGAACCATTCTCGAACATCCCACTAGTCTTAGGCTCACACACATCACACTGTAGTGAGGGAAGAATTATGATGGTGCCTCCACAGGAAGCTGTTAGAATTTAACCACTAGAAAACATCTGTTCTAGTAGGGCTCTACCTGAGGGACATATCAAGTAGAGCTTGGAAGAGCTCTGTGATTTTCTCCAGCGTCGGATGACAATCGCAGGAACAGAGCACAGGGTTCAGCCCCAGGCTACCCACTGGCCATCCCCAGCTCCTCTTAATTTTTCCCTACCCCTCAGTTTCTTCTAAACTACATAGGAAGCAGTCTCCTGAGGCTTTCAGAGCCGCAGAGAGGAAGCTCAGCAGTACAGAATGATACTCATTCTGCAGACACAGGGGGTCTATGGTCTTGCAGAGAATTGACCGGCCTGTCCAGTGTCATGAAATAACCTCCCTGTGCCCTGTCCGTCTACACCTGTTCAAGGAGCACCCAAACCTCTTCTATAGAATCACTAGAGTTTGTTCTTTCTACCACCACACTGAACACGCCTCTGGGTGCAGATGCAAGGAAATATCAAGTCACCAAAGTGGTAGTTGTAAGTCTCTGATAAAGGAATAGCTGTCAGGAAGGGTTTGGTCCATCCCGCATCCCGCATCCTGCATCCTGCATCTTGTGCTGGCCTGCCTACACGGTGTGATGCCATCCAAAGCAAAAAAAAAAAGTGTTTACATCTGCACGCTAATAGAGAAGTTTCTTCTAATGCTCTTTTAATGTTGATTATTTTAAAAGGCTCTTAATGGTTTAATGTGTTACAAATGCATTAAAAACATGTTGCCCTTTGGCAGAGCCATTTAAGAATTAGAACACCTTTAATTTTTTTTTTCCCCTAGCAAATAAACTTAAATTAAAAATAAATTCTGTTCTGTTCAATTAGGTCATTGGCCTTTATCTGTCCTGTATAACAGCCCTAATTAAAGCAGCTCTTACCTGCCCCCAAATTCCATGGGTCAGGAATGCAGGCCTCAACACACCCCGTAATGGGGGTGACAATTGATAACAGACAAAAGATCTAGCTGTCTTCTTTTAGGGGACAACAAAACTGAGGTTTGCAGGGGCTTAACGGAAGATCAGCAATTCAAGCAGAGGGAGGCCAATGGCAGGACAGCAAAGGAATTTGAGCTCCTCGAACATCCCCCTGCTGGAGGCCCGCTATTACTTGTTTCATTTATGCAAATCCAATTCATGTGTATTTAAAAAGAGTCACTCTAGTGTCAGGAAAACACAGGAAATTCTATCTCAAAACCAGCATTACCCAATCTCATGACACTCAGAGGAGGGCCAGTACAGAAGGTGCCAGGTGCCGCCACGTGAAGCACATTGAGCAAAACCTAGAGTGGGCTCCCAAGTTGTACTAAGAGCTAAACTCCCGCTGTTGGAATGCTGAGCCCGACCCTGAAGGGACTTTGTCCTCCTGCTTGTGGTTGGTTCATCAGAGGTCATGTCGAGGACATGAGACAACTATACAATCACATATATTCAGGCACAACAGGACAACTGCTGTTGGGACAGTCAAAGGAGAGGCTTAACCACACAGCACCTTAGGCTGGGCACTTCCTTCCCACAGGCTGAAGCAAAGGACTTCCCACAGTTGACCCGCTCAGCGCTTTGTGTCACTGATGGTGTATGTATGTAGTCAGGATATGGAGTGCTATGTTACCAAGGAAATGAATTTTAATGTAATGAATCAAAAGTTCTCATTGCAATTCAATAAAAACTTGAACCAAGTCTATATAAGGAAAAAAATAACCCATATGGACATCTATGTAAGGAGCATGAAAACTCACACTCCCCTTATTAGTATAAAATACCAGGTTTATAAAACAAACACTCTCCTCTTGTATACATCCTTCTAAACTCTTCACGAAGATGGAAGCTGTAAGGACATCGCACATGTTAGCACAGCACTCCAGCCTACTTGCTCGTGTTTCAACTCCATTCAAACAGCACTTTGTGCTTGACTCCCTGGAATTCATCTAAGTCATGAAGGTGTACTTTCAAATGAAGAATTATCAATTAAAAGCCAAAGTCGGTGCTTAACAATTCAGAATAGTTCATAAAAAAAAATCCCAAGGGGTGAGGAGTGGAGAGTCAAAATCATGACGGTCAGAGGACCTGAAAGGCACAACCAACCCATGTGACAAGGTGGCTACATCCGGGAACTGTGCTAAGTAGACAAGCCACTTAAGGAGGGGACAAATCCTTCAGGACTCCACTTGCATGAGTGTATGTAGACTGATCAGTTCAGAGACAAAAGGTGGGCTGCAGCGGCTGTTCAGGGCTAGTGTGGATGTTCTGTGAGCAAGTGCAGTATGAGATGAAATTGTCCTTGTGACTGGTTGAGTAGTAGATTCAACACCACCGAAGTGGACATTAGACCCAGTTAAGGTGACAAGTGTTGTGTTTTGTGTATTTGACTGCCATGAAGAAGAAAAACAGCCCCCTTCCCCTGTCTTTACACTATTTATCACTACCTGATGTTGTGTTTTGACTACATATGAATTTGAATGTGCATGTGTTTACACTATTCCTCCAGTATCCCAAATATATAAACATAAAATCTGAAATCTCTACCCTCTGTGCTGGGCACAATGCCTGGCACGTAAATGAATAAGGGTACTTTTTAAAGTTATAATTATTTGGTTTTCTTCAAATATGTACAGTTATATTAATCCTAAGGACACTTGAGTCCAGCTTTCTTCCATCTCACCAGTTATAATTATTCCTTTGTTAATGATCATCCTTCCTTAACTTCTGGGGTGAGTTATTAGCAAGTCACTTAACCACAGTTGGCCAATAACCAGGATACATAAAAAGTGATGTCCCCCAATAAAACACCCACGAAGCCTACTGTGAAAACAGATCTAACAGTGTCACCCACTTTACTGTTTCAATTACCTATTACTAAATGGCCTGGGGTAAAAGGGATGATCCAAACGCTAAGAATATAGTATGCTCTAGCAGAAATCACAAACTAAATTTCATTTTGTTTAACTGGATGCTAAAGTCACTTTAATTCTCTGAAGTTATCCAGCTATGGCTGAACTGCAGGGCTGGGAAATCACTGGGTGTGTAAAATGATCATGAGGCCTGCATCTGACTGCTTGTCTTTGAAAACATGACTCATATAGGTAGGACACTTGATTGTTCTTAAAGAATCTCACAGTTAAGGACAGAACCTGATCTTCAGACATACTTCGGATGCTGTGGACAGGGAACTGGTGTCCCTGTTCAGAAATGATGAAGTGGGCGGGAGCCAAGGAACCGAGTGACTGGACATGCTCACACGGACAGCCTGTGCCTGCACTTGGAAGTAACTACCAGAAATATAAAAGAAGCCAATGCTCCACATGATCTCTGAAGAAATTTGACCCAGCGATGACAATGTACCCATGAGCCAGGGGGAGGAGGGTGAGCAGAAAGTGGGGTTCAAGCTAAATACAGTTTGATGGGTGTCACCATGGCGTGACAGGACAGAGCCCAGTGCATCACAGATGCTGAAACACAGAGCTTGGCTAAAACAAATGGCCTTCCATGACGACAGAGGCAGCCTAGGCCACCCTGTGGGACCCTGATGTCAAACAATAGTTCTCAGGTTTTAGACATTTCAAGCAAGTAAAAACGTTTCTAAAAGATCTTGGGTAACAAAATCAGGTCCTCAACTCAAATTCTTTTTTAACTGAGAAAGTTAAGGCCTGGCCTGGTGGTGCAGGCCTGGACGTCCAGCTTCCAAGGAAGCTGAAGCAGGAAGATGGAAAGTTCAAGGCCAGTCTGGGCAACTTAATAAAACCGTGCGTCAGGGTGGAAAGTGGAAACGGAGCAGGCTGCAGAGCACAGTGACAAACACGTACAAGCGGGCTCAGTGTCCAGTGTCACACACAGAAGAGTTAGACGGTTGAAACCAATGGCAGTGCACTTTGATTGACTGGTTGCTATAGTTACAGCTCTGTTCTAGGCAGCTGTTCTGCATCGGAACGCGATGGCTTGACAGTGACGCTGCAGGATCTGTACCCGTGGTCATCTGTTTTGTAGCTGCACAGAGTACTGTGGCTTTCCTCTGACTACAGGTCCAGCTGCAGCACAGTCAGCTCAGACACGGGCAGATGACAACTAATGACGTTGGCCGTGGTGTCCACTCGGATTGCGGATTCACCCACAGAGTGGCGTGCTCACGCAAAATTCGGGTAGTGAATCCCAGAGGAAAAGACAGCCTTCAAATGCTATCCCTGTGGTCATACTAAAATGTAACCGTGCCACCCCTGCCTTGAGCTTTAGGGAAAGATCACTACAGAGCTTCACCAGTGTTCAGAGCTTGACAAGCATGATTATGGAGCTCCTAGGCAAGGATAAAGTCAAAATGAAATTGGAAGATCTTCAGGATGGAAACAGACAACGGATCATTTCTAAGACAGAGAGTGAGGAACAGATGAATCACAGAATCTTCAGTTTGGTGAAATCTTCAAGGTCAGGCCAGCTCTGTCATTTTTCAACGTCCAAATCACATCCTACAATACCAGGTTCTAGCTAAACAAATCAGCCCCCAGAAATTCTCTAAGACACAGTCCCAGCCCACTGTGTAAGGTACCTTGTCTTGTTATCCTTTCTTCACAATCAAACAAGGTTGCGTACGTAACCTACTGGATCTTGGCTGGTCTCCCCTGGGCATTAGTGCCTTTGGGCTGTGATATTGAAAATGTAGGGTTCAGAAACAAAGGCATTGATTATTGAGAGCCTAACCCACACTGTATAGAATGCTGTTACCTCCTGCAATATCAGTGTTTTGTTTTCCTAGTACAACCTGAAATTATAGTAGTTTTTTTGTTTTGTTTTGTTTTGTTTTGTTTTTTTGAGGAAGTCAAAGCTTTTCAACAGTGGTTCTCAATCTTGGATCATGGCTCCTTTGGGGGTCAAATGACCCTTTCACAGGTGTCGCCTAAGACCATTGGAAAACACAGATATTGACTTGATGATTCATCACAGTAACAAAATTACAGTTATGAAGTAGCATCGAAAATAATTTCATGGTTGAGGGTCACCACGAATGAGGGAAGAACTGTATTAAGGGTTGCAGCATTAGGAAGGCTGAGAACCACTGCTCTGCAGGATGATGCATCTAGAGACTGTAGATGGTACTAAAGGCTCACATTCATCTCTGCCACATCTGAGGAGCCTCTTCATATAAGCTTCTGTTCTACCTTGCTCGGATTCTACATGAAATGTCCCTACATGCCTTCCATTCCTCACACTGTCAGTTTCATCCCCAAGCTGTTCCCAGGCATTTCCATACACTGCTGGGGAAGGCTGAGGGGTTCATGGTTTTAGAAGGTCTGTGACTCTCTCTTTATAAATGCCGTTAAGTGCTCACAAGCCATGCGGATGCTACTGTGGGCCAATATCTAGCTTTCAGTCTGTAACTGCGGCACCTGCCTTTTCCCCCTCTGTCTTTTTCCACAATGCCACACAGATCACCAACAGCCTTTGCCAGTCTAAATTGCACATTTGCTCAAAAGCCCCAGGTCAAGAATGGGTGAGCTGTCTTTCGTCTTACAGCAAGGAGTCTCGTGACACTTCAATTTCTTCCCCCACCTAACATGCCTCCTCTCTTATTTCTAACTTCAACTCTCTCACCTAACATACTTCCTTATATTTTCTAAGGTCGACTCACTCAATTGCAGCCTTTTCAGAAACATTCTTTGCCAGTGCATGATGCACAGGGAACACACACCGGGCAGAGCTTCCTGTGCAGGAACAAGCAGGGCGAATGAGGTTGCTTGTTATTGGAATCCCCTGCTCAGCTGTCAGCTGAGGATGAATTCTTTTAGGGACCTGTGCTAGCATGCAAATATCAGTTGAAAATGGGTTTTCAATTATTCAAAGGGACTGCCAATCTATTGTAAAAGAGGCCCTGTCTCTTTAAAAGTTATACATTTACACACCCTGCAGAGCTATCAAAAGGCTTCCTGAAAATATACGCATGCATTATCATCAACATAAACACACACAGAGATGTGTCAATAGCTGAAATGCTCTGGCACAACACCAAGGGGTAGGGTGGGGGAACGGAACCTGGAATGCTATGTGGGTGGGGCTGTGATGGGAATGAGGCAGACCAGGTGCCCTCTCCCACCTTAAGGCGAGGGAAATAATATATTGTGTGCCCCAAACAGATCTGCTTAAAATAATGCTGAAGTTATTTCTTACAGAGCACACTTGGAGGTGGACAGGGTCTTATGAGGGATTCTGCAATCCCGCATGAGGAACAGGGGTTCTGCTCTGGATACTTCAGAAGACACATGTCAAACAAGCAACAGCTCTGAAAGCAAGCCTGATTTTGAAAAATGGTATCAGCAAATATAAAACAGTATGATTCCTTGAGGTTTAACACCGTCCTGTTTTCTGCCCTTCCTTCTCCTACCGACCGTATCCTGCTACCTACCTCCCCTCTCCCCAGTTAGATGCCCTGATATCCTTTTTCCTACTTCATATTACCTGTATCCTGCTAATCCCCACAAAGCCTCCCTTTCCCATGGTTCCTTTATACTCTTTTGGTTTCTGTGGTTACTCCACGGTATTTACTTACATTTGCGGATTTAGAGCTAGGAACTGCAGATGAGAAAATATATGGCGTTCATCTTTCTTGGTCTGGATTACCTCACTCAATATGATCATTTCTAGTTCCATCCATTTACAAGAAAATTTCATTTTTTCCTTACAGCTGAATAATATTCCATTGTATATATGTACCACATGTTCATCATCTGTTCATCTGTTGGGGGACATTTAGACTGTTCCCATTTCCTAGCTGTTGTGCATAGAGCAGCAAGGAACATGACTGGGCATATGTCTGTGGATGTCCGGTGTCATGTGTGATGTCGAGTCCTTTGGGCACATGCCAAGGAGTGGTATAGCAGCGTCATGTGTGATGTCGTTTGGGCACATGCCAAGGAGTGGTATAGCGGGGTCATGTGTGATGTCATTTGGGCACATGCCAAGGAGTGGTATAGCAGCGTCATGTGTGATGTTGTTTGGGCACATGCCAAGGAGTGGTATAGTGGGGTCAGTGGCAGTTTTCCTTCTGACATTTAGAGGATTCTCTACACTGGTTTCCACAGTGGCTACACCAATTTTCTTTCCAGTGAATGAGTGAACAGTGAGGAAGGGTTGCTCTTTTCCCCCATCCATCTGTTGTCTGTTGTCTTATGGTCCGAGCCATGCTGGATTGGGGTGGAGTAAAATCTCAAGGTTGCTTTAATTTGCTCTTATCTGATGGTTAAGGGTGCTGAATACTTCTTGTTGTATTTCTTAGCCATTTCTCTTTCTTCTCTGGATAACTCTGTTTAGATCCCTAGTCCATTTAAAAAATTGGGTCATTTGTTTCCTTTACTCTTTGTTTTTTGAGGTTTTTTTTTTTTGTATATTCAGGATGTTAATTCCCTGTCAGTTATGTAGCTGGCAAGGATTATCTCCCATTCTATGGGTTTCTTCTTCATCCAATTGATTGTTCTCTTAGCTGTACAGAAGTTCTTTTAGTTACATGAGGTCCCAATTGTTCATTTTTGGCCTTAATTCCTTGGTCAGTAGAGTCCTGTTCACAAAGCCCCTTCTTATACCTATATCTCGTTGGGCACTGCCTACAAGATGGTTTTTCTCTAGCATTTTTGGTGTTTCGGGTTTCAAATTGAAGTCTTTGATCTAACTGAATCTAATTTTTGTGGAGGACGATAAATATGGATCTAATTTCACTCTTCTGTATGTGGGTATCCAGTTTCCCTGGTTCTGTTTGTTGAAGATCATGTCTTCCCTCCAGTGGTTTTTGCCTTTGTCAAGTATCAGATGGTTATGAGCACTTATGTGCGGGTCTTCTGTTGTATTCCATTGATCTATATGTCTCTTTTTGTGCTGGTACCACATTGACCTTATTATTAGAGTTCTATAATATTTTTTGAAGTCTGGAATAACAATCCCTCCAGTATTATTCTTTTTTGCTTAAGGTTGCTTTAGCTATACAGGACCTTTTCTGCTTCCATAAGAACTTAAGGATTTTTTTTTCTATTTCTGTAAAGAATATTGTGGGTATTTTGATTAGGAGTGCATTCAATCTGTAAATGGCTTTTGGTGAGATGGTCATTTTCCTAATATTAATTCCACTGATCCATGAACACATGACGGCTTTCCATTTTCTAGTTTTGAATGGCTGGTCACGGTAGTCTAAGTGACTTCCGAAATACTACAGATTATCAGTGTAGTATTTGTTTGCCTCTCAGGGAGTGAGGGGGGGCCCAATTGCAAAGACACCACAGATTTAGGACACATGAGTTGAGTGCTCCAGCTGGATCTGACCCCAAGGCTCCTTTCCTGTGGCCTAACTTTTATGGTTTCAGAAAATATTACGCAAGGTGCCAAGAGAGGGAAACAATTAAACAGGTCTAGCAGGTGCAACACCTGGGAACTGTAACAGTCACCAGCATGGAAAGACAGCTATGGAGGTGCAAGGCTTGGCACTCAAAAGTCAGCAGCAAGCAACAGCTGTCTAAATGGACTTAAGGGCCCGTTCAACAGGAGGAAAACCATGCCTGGTACTAGAGACCTAGCCAGCTTCTGGGTCTACTGAGCATGAACTTTAGAGAAGAATCCACTACCACCACTTTGCTAGACCAGCACAATTCCCTAGCACATTCTCAATCTTAGCCTTATACCCACAGATAAAAGCAGCCACCACCTCCCATCAAAGAATCCTCTCTTCACAGTAAATGGAGAACATCACAAACACACACACAACTCTGGATACAATGCAGAGATCAATGGATTGGTGGGGAGCCCAGTCCTCCATGGATACACCTATTTTACAGAAACTGAATCTATATTGAGGGAACATTCTGAAAGAGAGGGTGGAAGAATTGTTAAGATCCAGAATGCCAGGTAGTCTGGTTTTAATCAGCTTCTCCTAGACATGACCACATAAACCAGACTGGGACAACTGCAGCATCAATGGACATGCTAATATGGAGGGGAGCAATTTTCATGGCATTTCAGCCCTAGAAAAAGAACCACAAGAAACAAATGACTATTGGGAAAGGGAGAGTTACCTTCTCTCAAGAGTAAGGTCCAGACTGGTTTCCCAATGTAGAGTAGTCAGCCATGAAATCATATACCCATATACACCAGAAATGGACCTAGCAAGTGTTACATATATAAACTATATACATACAAAAATAGATACACATATGTACATTTAATATAGTGTGTATAATATATATAATATATATATATATAATATATATATTAGTGCATCACATACCAAAGAAAAGGAGACTTTAACTTAAGAATGGGGGGCCTGGGAGAAGTTAAGAGGGAGAGGTTGGAGGAAAGAAAGAGATGCGTTTGATAAAATTACACTTCAATTAAAAACATTAAAATTAATAAAAATTATAGAAGTGTGAAAGCATGTCACCACTTCTGTGAATTATTAAAATATCACTTGTACTGCTATTGACAATGCTGTACAAAGTTAATGTTTCAATGACAGCATGTGATATGATGAACATTTCACAAAAATAAAATCCTTCACTAGAGTAAGTGACTGGGATGGTAAGGTGTAGACAAGAGGAGAGAAGCTGAGGAAGAAACTTCTAGACCCAGTGGCTGAGCCGACGGGGTGGGGGGCACTTGTCTGGACCAACGACTCCTATTTCAGCACAGTTGCTGGAAGGAGGCGGGTGGGAAGAGTTGTTCTACACAATACTCAGATGCAGAACCCGTTACGGCAGGCCCACAGATGAAATCCTAGGCAGACAAATGAACCTGTTCTCTTCCCTAATATAAATTGCCTTTCTTTTTCAAGACAGAGTCTCACCATGTAGCCCGGTCTGGCTGGAATTCACTATGTACAAGAGGCTGCTCTCAATCTCGTACAGATGTATGTGCTTGCTACCTCTGCCTCTCTCCCGAGTGCTGGGATTAAAAGCCTGCACCACTATGAATTCTTAAAGAAAAAAATTCCTGTGAGTTCTGCCATGATACGGTTAGTGTTATCCACGTTATCCAACTGTTAAAGTTCACTGATTTCATGGGACTGAGGGGACAGCTCCATTGGTAAAATGCTTGTTACACAAGCATGATGACCCAGGTTCGGTCCCCACACCCACTTAAAAACAGGGATGGTAAAGGGTACTTGTGATCCCAGAGATAGGGAGACAGAGATGGAGAATATCTGTGGCTCACTGGCCAGCCAGCCTAACCTAATTGGCAAGACCTAGGTCCCAGTGAGAGATACTGACTCAAAACTCAAGACAGAAGATTTCTGAGGAAGGATATCCTAGATAGATTCCACATGCACACACACATACATCTGCATCCACAAACTACATATACACAACTGTGTCCACACAAACATACAAACAACTATGTAAATACAAACACACATACAACTGCATATACACACAACTGTACACACACAACTGTGTACACATACAACCGTACATAGTACTGTATACACACACAATTACATACACACACACAACTATACATACCACTGTATACACACACAGTTGTATACACATACAACTGTACACACATACAACTGCATACACACAACTATACATACACAACTGTATACACACACAACTGTATATATACACAACGGTGTACATATAACTCTACACACACAACTCTACACACATACAACTACATACACACACAACTATACATATACAACTGTATACATACACACACACATTAACTTCTACTACTAGCAGATAGTCAGATGGCATAGTCTTCACTGGGCTTTTGTGGGGTCACTGTCTCTATGACCCCAAAGATAAGGAAATCCTGAGATGATCCTCAGAGCACTTGATAACTCTTTTCCACCACGTACAATATCTAATGGAATGTAAATAATATGCAAATAGAGCTAGATACTATTGTTGAGGGATGGTTGAGCAGAAAATGTTTGTACACATTTACCATAGATATAATTTCTATTTGAATACTTGAGATCCAAGGCTCATTGAATCTATGACTGTGGAATCCAGGAAAGCGCCCACTGGCCTTTGAAAACTCAGGAGAGAAATAAAGCATCCATACTGTCTTCTTATCTGATGCTGTCTAAAGCACTAGGTAAGTGTATCAAACTCTGTGGGCTCTCCTCCTCTTAGCACATAATTCAATACAAGGCTTCATGTCCACTGTGAAAGAGCTCTGTGAGATCTCCATTAAGTATTTTCCTTCCTCCCAGACAGTCACCCCTCAGAAACAACTCTTGACTTGTAAGGGATCCTTCTGATTTTCATAAAATCAGCCTTATTCTATGTAACTTGCAGAATAACTTTGGCACAATTAACTCTGTGTAATCCAAGAGCCCAGATGCTGTATACAGTCCACAAATAACTCTTCATGTTATAAAGAGGTTCCTGGTCACTGGCCAGCCGCCATACCTCACATACCCATCAATAAAAACAGCTTTCAAGCTCTACGAGAGAATCTCATCCCACAGCACTACCCTTTGGTGACAAGGACATTAGATACAAACATAAAACAGAGGGGCTAGAATAAGTGTCTGACCCATTAGCAGACATCATTGAAGTAGCCTCCATGAGCCTTAGGGACCGACCATTCCAGTATCAATTATGTGATACCCAAAGCAAGATGCAAATTAAGAACAGGAAAAAGAGTTAGAGACAGGTTGAAAGAGAGAAGTTCTTGAGGTCATGGGCCCTAAAGTTCAGTGGTAACTTATGATTCATCTGAAGGAGTATTTTCATCCTCACATGGGATGCAGGCAGAGCTGTAGGAAGAGTGCGATTCAACTGTGGGATCCAATACTGACACCAACACCAAGGGAGACCATGTGACCATCAGTAGAATGTCTCCTGGTACTCACCGGCACACTTGGTTCTTGTTCTCAGAGCTGGCCCAGGAGATCCAGTGCCGCCCTCCCCTGGTCTGGTGAGAAGCACACTGATCTCATATTCCGTGTCTGGGTCAAGGTGCCCAATTTTGTAGCTCGTGGAATCCACTGGCTGCCGATCATTCCAGCTACCACTGGCTGTGCAGTACTCGACCTCACGAGCCACAATGGGTCCATCCCCATTGATGGAGTTGGCATTGAGCTGTATCCACAGATAGGTTGCTCCAACAGAGGCAAGCTGCGGTGGGGCAATGGGAACAGGTGGTTCTGCAGACAAACCAGAGAGTTACCTTTCAGGTGTTTTTGTATTCAGCTGATAAAGATCTAAGCATGCATCCATGGTGACAGAGTAGAAGATATTAAAAATTAAGTATTGAACTGATGAGAGGGACTTTGTGCTGTTTAATTAGTGCATGTACAGTGCTAATGACTTAAACGAGGTTCAAATCTTACCTTTCAAAAAAGTAATGAGGGGGCTAGAGAGATGGCTCAGTGGTTAAGAGCACTTGTTAATCTTACAGAGGACCTGGATTTTGCTCCAAGTATACACATGGTGGCTCACAACCATCTATAATACCAGATCCAGGAGATTTGGGGATCTAATGCCTTCTGATCTTCTGTGGTGCCCATATACACATGCAAAAAAGCCACTAACACACATATAATAAATAAATCTAAAAAATTAAAAGGAACAAAGCTAACTTGAGCTCAGCACCCGTATCCTCAGCTACTTGTGAAAGAGACAGGAGGCTCCCTTGAACTTGAAAGTTCAAAACCAATCAAGGCAAAAAAGACCCTGTCTCGGGGGAGAAAGAACAAAAACAAGGTATGGTTGTAGGTCAGTTGGGAGAAAGCCTGCCTAACATGCAAGAGGCCCTAGGTTTGACCCCCCCAGCACTTCAGAGTGGCTGTAGTGGAGCACACCTGTAATCTCAGCACTCCGAAGCCAGAGGTAAGAGCATCAGAAGTACGAAGTAATCTTCAGAGATTACACACTGAGTGTGAGGCTAGCCTGGACTACACGAGTTACTATCTAAAAACAACAAAACAACCCACCTTACTTGTTCAAGCGAGTATGCCCATAATCGGTCTTAGGACACAATACATAAACACATTTTACATCAAAGATTTTTTTTTTTCTTTTCAACTAAAGTCACAATTGAAGCTCTCTTGAGAAGCAGTTTTTAACAGCAGGACATATTCCATTGTCATCCTTCTTGCTGAGATTCTCTGCATCATCATCAAAGGCATTGGGGGTTTCTACATCATTAAACTGGGTTGGCACATTGCCTGTTACCCCAGCATGTGGGATTGGTGGAGGCAGGAGGAGCAGGGGTCAAGACTAGCCTTCGCTACTTAGGGAATTCAAAGCCACATTCCCTCATGTTTATATCTGCCATCCTTTCAAAAGCAAGAAGTTTATCTCCTCCAAAATCCATTTCTGAGGTGACTCACTTTCCTCAAGGATGTCGCAATGGGCTCAGCTAAGTGGCAGAGAACTGAACATTCAGATGATAAAGTTGACGCCTGTTATCCGCAAGGTTGCTCCTGGTATGAGTTTTACTAAAGCCGTGTAGCAAAGGATGCTCAGAATCAGAGAAAACACTACACCCAGCTTGACAAATATCAAAGAACTCAATAGCAAACACTCCCTATAACTGAAGTCTCTTGCATGGAAGCTGACTCTTTTTCTCATTATTGTCTAAGGATGTGGAGACCAGCCATCTTGCCTATAGAGTACCTCCCACCTCATTAATTAGATGCCAGCTGAATGACCCTCCGGGAACCAAAGGAGGGAATTCTGCATGCCATTGACTCTCTAAGTGGTACCCCACATGATGGATGAGATCATACAAAAAAATTACATATTTTGTACTGAAAAGAGCTATCATCCAAGAGAAACAAAAGCTGTAGTGTTTTCTACAGGGTAGGTTATGCTTTTTTGGTGTTTTTCTTCTTATTTCCTTGTCCTGCCTACACTCTTACTACTGAAATAGGGGAATATACTGACTTGCTTGCTACAGCTTTCCCTAACCTCTCAGAGGGCAGGCACGACCAATGGATGGCAGCCTTGCTTACTGCTGAACAAGACCATAGGAAAGCTAGTATCATTGCAGGTGTGTAAGTGAGGTCACAGCAGGCCAATCCTTAGACACCACTCCCCTGGCAAGAAACCAACATCAGTTCTTTGCTTTCTGTGGAGATAGAATGTCTTTGCTCTTTTCCATATCCCAAACGTGATAAAGTCACATTGACTATAAGATAGCTCATTAGAATAAGTCCCACCAAGACCTCATAGTTTGAGTGAATTTTAGATAAGGGGCTACGAATGTGATGTACATATACTAAAATATTTAATTTTTATTTTGAGACAGTGTCTTGCTAAGTCACCCAGACAGGCCTTGACCTTGTGATCTACTGCCATTAGCCTCCAGAATAACCGGAATACAGACCTTTGCCGCTAGACCAGACTAAAATATTTCATAATAAACATAAAGAGATCCCACAAAAATGAAGTCTAAATCAACCAGGAATGAGAACTTGTGGCTATAAACACACTACATAGCTTTAACTGCTGCACCTGAGAATGACTGATGTACAGATGTCAGTATCATATTTAATTATATGTAACATACATATACATTCATATATGTAAAATATATATTTCACATAAATCCAAGAATTGTGTATATCACACAAAATGTTTTCTAAAGCCATGGTACCCCATGTGCACACAGCCATGGTGAAAGGACCTGGGCTTCACATAAGGAATTGATCCCCCACCAGCACCTTAATGTCCTCTTAAGGGCATTTATAGTCTTTAGACTTTGGTTTCCCCATCTGTTAAACATTAGCAGCCCAAAGATTACAGGGTATCCAGTTACATGTAAGTTGTCTGAAATTATTACTATGTATTTTAAATTAATTTTTTTTTCAAAAAAGTAACATCATTGAAGTAGTAGAATCCAGTATATTATCCCTGATTTTTGTGCCTGACGTGGTGGCAAAGGTCTGTACCGTGGGTTGCTAGAGAGGCAGAAATGGGCCAACTGCAGGTTCAAATCTAGCCTGGGCAACTGAAGTCTCCATGGTTATCAATACATGTGGTTATAGACATATAAACGGAGAAGGAGACAAATCTTATGCCAGAGCCCCACACAGCTGCTGTTGACAGCTTTGGCACAGTGCAGAGGTGCAAAACACGGGTAGCACATCTTGTCAGTCAGACAGGGAATCCCAAGTGCTGCAAAAGCAGAACAAGAACTCCTTCCTTCCTTCCTTCCTTCCTTCCTTCCTTCCTTCCTTCCTTCCTTCCTTCCTTCCTTCCTTCCGTCTATGCCTTCTCTGGCAGACTAGAATATTCTCTGTTACTTCTAACTCCCAACAAGTTAACTTTCCCAAAGAGAGGCAGGCGAGGAGGAGAAGGAGGAGAAAGAGGAGAGGAAGAGGAGGAAAAGGAGGAGGAGGAGGAGGAGGAGAAGGAGAAGGAGGAGGAGGAGGAGGAGGAGGAGGAGGAGGAGGAGGAGGAGGAGGAGGAGGAGAAAGGAGGAAAAAGAGGGGACCTCGACTGGGAGCACCCAGGCCATTTCATTCACACTGAGAAGTCTAATTTCCATACTATGATTCCTTGACTCTCCAGAGAGCCTTCAACAGGGTAGGGTCTGTGGAATGCTGATGAATTTTAGTTCCGTTATGAATCTTAAGTTTGAACTCAAAATTTCATCCAGGCAGTCTAATTCAAACATACTGCATATAAAAATGCAATGTGGCGAAATATATGATTCAAGTAAATATTTAGTGTGTTCTCCCTTCTGCGACACATCTATCAGTGCTATGGTGAGTGATTGTCAAGGTAGAATCACTGATGAGCCGGTATTGTGTCTCCTAAGCCAAGCAATGGGAGACAGGAACTCCACCAGACAGGAGCAGACTTCTCAAGCCCCTTAGAGAGTTTGTATGATGAAGGCTATGTCTAGCCACTCTGGTTCAACTGGGATATGGCAGGCTGAAGGGCTAAATAAATGACTAGGCATTTAAAGTTTTAAAATCTAGAAGGGTGGTCCTGCAGAGGAGTCCCAAACGAAAATTATGGATACTAGCTCCGGCAACAGGAACACCCCTATCCTCTTCCCCATCAGGGACTGACACCCACCATCAGCTTCCTCTGCACACATATGTGCATTCTGCCATTGAACTTCCCATTGGTCCTAACATTAGGTAACATTATTCTACCTATTTTACATTCAAGGCAATAGATGAAGAGAGGTGGCACATCCATGGCCTCTTCTTAGCTTATTGTGGGATGCAAAGCCAGTATTCTTTGAAACCGGCTGCAGAGACAAATCTGCTGCTAATAGGAACAGTCCACCTTGATGTAACCACATTCATAATCTACACTCAAGGAATGCAAAACAAACATGTAAATATAAGGCACAGGTTTGAGGAAGGGGCTTGGTGGGATAACACGTGAATCTGATGTTTCATCCCTACCACCAAAATACTGAAAAATAAAATATGGGATATTATTTGTCCCCCTCGAGTAAAACAGAGATGGCCTGTCAGAGTTGTCTAAAATGTCATCGAGGTGCACATGCAAGCTCAAATTATTCTATCTGGCACCAAAAATTGCATTAGTAGCTTGATGGGATAAACTTCTCTGCCCACAAAAAATGCATTAAATGAGCTCAAGGAAAATTATTTCCCTTCCGTTTTTTACCTCTCATCTCCCACCTTCTTGAATATAATGACTCAATTTTCCAGTCACACGGAATGTAGTAATAGAGCCTAACCGGGACATTATGAATGCTAAGACAGTGTTATCAATAAGCTTCCATGATATAACAGGGCCTTTTTATACAGACACTGCTTCATTTTATTAACCATCTTGCTATCATAAACACCCTCCCTGGTGAATATTTGCATTTTAAGTGATTTTTCTATCAGAAAAAAAAATTTCATCCCTTAAAAAAAATTTATAGGTTGTAATCTGTATCCACAGAACCGGCAGAAATCCTGGCTGAGAATATAGCCACTGCTCTGTGTGCTCCTAAACCAACATCAATCACATACATTTTTCAAAAACACTGCTCACATGCAAAATTTGTACTTAAAATGCAATCCATCAATGCAGCCTATCACCAAACTACTATTCAGAAACAGGATAAGTTTGAGCATAAACAAATCATGAACAAACAACTATGTGAGCATGTCTATTTAAATAGACTATTTGAGGGTATGGAAATGCATTAAATACCTTTAACTACCAATTCTGCATAGTTTGATACCCCAACGCCGCCTTCTGTGCGAATCATGCAGCGGTACTTCCCAGCATCTCTCTTGGTCGTGTTGACAACATTAAATGAGGCTATGAATCTTCTGGAACTAGTCACTTTTATTTCCTTCAAAGGAGCGTCTCGGACATCAATGCCCTGTGTCATGGAGGGTGGAAAGGACAGAGAGAAGCAATATCAGTGATCATTATCAGGACAGTTGGACACCTGATGGCAATTATCAATGTCATGTTCATGCAAGTTCTGGCTCATGTGTTTACCCCCATGGGCAGATGTTCTGTAAGAGACAGCAGTTCTGTCCCATCAACAAAACAAAGATCAAGGACTCCAAAATTAAGTGTGTAGAAATGTGTTGCTTGCACCTTTTAAACAGATTAAGTTAAATGAACTGAGCAGGAGAGAAAAATGTTCAAAACCTTTTTTTAAACTTTGCTTTCTACAAATATTTGATTCTTCATAACACCTTATCCTATATTCTTATTCTTCATTAGAAAACAAAATTAAGTAACCAACCATCCTATTACTAACCCAATTTCTCTATAAGCAACAAACAGTTACCAAGAATAGCATTAAAATCTACATCAGGTTTCATCACCATCCTCAGTGATGACTAATCCAAGTTTTATGATGCTTTTCTCATGGACACAAAAGCCATGGAAGTGGATGCTTGATAAATATCTGCTTCTGAAATATATTGAGGAAGAAGTCTTTCTGTATGTTCTGTATGTCCATGAAGCTGCTTCTACTGTGGGGAAGTTTTTTTTTTTTTTTAAATTATCCTTATACATCAAGTCAACCTTTTATTTATACAGTCTTGGAAATCCAATCATTGTAAGAGATGAAAGCAAAAAGGGACATGAGCAGATTCAGTTCTGTATATTTAATAAGTCTTGGGAAGCCGGCCATCTTCTCTATTCTACATTAGTAGAAAACAATAGACCAAGATCAAGGTTTATGTATGATGCCAAGTCCAATGTCCACTATTCATCCAGAAGCCATGCTTGGGGTGCCAAGATGTGCTATTATTGAGTCAGACAGCCAGGGTCGAAATGCTGGACCACTGGTAGACATCCACCAATGATGGCCTAAGAGGTGAAGGGAAAGACCTGGTGGCTGGCAGAAGTCACCAAGGGGATTGGCTGCAGATCCTGTGGGCTGGAGCGAGTCATAGGAGCATGGAGACTAAGTCAGAAAGTAACTGGACAAAGGATAATTGAGGGAAGACTATTCGATTCACACAAAACAGTAAGGGAAGCACAACATCGTTAGAAAGACTGGCAATGTGAAAATAACAAGAGAAAGTTGGATGTGACGGCTATATTAAAGTGTTTTCAATATTAAAATGTTTTCATTTATAGAAATACAAGGCTACACAACAATGAAGTCCATCTGCATGGTTCAGTGACTTACACCATACAAATAAACAAACAAAACAGCATTTCTCTATGATACTTTGGGACAGTCAGTCTTAAGCAAATGTGAGTTTGGGGGTTAAGCCTAACTTAGGTGCTAATCAAAATGTCATCGTTCAAAGGGATGCGCCTTTGCAGGGCTCCACTTTCCTTACCCAAAAAGAGATGATTCAATTCACTCTCAGGGCTACCGTGAGACATGCAAGGACACTGCTATAATGATTGGCATCACACATCACCATCCGAGCTTTGGACAAAATGAGCAGTGACCTCTAGGGAAAACAAAAGCTGGCAGCATGTCAAAACCCCACCTTTGTTTCTGACACACTGGCGACGGCAGCCTCAGGCAACAGTGTGCAGAAACCATGGGCTTGCTGATACTGAAGCACAGAAGGAAACAGGCTCACTCACCCAGTCACTAGAAAACCACAAGGCCCCCACATGTTAGGTGCTGCTGTGAAACACACAGGATGGAGGAACAGTGTTCCCAGAGCAGTTAGCTCCCCCAAAGACGGGGGCTGAGCTACATGCTCTGTGCATCCTCCTAGGCAGCTCCCGCTTGGACAAGGAGAGAGCAGTCAGGAGTGTTGCATTAACAGAGTTCCTGCTACTTGGAAGGAAACGTCAGGAGTGGGGAAGAAGGGTTCCACCCGCATTGTTTTTGGCATTGGCTGTAAAAGCAGTTTTGTTTATACTTTAAAAAGTAACAAATCAAAATATAAACTCTCATATGTCTCAATTTGTGTGTTTTACTAAGTTTAAAACTTTGATCTAACCAATTGCACCAGATTATTAAAAAACAAAAAACAAACAAACAAAAAAGAATCCAACAAGATTTAGCATTAACAATAATACATCCAAGAGGAAGCAATCCTCTCTGAATTCCATACATTTAATCTCTGGTAAAATCTCATCATCAAATTTTGCTAACAGAAGAGACCTGATACTTATAGCCGTTAAAACTGGAATGGTTCATTTTCCATACTGAAAAGAAAATCTAACTTTTTGTTAATGAGTGAAATAGCAAACCTTATTGAAAGACTAACTGTGCATTGGTAAGCATTTGTTCTATTTATTAACAGTGTTGACAACTAAAGGCCAGGGGATTGTTCACTGTTTTATTTACTTAAGTATATGCCCACAAGAATAAGCATTTTTTAAAAAAGACCTTCTATTTATTTACTTTTCACTTCAATAACAGTCATGCAATACTGTTCATAACAGAGGTGCACACTGATTCCTGACCACAGCCCAAGGCTATACTGTGAGTGCCAAGGGAAGGCCCCTCCTTCTGCATTAATATTTCTGCTGGAGAAGCAGTCCTTGGGAGGCACTCTTTCTTCATGCCATAGTGTTACTCTGTAAAATGCAGAGTTCCACAGTGTGAGCGACACACAAGGCCTGTGTATCCATGAACTCTCAGGAAGGTTTCTTTAAACAAAGACTCCACATACTTTACCACACAGAAAAATTCAGCTTCTTTATGAGGAATGGCACAGGGTCAGGGAAGCCCAAATCAATGAGCATCATTTCTGTTCTAGATCCACACAGGCAACTAAACCACGCACCTTACTCAGATAGGTGGCCTTCCTCTTGCTATTTGCAATGTACAGTACACTGTTGCGACTCCTTTTGACTAAAGGATATTTCAGAGGTTCTGGGTGCCTCTCAGCTAACAATCTCACACAACTCATCAGGAATATGGCTGGCAGAATGGGGCCTCTGATAGCATCTATATTCCTGTCGGTAGTGGGAATCTGCTCCACCCATAACTTTGGGCTATCTGTCCTGATGGAGGCGGTGCTTCTTATCTGCCTATATGACCACTTAAAAGGGAGGAGAAAGGGGCCATGCTGTCTTGGGTGGTGAAGACTGGATCAGGCGGTATAAAGCAGTCTGTGATCGGTGCCCAGCTTTCCAAGGACTCTGCAACTGGATTTATCTTATCCTGTATCAGCAAGTCTGTTTTCCCCATAGAACCCCTATATATATATCATATATATATATATATATATATATATGATATATATATCTCACTAAGGCTCTCATTGTAAGTGGTACCCAATGTAGGGCAGATGCCATCCAGCTGCCCTTCTTCTCTCTGTCTCTCTCTTAGATTTCCCGCCTGGCTCTTATCCTGCCTTACCATAGGCCAAAACAGCTTCTTTATTAACCAACAGTAGCAACACATATTCACAGCATACAGAAAGACCATCCCACAGCACCTGTCTCCAAAATGTAAGAATGTTTTCCTTTCAATTGCCCAAAGAAAGTCTGCAGTTGTGATGAAAATAAGCGTTTAAGAGACTGGAAGTCACACTGGATTATCTAGGTGTCCTATGGCCACCACAGGGTCCTCAATGGGAGGAAAATGGAAAGTCGCATGTGGAGGAAGAGGCTGTGAGGAGATTGGATGGGGATGATGCAACTTGAAGATGACACAAGGGACTGGAGACAAGAAATGAAGGAAGAAGCTGGAAAAGGCAAGGCCCATGTCACCCCTGAGATTTCCAGAAGAAATCAACCTAGCTGTCACTGTACTTGAGGCCTTCTGATCTCCAGAAATATAAGACAGTGAAGGCCAGGAGTTTCTGATATTTTGTTACAGTCACAATAAGAAAATAATAAAGCAACCACTGGGGTAATGAAATGCCACATGGCTTTTGATGGTGCATAGACATTGTGACCCTAATTTCCCAGAGCTGCACAGCAAACATCTAAGGTTATGTTGAGTCTTTTGCAAAGAGTTTAATCCAAAGCTATCAATGAAGCCAAAAACAGAAGTCCAACGGTGGGCACATACTTTGCAACCTCAAAAACTTTGTAGAAAACAACATTAATCAAACAGCCATTGTAGGCTTGGCATGAGGGCAGACATGGAGTGGTGGAATAGACTGGAGAGCCCAGGCATGAACCCTCATAGGTACCACCTACTGACGTGCATCAGCATTATTAGACCACTCAGTTTGGAAAGAATGGTGTTTTCAACAGTGGTTGTGGAGAAAGTGGATAGCCACTGGCTTAAAAAAAAGAAGAAGGAATTAGATTTTTAGATTTGTCACATGCAAGAGTCTAAATCAAACACCTAACCTCAAGAGTTAATATCATCAATCAAGGAAAAACTTTAATGATCTGGGATCTGGCCCTGGTTTTCTTAACTGTGATGCCAAGATCATAGGGACCAAAGGAAAGTAATCAGGGCTGCATCAAAACCACAAACTTCAGTGCATAAAGAATCATTATTTGGATGAGGACACAGCTTGGTGAACAAATCCATTGCTGTGCATGCTTTAGAACTAGAGTTCAGATCCCCAGAACAGATCCACACAGGTACCAGGTGGGTGTGGCAGCTCGCCTGTGATCCAGTGCCCAGGACACAGGGACAGGGAATCCCTGGAGGAAGGTGGATAGCTAGAGCAGCAACAGAGGGCTGTAGGTTCTGTGAGAGACCCTGCCTTGATAGACAATATGAGGAACAATCAAGAAAAACATCTAATGTCAATCTCGGGCTTACACACACACACACACACACACACACACACACACACACACACACACACAGCCACACCCATGTCCACACACAAATACCCATGCACACATGCGTATGTAAACAAAAAGGAACTGTTGAGAAAGTAAAGTATCAGCCCGTAATGTGGGAAAAGCTTCTGTAAATCACATAGCTGAAACCCTGCAATTCATCAACAGCTATAAAAATTTTCAGTTAAATATTGAGCAAAAGACTGTTTCTCTAAAGAAGAAATGCACATGGCCAATTGGCACAGGAAATGATGTTCAGCATCACCTATCATTAGGGAAATGCAAATCAAAACCATAAAGTCATACCAGTTCACAGTAGGTAAGATGGCTTATTGTCAGGTACATGGAAACTACCAAGCACGGGACAGATGCCAGAAACTGGGACCCTTGCACATGGGTCAAGGGAATGGTGGGGTTATTGTACAAACATCACTATTATACAAAGAGCTAAAAGTGAAATTATCACAGGACCCAGCAATCCTACTGTCCAAATGCAGAATCTAAAGAGGACCTCAGAGACTAGATATTATTGGTCAAAGCAGCACCAGCCCCAATGGTCAACACATGGAAGCAATCTCACTTTCCACCAATGGGAGAATGAATGAGCAAGGTGTAATACACACACATAATAAATCTCATTTGGCTCTAGAAAGGAAGGAACTTCTGACAAATGCTACAATGTGGAAAATACTTAAAGATGTTATATTAAGTGAAATGCATTAGTCATAAAAGGCAAATACCGTATACTTCACTAGTGTGAAAAAAATACATTTAAAAAACTATATATTCTTATTAGAGATAAATATCATCATTACTTTAGTATATTGTAGATTTTTTTCAATGTCAAGTTTTATTTTAAGTAAATCTGAAATGATGGCCCAAACCATACAGACAGGTTTATATCTTTCTTTAACATTCTGTGAGGTCTGTAGACCTTTTCATATTTTATATATTATTAGGTAGCTGATGAATAAAACATACATATAACAAGAACTTCAGTTATGAGAATCCAAATATTCAATAGGATGCTTCTATTTAATTTTGCGGTATCATGTGGCTTTTATAGGATGAAATTATTTTTCTTACTAGATAGGATTTTAATAAGAAAATTAATCTCACTTTTATTATTTTTAAAAATGGCTGTTGAGTGCTCAACCCTTAAGGGAACATCCATCATTCCTCTAAGACTCGAAAACTATGCCAGAACAGGGAGCAGAGAATGTAGGAACCCCACAATTGGGAGGAGAACAAAGGAACCCAGACTCTGGGACTTGACACATTGTTCTCATGGACTCACAGCGGCTGCAGGGACCAGCACAGGGCTACACAGGACTGGACACATCAACCTTCAGTCATGGACTGGGGAGGGGCTCACGGGGTCTGGCCCCTCCTCCTGGCAGCTGACTGTTGGGGCAACAGGAACCTTTGGCTTAAGTAGAGGTGGAGCCACTGAGTTACCCACACTCCTGCGCAAAGCTCCACACACAAATCCAAGGGAATAGCCCTGCTTAAACTCAGCGAGTCACACGAAAACAAAGTCAAACAAAAGCCATGATAGTGGAAGTGGGTTGGGGCTTTAGTGGAAGGAAGGGGCCTGGAAAGAACACAGTAAACATGCATTTGAAACGGTCAATGACTAAATTAATACTTGATTAAAAAATAATTGCCTATGAGACACCAGGGCATAAAATATATTGATCTCTGTATAGGAAGAAGTTTTCTTGAAATGAATAACTTTAGGAAATATAAGTGTGGAGTTTTCAAAAAGGGAATATTGAAAACTATGTCAGAAAACAGTTGGTGGGTGCTACTAACTGTATTTTGCATGGGGAGGCATGAGAACATATTTAAATATCTGATATAGCAATTACTCATAGTGAGATACATATATATGTGTATATATACATATATATACACACACATACACACACACATATATATATATATGTAAAATCTATGCTCATGATACTACCAAGAATTTTATATAAGTACAAAAATCCCATTATTTAATTTAATTCCAAAAATCCATTTGGAATTAAAGACTAGTGTTCCTAATTCAAAGTAGGAGCAGAAGGAAAACCAACCAACCAACCAACCAAACAAACAAAAAACCGAGGCATCTCCAGGAGAATCAGGGTGGTAGTGGTTAACTGGGTTCAGGCTGAATCAAGGGTCTGGAAAAGCTGGGAAAAGCAACAGGGGAGGGAGCCCTGCAGGGAGGAGGGGTCAGGCATGGTCAGGGACATAGGACAGGCTGAAAAGAGAATAGAGAGAAGCCAGGGGAAATGCCAGAAATGGGTGAACTGGTCTCTGGGAAAAACAACAACAAAAACACTTTTGGATAGGGATTTCTCTTCCTATTCTCTGAAATCCTGACATTACACATCAGTGAGAGTCTCCTGGTTTCTTGGTGTCCAAGAGTCAGATAAATCCAGTAAACATTTGGGATTCCAGATGAGCCTGCTGTTAGATGAACGCTCCGAGGACCATCCACATCTGCGTTCATGGCAAGAGGAGGAGGGAGAGGAGGGGAGCAGGAAGAGATCTTGGTCCCCCCTCTGTGCTATGGACGAGCTGCAGCAAATACTCCCCTAGCACATCCCCCTCTGCATGCAAGGTACCATGGGCAAAAAGAGACAGAAATAGTTATAGAAACAGGAATACCCTACCTAAGCCCGCCCTCCTGACACACACAGGGAAGGCCTGGCCAGAACTCTATGTGTTTTTCAGGCAGCGACTAAAGGATTAAATGAATTGATTTCCAGAAGCCTTCAGGTCTCCAGAGTCACTTCCTCTGGCTGGAATTGACTGGAAATTGTGAGGATCCCTGTACCACAGTTGAAGTTTTGAAAGGCTTCTAAGGCCCTCTCCCTGAGGGCCTTTTCTATGGCAGCAATGACCAGATAGGGTAATATGTTAGAACCTTGGGCATTACCAAGAAGTCAGGAGTCTGTGAGGAGGGCCACCTTCCTTATATTTACACAGCTGAACAGTGAGAACACATCTTGGGGTGGAGCTAGCAAGCTGTTCAAGTGACTTCTCCCCATTTTTCCCAGTGAGAGAGAAGGGTAGCCCCACTAAACATCTCTTAACAAAAAAAGACAGCACAGTGCACACTGACCAAGAACAGAATCCGGAGTGTTCTTTATGATACAGTCGATCACGCAAGACAGTCAAGACAGACGCAAAATGTGACAATCACATGTCCAGAGTAGTCAAAGGATCATTGCTCTAGCTTTTGTGTACTTCATGAAAGGACCCATAATGACGGTGCCTGAGAAGAAATGGTCTCACTGGGTTAAATACGGCCCCTTTGTGAGTCCCAGTGCTTTTTACAGTATACATGTATTCCAATGTGAGCAAGCCAGGAAAAAAGTACTGATAGTAATTTCAATTATGCTTACAACCTTCTTTAGGCAACGGGCCCACCGAGAACTTCTAAATGAGCAGTGATTTACCACCAAAAGGAGTCACATTAAGTCTTTCAGGAATATCTATGCCATAATCAGAGCAATGATTGAAGGAAATTGAGGTCTAGGAAGTGAGCAGCAGTTTGAGTAAATTAATCAATTTCAGGCATTTTGGAGCTGCTCTGAGTGGTTGAGCTTAGTAGATGGCAGGCAGGGTCCTTGCACAGTCACATGGGTGGGGATGAGCTACACTGTCCAATCCCCCACAGCAGGAAGAGTTATGGCAACCCACTTTCAAGCAGGCCCTTCTGTAAGATGCCCACTACATTCCCACCATTGAGACCTTTCAGGACCATCGCAGGGCAGGGGAAATCTCCCATCAGCTTACATCATCTAAATGGAACCTTTTTGAATAGCTCAGCAGATCTAGTTGCGCTGGCCCATGGCCTTTTCTGCTTGATAATGAAGACACTGAATTGCTAAACTGCAGAGAAGCAACGAAGTATGTTCGCATCTGCTGCTTTCCCTCTGGGAACTGAGCCAGGGCCACGCCTGCCTTCGTTTCTCATGGGAGAGCCTCAGATTCTTGGAAGCAGGATAAACAAGTAAACCCCATGACGAGCATGAGAAAAACAAAAACAAACACAGGAAAAGAAAGCTTTGAGAGGTTTAAGAGTTCATAGGCCAAAGGTGCGCATGCGCGTGCGTGCATGCTTGCGTGCATGGGGAGCCCCCTTCTGCACTCTGGTTGGATCCATCCTGACTTCTAGACCAAACTCAAAGCCCAATTTCCAATCCCAGCCTTATGGCTGCTATTCAGCAAGCTCCCCCACCATCACCCTAATTTCTGCGGCTTCACCCCAAACATGCACCAGCTCTTAAGGCTTCCTTTGACCAAGTGACATGAAACCACTAAATGACCTTGGGTACTTAGATCATTCCAGGATCACTCTAGATAACTCGTATGCTCTCAGGGACATAAAGAAAACCTTTCTCCTTAAATTAAAGTAACCCCAAACTGCACTAGGTGGAAACACACGGTGCGAGCAGCAGGAAGACTCTCAGTGGGCTCTGTCTGAACGCTCACATCTGTCAAATAGATGCAGCTGTAGATGGGTAACCGACTAAAACAATAATGGATGTGATTTTCAGCATTGATTTAGACAGTAAATGGTTCCTGTAGCAACAGCAGACAGTCCACTTTCTCTGTTCCTGGTATTTTCTGCGTGGTAAGTGATGTTAAGTTTATGCTTTAATATATATGGTGTAAAATACTCAAGTTAAGCTTGCTGAAGGCACCATAATTTTACCTCTTTACAAATCATTTTGTAGCTTTTATACTTAATAACAAAACGGTTCTGATATACAGTTGTGATTTTCCCCCATTATCTATAAATGAAGCTAAAAGCCACTGTAGACCACATGTGACCAGTCCTACCTCACCCAGCCAGAGCAAGGAACATGTGAGCTCACACATAAACACAAGTTAAAAACTCTAATTTAATTGACAATTTAACTTCTTTTCCAAGGTTCATGAATCCTTGACAAAAGTCTAAGTTTCCCACTCTACTATGTAAGGAGCATTGTGGGTTGGGAGACAGTTTCTAGATACAGGTGTCTGAGTATTAATCCTAGCTCTTGATATCACCAATGCACCCCTAGAAAAGTGAACAGAACTCCCCAGGCCTCAGCTGCGTCTTCTATACGTGGGAATAAAGTTCTGCAAAGATCAATAAAAAAAAATGCCAATAAACCAAAAATCAAAGCTCAAATATTACGTAGCAGAGTACCTACCACCCAGCAGTGCTCTGTAAAAGACATTATATATTTTTCTAGCCCCCGTGGAAATCAGTGATACAAGCACTGTTCCAATGATCTCATTCTTTTGTTCACAAGACAGGCGCAGTGCAGTAGATCAGGGAGGCTGCTTATGAGAATCAATTTGGTCTCTCTCTTCCTCTCTGTCTTCCTCTCTCTAACTAAAAGCATCTAAGATTGCTTGAGCTCAGGAAAAAACTACAAGAAATTATTAAATTCGGAAGTAATACTTTTTTTTTTCCAGATTGGGTTGATGATAACTAGCTAAATAGCATCATACAACAAACTATCAAAAGAAAAACGTTACATCCATTTCTAGACCAACAACTAAAAAAGAGGTTTAAAATCCAAGTGAGGTTATAATTTTTCCTCTAAGAAAAACATTCCCAAATTAGGAGCTTACATGGGATTAGATTTCTATAAACGGTGGAAGGGGCGGGTTCACACAGCCACTACTCTGGCACGGGTGCAGGCAGGGGTGAGCTCAAGTAGAATGGCCTTATTACAGGTGTATTTCTATGACTTTTATCACGTCATATGACAATAATTTTAGAAAACACAACTTTGAGAGAGTGTTATAATGGAAAAATAACCTAGGGGAAAGGGCTGAAGCATGAAGACTTAGGAAAATGATGTTCTGAATGTCACTGAAATGCCTCTAACAGAGGTCCGTTTTTATTAGTTGGTTTGGACCACTTTGTATGATATCTGCTGTCCATTATAAACCGGAAGACGACATTCCATAAGGATCAACACTTACATCATCATATTTAAGACCTTTTCTGTTGACAGAAGCCATGGGCCTAAGCAAGCATCTCAGGATGCTTGCCTCACCATAAAGTGGCCTCCGAGGTTCACCTGGAGAAGACTTTTCATCTACCAAGGCACAGAAAGCCCCACATATCAGCAAGTATCCGACAATCACTGTAGTATTCCAGGTGCTGGATGATACTGGTGTTTTTAAAGCCTACTTCATAGTAACTGCATTTTTAAATCAAAACTTGCTTGTTTTGTGTTTACATGCAGGCATGAGTGCATGTATGTGTCTGCATGTGCTCCTGCATAGGTACCATAGCAGGCATGTCCAGGTCAGAGGGCAACTTAAGCAGGGATTGGGTTTCTCTTTCCAACATGTAGGTCTAGATTGGACTCACAGCATGAGGCTTGGTAACAAGTACTTTAATTCAATAAGTAGTCTTGCTGGCCACAGTAACTACATCCTATTTCCTTTTCTATTTTTAGGAACTGATGCATACCATAAAATCATTTGAAAACACTATGTTGTTGACTTACTTATAATAACCATCAAATTTCATATAGCCATACATAGCTTCAAGAGTCAATGACCACATCATAAAAACAACTCAGAAATCCCTCATGAAAGCACAAAGGCATCAAAAGGAGTAAGTATACATGAAAACATGCAAAAGAATCTTTTAATTCTGTTGTGTGTGTGAATATACACATACATTCTCTGAGGTGTTTTCAATATCAGTATTAAAAAGTGTTCAAAAGAAAAAGTGTTCAAAAGTTGGTAACAACATGAAATAAGGTCCCATTTTGGGTACTTGGTTGGTTTCCATAAACACATTTGATTTCAGTGTCTTGCATGGGAAAATGCCGTATTTAAATGCACTCACTGCCGTGTCTGATGACACCTATCAAACATCTGCAAGAACTTCATAATCACAGCTTACACTGCACACAATGCTGCCTTTAAGACTCTGCAGGTATAAAGATGGGCGCTCATCCCACTGAGTTTTATTTTATTTTTATTTAGTTCTGCAGTTTAGAAAAATTCCACCCACATTGATACTAGCCTCATCCCCACGGTGAGATGTGTCTGTCATAGTGATAAAAGGATCTCTCCCAGGAGCTGGAGAGTCAGCTCAACAGTGAAGAGCCCTTCCTGCTCTTCCAGAAGACTCAAGTTTGGTTCCCAATGCCACATCTAGCGGCTTACAACTGCCTGTAACTCCAGCTTCAGGGGATCCAATGAACTCTTCTAGCCTCCAAGAGCAACATCACACCCACAGCATACATTGACACAAACACAGATATGTGCACACACATGAAAGTGAAATCTTTCACGGTTTTCATTATTACTTATGTTTTGTTAGATTTATTAATATTAATATTTTGTGATAACGACCACAAAGGTGCTATTTGAAGTTTGTTTCAAACAATTAAATCCTTGGACATTTCATGTAGGTGTGGACCAACATGTACCTGGAATACACATAGACACACAGACATCTTCCCGCAGGTCAGGCCCTTGATGTTAATTGTGTGACGGGGTTATTGCCAAACTCTTTGAGGTACATATCGCCAGTTCACCCACATTTCAGGGAGGATAACAGAGTTTGATGTACACAGCAGTGCAACAGAAGTAGACACACAGGTTTCCACTATTCCTAACTACACAGTTTACCCCAGTGACTGAGAGGGCTGACTCTCAGTCCCTTATCTGTCAAATAGACAGATACCACAGTAGGTACACAAGAAAAATTGTGCCCACTGCCTACTGTGGGTGTTCTAAAGGCTGTCACACACAAAAGACAGTTTGATGACGGCTACCCTTGAAAGCACTGCTGTGGCCCCAAATAAACATCCATCCTAGATTTCTAAATTTTGCTTTATTCCTGGGAGATTTACACTATAGAGGAATCAAAAAAATATTTTTTAGTACTCATTTTGTGCATGGATTTCAGAATTACTTTAAAGACCCTAGTGAGATGACATGCAGAAAACCACTTTGTAACTGCTACAGCTCCAGAAGCACTGTGTGTGGAATATTCCTCATCAGAAATGTTTGAAGAAGAAGTTAGTGTTCAGCTTGGTTCAGATTTTCAGATGTTTGCATATAGATAATGAGTTCTTAATAATAAGATCTAGGGCTAGGGAAATGGCTGAGTGGATAAAGGACTTGCCATGCAAGCTTGAGTACTGGAATTTTGATCCTCAGAAACCACACTGCATTCTCAGCACTATGGACACAGACAGGGGATCCAGGGAGCAAACTGGCTAGCTAGGCTAGATGGGACTGGTGAATTTCAGGTTCGAATGCAGACCCCAACTCAATAAATACAGTAGGAGACAAAGACCAAGACATGTGACCAAGGGAGACATATGAAGTCAACTTTGGTTGCCTTCATATACACATACCCACATGCAGGCACCTACCTACACATATGCACACATACTTATACACAAACATGCACATATACACATAATATAATTAAAAATGACATCTGTATCTACAGAAGATATTCAGTTACATTTCACCTTATGCACATAGACTGAAAGTAATTTTTAGAAGATTTTAATAATTCTGTGTATGAGTCTTCTCCATAAGATAAACACTTTCCCACAAAATGCCTACTCAAACAGAAGTCATCAATAATTACATAGTAGGATTACTTGATCATCACAAGACTCACAAACCAAACAGCATCCTGAGAGCAGGACAAATTAAAATTTACTTAAAAATCCAGAGTCATGTAAATTCTATGACTATAATGCCCCATCTTGGGGCTATCATGCCCCATCTTGACCTAGGCACATGGAGACTTTCAGGTATGACAAAGACAGACGATATAGGAAGATTAGAAACAAAAAAGGTCTGGGAAAGAGAAAAAGGAAAATGTCACAGGGTCAGACAGGAATGGATTCATCAATATTATAATGCTTCAAAACATGAAATTATGTTTCAGAACATGAAAAATAGAGAAGCCTTGGACACAAAGTTGGACATGAAAAGCATACTGAGATGTCTACATACACATGGCCCCCAAATCCACAGGCTCTGTGCCCAAACACTGAAGAAAACAACAAACCAAGACTATTTTGAAAGCCAGTATTGTGGCTCATGTCTCTAGTTCTAGCCTATGGGAGGCTGGGGAAGAAAAGTGTCCTGGGCTACACAGGAAGTTCCAGGCCAGTCTGGCTCTATAGTTCAATCCTACAATAGGACAAAAAAAATCACAAAAAAGATGTTTACTGAAGACACCCAGGCTCTGTCCTTGTCCTTAGCTCCTGAGAAGTTGAGCACAGCCATCAATGCACAGTGTTAACATTACAGAAGTTATTGTAATCTTGAGATTATCTCAGTGTATGAGACTGTGTGTACAGGTTACATACAAACACTCTGCCATTCTACACAGGGAGCTCAAGCATCTGAGGACTGTGTTACCTATAGGCTCCTTACCCCAAACTCCAGGGACATCCAGGGACTACTGTTTACCAGTTACATGTTACGTTTGCTTTTTCATTCCAATTTACTATGCCCATTAAATTACTATACCCATTAAATACTATACCATTAAATTTTGCTTCAGGTTAGTTACTTTCAACCCTTGCTTCACAATGGAATCACTTAGACAGCATTTGATGAAATACTGAATGATGTGCCCCTCATATGGACCCACTAAATCAGAACCAGGGAGTAAGCCTGAAATCCCTTAATCTCCCAAGGTAAGCATAGAGAGGCAGGATGGAAAAGTCTACTGCAAGGCACCTCTCTCCCACCTCAAAACAGAAATCAGCTCTCTCCTCATATCACGCTAAACACTGTTTAAAACCACCACTTCCACTACTAGTGATGGATTAAAGATTGAAATCCCAAATTAAGGGGTTGAAGCAGAGCATCCCAAATCTGGGAAAAATCTAGGATCAAATTTTGTCCTTCATGTGCCAGTGAGTCCTTGGGATTATGCCCTATGATTTCGGACCTGGGAGTTCACACTTTTCATAGTCCCCTCCCAAGTGATGTGCACAAGAAAAGCAAAAGCCATAAACTAGTTTTCCGTAAATAATTAATAACTGTACAGGTAATGATGGAAATAACAGTGTCATTTTTAAAAGGTGGTAAACGCTTTGTGGAAAATGTCAATAAAACATGTCTATCTCCTTCATCAAGCACAACAGACAGCCGATCTGGATCTCATTAACACAAACATCCACCCACTCAGGCAGCAAGCCTATGTCCCAAGCATGATCATTTACAAGAACTGAGATGTGGGATAAAAAGAAAAGAAAAAGTTAAACGCTTACGTCAGTCTTCACATGCTACAAAAGGCTTTTAGGGTAGTGATTGCAAAACTTTCAGAAACAAAGAAAAAAGTAAGGATGGATTGAAAACGTGTGATTCTAAAGTTCTCTACCCATCCCTCCTTCCTGGCACAAAGGTCTTGGACAAAGACTAGGACACAGGAGAACAAGGTGACATCAGGCAGAAGGGTAAGGCATGCTCTGTGCGGCGGCCATGAGATGCTTCCTCCTCAGACCACATTCCCACCTGACAGCCTACCACTGACATTCAGCTACTTTCCACTCCCTCCAGAAAACGGAGCAACACAAACAACCAGCTGAACCATGGCGATTAAAAGGGATAAAGGATTTAAAAATCATATAAATGTGACACCTCCCAGTCACCATGCCATGGTAGAAATGCAAAGTACGGTAAGAGGCGGGGATGGGACTGATGGGAGAAGGGAAACAAGACCATGGTAGCTGCCTATCGTGAGACAGCGGATATGGAAGGGTTCAAACACACAGTACTTCAGCTTGGTAGCAAACTCAAAATTATAAGTAAAATGATAAAATAAAAATGTAAAACGCCTGGGGCTGTGTCTCTTGGGGGAGTGCCAGTCTGGCATGCACAAGGACCCTAGCTTGATCCCAGCACTGCAAAAACAGACCACCGAAACTCCCCCAGAGAACAAGAGAAGCAAAGAAAGGGGAAAAGGTATTCCAGGAGAGTTGAGGGAGGAGCAGCCCGTAGATTAATACTTAAAAGAAACAAGATGCAGCGTGACTGCAGGTCATCGAGGAGAAGAACACCCCCCCCCCCAAAAAAAAATATCCCCAAAGTCTAAGGAAGGGAGTGGCATTCTGTGCGGAAGAGAAGGTCACTGACATTACTCAATGTACCAGAACCCCTCAGAGTGGGCACAGGTTCAAGGGACTGTGCATCACACAGAATGTACAGAGCAGGACTTGAAGGACTTCAGCGGCACGGACGGGCCATGATTATATGAATATGCATATACACACATAACTTAAATGCTTGAAACTAACGAGAGCTGTTTAAACGTGCTGTTTACAGAAAGGACCACAAAAGCAAGCTCTTCCTTTCTCTCTGTCTTGCTGTGTGTGGCGTGGGGGTGGGGAGAGAGAATGGAGTAAAAATATTTGGCTTGTTTTTCTTCAGTGGAAGACTAGAGAGGCGTTGTAGTTTAGAATTTAAGGTTCTCTGCTAAATCTAATTTGACAAAAATCTGTCATAGGAGATCATCAAGAAAAAGCAATGGGAAACAGAGAAATTCCAAAAAGACCAGTAAAGAAAATGGCCTAGCTGAGGTTGGAAACCTTAATATCTAACTGATGTGGACAGGATGCTCTAGAACAGTGACTGCCTTGGTGTCTCCAGTCTCTCCCCCAGGATGATGTGGCTGTCCTGCTGTCTGTCGGGACAAGGAAAGCTGGTGCACATACCTGCAGCCAGAGCCGGTCCCCAGCCACGGTCCTGCCTATGGCGCTGCACTGGAAGGTAGCGAACTGGCCGGCGTTCACCTCCACGTTCTGAATCCGCAGGAAGTGGGGAGTTCTAGCTACACAAGGGAAAAGAAGTCAAGAAATTAAAAGTGGGACCCGCAACTAGAACACCCACTCGTCATGAGTAGATACACTTCCCAGTGGGCCCTTTCCGCTGTGTTCGTCATGGGAGAAAAAGATTGTTTGTGCTTATAAAGGCTTTAAAGATTTCTCTGTTATTGTAAAGGGCATCATGGAAGGTTTTTGATGTGTGTGCTCTGTGGGGGGGGGGGGGAGAGAGAGAGAGAGAGAGAGAGAGAGAGAGAGAGAGAGAGAAGCCTGGCAATCCGGGATAGAATCAAGAGAGAAGATATTTCATTGTTCCTGCTGTGCAAATTACCGCAGCTCAGCGGTCTCCTTGTAATAACAAATCTGTATTAATAAAGATTACGCTGATGCCTAATTGATGTTTTGAACAAAAACATATTAGATATTTATACTTGCAATGTGAAAAGAACAGTAAGAAGTTAAATGATGTTGTCAAGGAGACTTTGAAGCCCCCATACAGAGCTGTGCATAATATATATTTTAATACCACTAATTGGTATGCAACATTTCCTCTGTACTATTTCCCAGCTACCAAAAATACAGTCCCAATAGACACACTCTGGGGGTGATGCTGGGCTTGCCCAAGCTGGACAAGTTTCACTGATCCTTATTTCTAATTCAAGAAATTCAAAGGATTCCAAAGGCCATACAGGACCATCTCCTGAGGCACTTGTCAATATGGGACAGCTGTGTCCATAAAGGATGGTTCTGCTCAGTCTGTGGAATATTCCCTAATTTCTGCATCACACTTGAAACAGGTGTCAAGGAACTAGAGTTAGGCAGGACTTGGATGCCATGCAAAGTTTGTTAGGAAACTTCTCCCATTGTTCAGACAAAAAAAAAACGGGTAAAGGGGCTGGGGCAGAAAGGGACTGGTAATTTAGCATTTTGTAGGTTGGGGCAGATAAGACCAGATAATAACCAGAATCCATTCATTATGCCCTCAAGTATCCTCTCGCCGCCAGGAGTCTTTGGGCTGTGTACAGACTGTTTTGAAGAATGGTGTCCAAGTCTGGGGACCCAGCGACTGTAAACCGACACCCACATGAGCCCAAGCAGAACAGAATTAGAGTTGGAAGTGCTTTGCAAACAAGGAACAATGAATTTTAATACCAGTAGCACAGGAAAAACTCATTATTAGTTGGAGGCCAGCAATAATTCACTGTGTTCACAATGCTTAGTATGCAAAATGTTCTAAATGGCTCCTCACAGAGCAGGGCAAGGAAGGACCACTGATGCTCAGGATTAATTTATTAACTTACAATTCTAAGAACTGTTTCACTGATGCAATCAAATTACTCCTTACTCAAGAATAACATAATTCTTTGGTCTTTGAAGACCTCTGAAAAACTTCCCTAAGCTCAATGTCTTCTCTACCTTGTTCCAGAGGCTCTGGAAACCCCACTATCTTTGATTAAAAGGGTTGCCCTTAAAATTTATGTGCCAGGGTCTTCTCAGGTGAACACTCACACAGGTTCTATGAGGTGGCATTTTCTCTGTTTTGGGTATGGGGAGACTTGTGGGCTCCTGACTGGCATGGACTTCCATTTCCAAAGCCCAGGCCAGCTCTCTACACCACACAACCCCTTCTAGCCTTGCCACCTTCTCTGTCTGTCCTAGGGGTCCCCAGCCCACACAGGGTGGAGCCTCTGCCTGGAATTCCAGTGGTGTTGTTTCTTCCACAAAGCCCCACCAGTCTCCAGCTTGTCTTTGGACTTTCAGTGATCATGGTAGCAAGAGCAGTGAGCTTGGTGTTACTGTCCCCCACACAGCAGACTTGTGACACCATCATTAAATTAAATTAATGTTATTTGCATTAATAAAACCACAGCCATGTAACCTTCAGAGCTGTTTGCTTGAGAATTCAACTTCTATCGAAGAATTCTTCTCTCCCACCCTTTGCATCTCAACTTTGATGCTACTGTTTTTTATTACATAAAAATGATATCAATTATTTTAGGCTTATCTATACCAGAGGACCCCAATATTAATAAAGACCAGGAAGACTAGTGAGATTTGAATAAATTAGAAGGACTACATTGGAAATGAGGAGCTTTTTTCTTATGAAAGACATTGATTACTGCTGTTTCTCATCAGACAAACACACCCAAACACACCCAAACACACACACACACACACACACACACACACACACACACACACACACACACACACAGAAACTCAGACATACACTGACACACACACTCCCAAACTCACATACACACATATACTCCCAAACACACACACACACATACACACACACACACTCCTACACTCACATATACTCCCAAATACACACTCACTCACACACACACACACTTCCAAACACACACACACATACACTCCCAAACTCACTCTGTGTGTGTGTGTGTGTGTGTGTGTGTGTGTGTGTGTGTGAGAGAGAGAGAGAGAGAGAGAGAGAGAGAGAGAGAGAGAGAGAGAGAGAGAATATCAAGTTAGCACCCCAGTCTGTCTGAAAAATCTAAAATATTTTTAAGAGCCAACATCATATAAAAGTTAGAAAATTGTACAACTTATGGGACAAGCTATAAGCCAAGCACACGAGCACCAAGCACCCAAACATGATGCATGAAATTACCTTCAGTTTATACATATGAGTGATACATAAAATGTGAATGAATCCACATTTACACTCACACCCCATTGCCAAGATTATGCATATACAAAGATATTCTAAAATCTTTAAAATATTCCAACACATGCTTGCTTTTAAGTGGTTTGGGTAAAGGATATTCAACATGCAAATCCATTTCAGTGCAACCCTCGATAACTAGACTGGAAAATATCCCCAAACATTCATTTCACCTATAAAACAGTTTGAAGTTCATCATTCCTAGCCATGTGGGTATCAGCACACAGATGAGAAAATCATAGTATGTTGGACCCTCTGTCCCCAGTGGATTTGGACCAAGGTCAGTTCTTAGCTCTATCACCTGATTCTTTTGTACCTGGTCCCAGTAGATCAGCCTTCCTGTGACTCTTAGGCAGGCAGGAATGTATGAAAAACCATACAGTCCAGACTCCTCTGGAAGGGCTGCTAAACCCACTTCCTGTCAACATCCCAAGAGTAGCAACCCTTTCAAAGCACCTCACCCCTCATCAACCTAGGGAGAAATCTTCAGGCCCTCTCCACTAAAGCAAGTGCTTTTCAGGTGCCAACCTGTCTCCCAGCCTTCCCTTCCCCTCCTCCTTGGATTCACATCCCAGCAGCAAGGGGCAGTTTCCACTCTCTTTCATGGTCATCCTTTCTCATCCCTTCCAAAACTGCTTCTAAAATTCTCTTTTCTAAGTCATGACACAGCTCTCCTTCTGTTCAGCCTTCTTGGGATCTCCTCTGATGGTAAGAAGTCACCCAGTAGAACACAGAACCTTTTTCTTCCAGAGCAGATGGGTCTGCTAGTCTCTGTCTTCTGCCACTATATAACTAACAACTGAGAATACAGCAGATACTCTCCAAATAATAATAACAGTAATCATTATCATCATCATCATCCAGTCTTAGAAGCAGGGAACCTATAAAGGTCTCTACTAGAATGTCTATAAATTAGACTTGAGTGGGATTCTTTTCTACAAGAAAATATGGAAACACTTCAGCCAGCCGTCTACTTCTAGATAGGTTCAGCTGCTCCTGTGAAGACAACCTGAGATTATGATATACTACTCAGAGGCATGCAGCCAGGGAATGCAGGAGCCACAGTCCTGTTCCCTAAGTGGTCAGCTCTGGCCTAGAGACCTAGTTATTTGGAGTCATACCAAGGCGATGTTCTAGGTATGTTCAAAGAATGACAGACACACCTGGGCACAGCTGCTACATGGAGAACAGGTGTGTTTGCTTTTTGAAAAGCAGACCTTTCCAGTTAGCAAAGGAAAAACTGGGCACAAAGAAAACTGTGGGCAATGGAAAGCTTCCAATGTGAGGAAAGCACACATACAACTCTCTAGAGTTTTATATGTGTGTGTATTTTATATGTGTGCTCACTATGGGCAGCATCATTCCTAGGCAGGTGGTTCTGCACTAATCAGAAAGCTATTTAAGCATGAGCCAATGATTTGGCTAGATAGAGAACCAGCTAGCAAACAACCCCTCTGCTTCCTGCCACACTTCATTGGCTGAGAAGAGTTCCTTGGTTGAAGGTTAATGCTGCACAGAATAGCATGCATTCCTGCCTTCAGATTCTTGTCCTGACTTCCCTCAAAGAATGACCGTGACCTGGAAGTAGATGAAATAAACCCTTTTCTTCCATATGACTTTGGGTAGATTGTTTTGTATAGCAACAAAAGGAAACTAGAACACATAAGCATCCTATCTGTGAGCAGCATCCTACCAAATATTGCCAGGTCCCAGGGGGTTCAATCAAGTCTAGAAAAAAAAAAGGATCTTTTCCAGAATGTCCCACCCGCCTCACCTGTCTTTTTTTTTACTCAGTTTGGTTGCCTGGGTCCTTCCATTTCCCTGGGCTATCTTTATGGCAAGGATTTCAGTTTTGGGGAGCTAGGGACACTTTTGCACACTGGGGTGAATACTAACAGGGCAACACATGCTCCCTACAACCAAGTCACTCTCTTAGTCCTCTCCTTTGGAGGGCCTTTCTGGGCAGTGAGATCCTCTGCCTGGACTGAAATCCAGGCTTCTTCTGGATCCCTTTCTTGGGTTCTCAGCTGACTGAATGGTGCCTTCTCATGTCCTTGCTGACTACACCCCTTCACTACACATCAGTTCTGTATACAGCTGCTCTTGCTGATATGATTGACTAAGGAACATGTAGATTCTCAATAATTTCTCCCAGAAAGCTCAAACATCTCCAAGTGGCCCCTCCCCAAACCTCTCTCTTCACTGTGTCCTCCATGCTGTAGTAAAAGCAAAGCCCTCCCCTACTGCCTCATAGGCTCTCAATGGACTCAGAGATGCTCCCAAACCCACCTGTCTGAGGCTAGAAAATAAAAGGCTAATTAGAAACAAAAATTAGCTCGCATTTGCAAAAGAGCACGTGTAACATCAGAGAAAATTGGTCAAAACTTTAGTCTTTATATTGAGCAAGTAGCAATTTCTTTTATCTGCCAGAAACAATTTTTAGATAAAAATATAAAATGAAACAAAGGCAAGAATCAACTTTTATACACACACACACACACACACACACACACAATTAGTAGTTTTGTATGTGTGTGTGTGTTTAAACATGATACATGGACAAAAACTTACAACAGTGCTGTAGGATCCCTATTTGTATCTGTCTATTTAAGCACATAAATACCTATAGATTTTATGCACATGTGACTGCCCCCTACCTCTAGATGGCATCACCAAATTAACAAAGGAACTTCATCATGGTACTAGGGGATGTCAGTTCCTAGATAGGAATTCAAATGTTCAAAGTCATTCAGGTGTTTATTCATTCAAGGTGACTTAGATGTTCAGTAAATGAGACTGGTTTAAAACTGTTGGTTAAGTTGTAAAACTACATATTAATAAAACTTGCTGAATTAGCAGCACTGAGTATGATTAAAGTATGGTAGAATTCTACTTTGTTTTATTAGTCAAATAAACTGATGTTATATTTGATAGACATTTAAGATGATAAAAATAGACTTGATTTAAATTAGCAAGTCATTCTGACAACTTATATTTCAAGAATTATTTCTTATAAATTTGCCTAATGTAGCTTTCAGAATCTTCTTGGTAAATTGCAATCTGGATCATTTCTAAGTAAAATGAAGTATTTGGGTCTAAATTTTTGGTTTCCTATTTTCCCAAGGATATTCAATATATCTGTATGTGTTAATAAGCACATTCTTTTGATACATAATTTTTTTTTTACTATGAACATACATGGTTCTAGGGTGTTTTTATAAAATTCATTAGCATATGGAATGCTGACATATACTAATATTATTCTTTTTTTACTATTTAATTTATATGTTATATAAATACAAATTATATATAATTTAAATTATGATATATAACATTTAATAACAAATTATTTATGTTTATTATTTAGCTATCATTTTAAAGTAAGAATTACTAATGGCTAAATGTCATAACTACTAAATACATATGTAGGAATAGTAGATGAAATGAAACAGCTTTGAAAGAAATTCTTCAAGGAGAAAAAAGTGTGTTTTGTTAGCAAAAAGAGACTAATTCTATCCTAAGATAGAATGCTTTGAAGAAAATACATTGTGAAAGGGAGGAAAGAGGGGCTTTTATCCTGAAACCCTGAAATGGATATGTGAAACTACAAATGATATTTGTGGAAATGATTTTTGTCTTGATTTGACAGGATTTATTTACAAATGTATGCTAAGATAAACTATGACATTAGCAGTACACAGACGTGAAGTTAGTGTGAAGTCCTCACTGAAGTCTTTCTATTAAAAAAAACAAACCTTTATTGTGTTCATAATAAAAAATTAGACAGAAATGGAGTTGCTTCATGTTTTAAGTAATCATCTATAAAAAGCAGGTATTTTACATATTACAGGATTAATTGCATGTTTTGTTTATCCTGGACTGTGAAGGGAACTAAATCAATACTAAGAGCTAAGGGGAGGGGTCCCTTTCATTCATGGTACCTTATCTTCATCCCTCCTCCTTTCTGCCTGCCCCGTTTCTCACTTCTCTAGATCCTTCTCCTCCAGGCTGCCAAATATCTCCAAATTCCTCCAGTTTTCCTTACATACGTCTACTAAACTCTCTCCACTGAAGAGTCCAATAAAGGACGGAATGCACGACATCCCTGTGCATCCCTTCTCTCCTACAGTGTCAAGATGCAGAAGAGGGCTGGCTCATGCCTTCCTAACCATGCCTTTCCTAGTAGAGCCATGAGACACAGATCTGCAGCCCATCTACTACTTACAGCACCACTGAAGTACAAACTATAGACATCTCATCTAAGACATACTTAATTTGTAGCATCTTGGACAAAAAAATCCCACTGACTAATTCCTTTCCACATATCTCAGGGATCATTCCGCAAGAGCAAGAGTGGGCTACTCGAATTATGTTCTTTGTCAAACTATGATAGCATGTGTAGGAGATGTTTGAAAAATAATTTCCCTTCCTCCATCTCTGAAATAACTGTCTGAAATTTCTTACCTAGGCTGTTTACCCATTTCTCCTTCCAGTATGACTAATATATTGCAAGTTTCAAGATAATGGAATGTCGCTTTTTTTTTCTCTCTACAACATGTGATTTTAAAAAGTATGTTTCACATACTCAAATATGTGAAAATATTTTAAAAGAAACATTAAAATAAATAAGTTTCATTTTAAATCATATATTATTTTATTTCTAAGAAGTAACTTTTGAAATGTGCATTTATTTCTGCAAACTTGGTTGTTTTGAATGGAGAACGTCCTGGGACCTGTTGAGGACACACACAGCAGCATTCTGAACTGTTGGTTAGAAAATTAAACTCTGATTCATAGATCACCTCCGTACATTAGTTAAGACGATACAAAGTGACATCCCAGGGCATTCTGTGTACATGGTACAGAGTGGGAAGGAAGGTTGATAGGGTAGATATAGGTTAAAAGAATATCCCACTTAGCTGGCCATGTTGGTGACGATCTGTATTCTCAGCACATGGAAGGCTAAGGAAAGATAATCATAAGTGTGAAGCAGCCTGGGCTAGATGCTGAGGTTGTCTAAACAAAGAACATACAAACATATGTACTTATGCGTGTATGTACGTATATATGTATACCCTACTGAACCAAAACAGGAAGAACACACACACATGTACTTATGCGTGTATGCACGAATGTATGTATACCCACTGAACCAAAACAGGAAGAACACACAAACATATGTACTTATGCGTGTATGGACATATGTATGTATACCCTACTGAACCAAAACAGGAAGAACACACACACATATGTACTTGTACTTATGCGTGTATGGACGTATGTATGTATACCCTACTGAACCAAAACAGGAAGAGCCTCAGCATCTAGAGTAGTAGTGCCCTCCTATGTGTCTATGTTCTGCAGCCATACCTCCCAGAGCCCAGGTAGGAGTTTCTTCCACACAGAAGCACACTTGTCTCTTGTCATTATAGAATCTTTACATCCTCAAACTTGATGACAATCATTATCCTCTTGCCTTTTTCATGACACTCTTACACTTCTGGAAATGCTAACAAGATACCATCAGTAATTTTCCTTATGAGACGTCCATGTAAAACTATTTGTACATCTGCTTATTACTTATCATTGATTCCCAAACAGGGGGTGATGCTGTTCCCAAGAGACACTTGACAGCGCCTGGACATGCTCTGACTGTCATGTTGGTGTGGTAGTGATGTTTCTGGCTTTTAGTGGGCAGAGGACAAAGAGGCTACTAGATGTCCTAAGAGGTCAGGGCAGTCACCATGACCAAGAGTTATCCAACCCCAAATGTCACTAGATATAAGAAGCAGCTGGTCTCCACCCCAGAGATGGACAGGTGTAGGGCAGCACTCCTGTACCTGTGCACACTTGTGTTTCTTTCTAGTATGCGGAAGGCCAAGGGAAGCGATCATCATTAAATTCTTACATAGACTGTTCATTTTTCTTTATGTTACATTTTTAGGAATTAAATGGCTAAGACAAAAAACAAACAAACAAAGCCAACTCATTTTAAAATCAGACAGAGATATCAAACTCCTTTCTACTAAAGTCACACCAGCAGGATCTGAGAGTGCCCTTCTTGGTGTCCCTTCCTGAACACTGTTAAACTTTTGTAGTCTCTTCGAGCAAGTGATGAACTCTGCACTTTCCTCTGTCTGCTAACCCCCTAATAATAATAAAACATTCGAGTAGCAGCCTTCTTGTTACTTCCATGGGGGACGCTCTAGCTGTCTTCATTCACACTGATTAAGGACATTTGGGAAGAATGCTTTTAAAGGGCCATGCTGTCAACAACTCCTGCCTGAACTTGGAGCAACAGAGCTCATTCTTCATTGTAATCTACTGAGGATGGTACCAGCACTGTTGCTTAGGACACACTTACACATGTAATCTGGAGATCAAAGACGGGACTGTTTGACCGTAGGCTTTTGTTTGTTACCCCTTCCCTTAATAAAGGTTTGTTACAAGGAAGTGCGGTGGTTTAAAAGAAAATGGCGCCCAAAGGGAGCAGCATTATTAGGAGGTGTGGCCTTGTTGGAGTAGGTGTAGTCTTTTTGAAGGAAGTGTGTCACTGCAGAGATAGGCTTTGAGGTTTCATATATGCTCAAGCCACACCCAGTGAGACAGACCACTTCCTGTTGCCTGTAAGCCAAAAGGTAGGAACTTGGCTATTTCTCCAGCACCATGCTTCCCACCATGATGATAATGGACTAAACTTCTGAAAGTGTAAGCCAGCCCAAATAAAAGTTTTTCTTTCTAAGAGTTACTGTGGTCATGGTGTCTCTTCACAGCAAACGAAACCCTAACTAAGACAGACAGCTACCTTTTCCTATTTAGAGTTGTCTTGACTCTAAAGTGGCTTCTTAGAGACTATCTTGTTGGTCCAGATTGGATCAGAGTGTCTTCCTCCTGGAATAACCAACTCCCTTTAACCTAGGAAATAGTATGGCATGGTTGAAACACCGATGGCCAGAGAGGATGAAGTGGCATCTGGGTAGTTCAGTGAAGTTATACCTCAAGTGGGAGCCAGGTAAAGACATCCTTCAAAGGAAAAATAATGTCCTGTATTCAGGATGGAAACTCATCCACGAGGATGATGAGGACAAAAGAAGTTGACATTCTATTTCCAAGGACAGCTTCCTCAGGAAGTTTCTGCTGGTGTTATAAGAAGAGTTTTCAATAAACATGAAGGCAGCATCATGTTTCAGAGCTTCAGGAGATCCCTGACTCTCCAGGTCCTGAACTGGAGGTCCTAGAACAATCTTCAGCTGTCAAGTTTTAAGGTGGATCCCACACTATGATTCCGATTTCAGCACATTATATTCAAGCATCAACACCTCAACCTTTACTGTCTCTAAATATAGGGAAAGTCCTTACACACAAGCCTTTGTGGAACTTCTTATTTGTAAAATAGAGATCTTTTGTAGCATGAATCTTAAAAGGTCTTATATTAATAAGACTGTTTAGCAATTTATGTTACAATCTTTTCTATTCTTTTTGTTTGTTTTGTTTTTGTTTTTTTGAGACAGAGTTTCTCTGTGTAGCCCTGGCTGTCCTGTAGATAAGGCTGGCCTCGGACTCACAGAGATCCAGCTGCCTCTGCCTCCTGAATGCTGGAATTAAAGGTGAGACCCACCACCGCCAAGAGAGATCTTTTCTTTTTTAAATACTCATTTAAAGGAGTGGGATAAAGATTTTAAAAAGATGATTCGGGCAAGGTATTCTGTGCACTTAGCCCTCAAAAAAAAATCTATTTAAAATACATGATATCCTTGCAAAGTGGAAAGAGCCCAAGAAAAAATGTTCTCTGTCCAGCTAAGTTTAGAAGCCATGCTGAGCTGGAATGCCAACTTTGCCAACTACTGTAATTGGAATTCCAGGTATAGCTCCTTCAGAATGGAAATTCCAACCCCTCTCATATTCAAAAGGAAACATTCCTTCTCTCTCTAAATTTATAGGCCCATTTATTTCCCGGGTACCCTTTCAAAATGCTCCACCGGTTCCTTGTGAAGTCTGCGGGAGCTCTACAAACTGTCTTCCATGAATAACAAACAGGATTGGTTCAGCTCTGCCTTTCCCTCCTGCCTGCTGCATACCATGGCTTTTCACAAAGAGTGAAGTTCTCAAATATTAATTGATCCCCAATCAGCCTTTGATCCCAAAGGCATGAGTTATCATTGACCAAGACACAGATCTCCTCGGAGATGCCTCATTTCTATTGATTCTTCAAAGCCTGCATCAAAATCCCAGCAACAAAATCAGAGAAGAGTAATTGGCAAGATCAAAGAGCAAACTGAAGAGGGGCAGAGAGGAGTAGGCCCTAGTCCTCTTATTTCCATTTCCATCTCAATGTGATAGCAAAGGCTGAAACGAACTGGAAGTGTGCCCGACAGCCAGAATAACCAGAGCTCCGGCCTCTCTCATAACTGTCGTCACAAGCAAGGATATGCTGATAAACAGAAGCTCCCAGAACTACCCAGGCAATGGTGGCAAACACCACACTTGGCAAGCAGGCTCTGAACTTCAAAAGGGACACAAATGAACCCCCTAAATCTAAGAAATCCATCCACTTAGCTATTTGGATTTACTATTTCCCAGTAAATAATTCAAGGGTGTGAGAGAAATGGATAATTAATCATAATAATGTAAGTTCACTATCTCTTCTTTGAAATACTGAGACCAAAGTGTTTTCAAATTGCAAATATTGTCAGATTTTATAGTATTTGCCTATATATCATGGGCTGCGTCTTGGTGTGAGACTAAAGTGTAAACATGAAATTCATTCATGTTTCATACACATCTCATATGCACAGACCTAAGGTAGATTTGCACAATGCTTTCAATGTCCCTATGTTGTGACTATAACCCATGGCATGACTTCATGGGCAGTGAGGATGCAAATACAAGCAACCACTCAAGCATACACTTTAAATGAGGCATTTGTAGGGCATGCAAATGACATGTCAATAAATCTGTTAAGGTATTTGTGGTTTATGATGTATAAAAATATACATTAACACAGCAAGGTGATTATAGCAATACCCAAGAGTTTTAATTGGTAGCATATGTCCATGAAATCAGCACTGGGAATACTGAGGTCTGAGGATCATGAGTTCAGGGACAGCCTGATCTACATTGTGAGAACTTGTCACACACAAAAAAGTGAGGTCCCACACAACAGTCGTAGATGCACACTCATAATGTGTTTAAACCAAAGAGACATTTATGAAACATTTATTGACAACATCCTCCTCCGTTTCCCCTCCTGGGATTACTGAACCGAATTCAAGATAAGTTTTTAGTGTGCATACCAAATTCAACAATTATCTGTGTTTGTGAGAAGGGGTCTTAAGTAGACAGCTGCTGATTCCGCACAAGCATCTCCACATTTCAGGCTGATCATGCATCTGCTGTCACTACATTAATATCAATTTTACGAGCAACTGCATCCTTCTATGAGAACAACTACTGTCTATGAGAAACTGCTGTCGTGCTGGCTCATAAACCCATGTGCGTCCAAACAAGAGCCTCTACAGTGAAGTCAGTGAGGCTCAGCAACTCTGCCTCCCCGTGGAAAACATCCTTCAATGGGAAATATTCATGCTCCTTTGAGAATCTAAATTTAATGAGCATCGAAATTTCAAAACAATTTATTATTGTTTAGCAATCTTGGTAAGAAATCTCACAAAATATTACCTGTAAAGCTTTCTATTTTAAGATCAAACCAAATGTCTTCATCCTTACAATTTTTATTTGTACATTTCCCCCATAAACTCACAGATTATGTGAAGAAATAACTACCGAAGAGCTATAATCAAACCCACTTACAGGGTTTCGTTCACAGGGCCACTGCAACATACATCACCCGCTAACCCTCAGCCACCAGCCTGGTGCTCCATTCTGTGTCTCATAAGGCAACTGGCAAAGCCAGTTAAATATGAGTGTGCATACCTTCAGGGGAGGAATCAGAAATGCATCCCTAGTGGCATGGGAAGCTGACTCCACAGCAACGCACACTACCACACCGCCACCACACATATATGTAGGAACACAGTCACAGAAGGGTCAGTATTGGATCTTTATGTCTGTGATCAACACATAGCCTGGAACCCAGTGGGAGGCACAGAGGCTTCGTTCAAGGAACTCCTATGTCAGCCAGAGGCCCCATGTAGAAGGGGAAAAACCCAGGATGCAGATTTAGGATGCTCTGGGTAACCTTGGCCGTAGGTCATCTCACCTGGACCCAGTGAAGCCCAACATCTGTCCACAGGCAGCTAGTTCTAAGATGGAGGAAGGTAGGACACATCAGAGTGCTCAGCATTGAGTACGTGTGCAGAACTTTCAGGTTATTTTCTGTCCTCCTTTACATAGTGACTCAGAAGCCATGAACATGCACGTTAGCAGATCCTGGGGCACGTTTCAAAGCTGGCGGCTATCATGCAAGGACTTGGCCAAGTTCCAGTTCAGATAATTATATTCCGTTTCCTGAATTTGCCCTGATGTTTCAACTAGTGACAGCCTTGTTCATTTTAATTTTTTTTTTTTTTTTACCTTTTCAGGGAAAAAAGTGGAAAGAATCTCTGTGAACTCTCCCCTCCCCCCCATCTTGCTGATACAGAAGAAAAGACCAATGTGACATGTGACCAAAGTAATGGCAGCTTTGGTCATGAACAAGATGATGGGTCTTGTGTGAACCTGCACACGGGGCCGGCTTCAGAGGACCAGAAAAAGACATCATAGAGAGAGTAAAGGCCCTGGGGATGAAATGAGGCAACTGTGTCATGATGCCTTTGTGGGATAATGATTGCACAGGTACCCTCTAGAGCTACAGTGGGCTAATAATTTATTCTAATTCAGGCAACTGAAGAAATGCCCTCCCTGCAAGTGTGTGCATTTTAATACTGTGGATCTAACCATTCTTTCATGGTTTGGACAGGGGCCATCAGCAGAGACCCAGGAAATGGAGCAACTTGCCAATTTCTTTGCATGCCAGGCATTCTAAAAATAAAGCAGGCTGCCAATGCTCAGATGGCCAAAAATGTAAACTCCAAAAGTATCAGTCTTGGGAAAGGATACAGGGGAAATAAAATGTCCACGCACCATTGGTGGGAAGCAAATTGGTTCAGATACTTCTCACAGCAATTTGGAAGCAGCTGATAAATCTAACACTGTGTCTCCCCACATTCCAGCAACTTGGCTTCTTAGACACATGCATATATTTTTCTCGTGGAGACACACACATGCTGTACCACAACAATAATTTTAATAGACAAAAACAGAGGAGGAGGCACCAAATGTTCAAAAATAAGTACAGGCTGTGATATATTCCCATGACTGAACACCAGGGATTGATCTTAAAAATGTAAGTGGAAATGGGGGGAAAACCAAAACAAGACGACAACCAGAGCTCAAAATCTACAAACTCTACATATGCAGACGCAGCCAGCTATGGACAGAAACAATCAGGAGCAAACAAGTCTTTACTAAGTACCTACCATTGCCCCTCCCTGCCCCCACTTACTATTACAGAGCCTTTAAACTGTACTCATTATTGTAAGTAGTCAAGAGCTGAGTCAAAGACTCAAGGAGAATGTGAAGACGATGCCCCCCCCCCCCTCCTTTTAGGGCATCCATGGACTTGATTCTGTGGACGAACTGCCATGGACATCACGGGACAGAAACACAGAAAAAATGGACACAGATGAATACCATTTATTAGAATATATGGAAGGCAAAGCTAACAGTGTCGCTAAAACTAATATTGTGAATACACACTGCTTATGAGAAACATAGTTCACACATGTATGTACACACATATACACATGCAAACACACATATACTTATGCATTTACACATATACATATACACACACAGACATGCATATACACATACCCACACACATATACACATACCCACATGCATACATACATACACACACACATACACATACACACACACACACACACACACACACACACACACACACACACACACACAGAGGTTATTTGTTGTGTTTCACTGCCCAGCATAGTAGATTTCTTAGTTTAAAAAAAATCCAGGCCTGGATCTTATGACAGTGGGAATGCTACCCCTACTTTCCCAAACTGCATCAAATGATTGAAGGGAGTGGGCATTTGACCCATCCTGATGATCCTGTCCAGGTTTTACCAAAGGCCAAGGACACAAAGGTTCAGGAGCAGTGGACAAGCAGGCACCTCCCAAGGGAAGGTAGGCAGATACATAACCAGCTTCTCTGCCATGGTGGTACCTGTGGTCTGCCTCCTTGGTCTCAGTTTACCCACTAAGCCACCTCCCCAGCCTATTAGCTTTTCTATAAAGGCCTTTTCTTCCCTCCTGTGCATTCTTAAAGTACTAATTTATACAGAGAAGGGACAGGCAAACCCGGTGCTGACAGATGGCTAAGGAAGGTATTTTATATTGGGTAGGTCCTACGTCTATTGGGTCCATACTGTTTGGAACTGTGTGACAAAAACTTGGGAACAGGCATAGAAACATACTCGATTTGGGAATGGAATGTGCCAACCTGCCGCATTTAATCCTGTGCTAATACTGAAAATAGAAATCCAAATGTCCCTCACACCTGCTCTGCATTTGCAAAGATATCAAAGGATCTACGTTTGCACACAGGCTGTGTGCTGTGGGGCGGCTAGATCTGGAACCCACATCTAGAGCCCATCAGAAAACTGTTGGCAGGACAGCTTCTCTCTGGGTCTCCCTCCCATCTTTCAGTCTGTGGTGTAAATGTGGCCCAGTGATGAACCCCCACATTCAAAAGGAAAGTGTACTTACTGCATGGGTGTCCTAAGACCTTAACTTCATCAATAGCAAGGTAGCCGTGGTGTCCAGAGGTTACCACTTCAAAAATCACCTGGAAAATGAGGCGAGATTAATGTCATTAACTCATTTTTATAAGATTTTTTTAGCAAGTGTCTCCTATGAGGAATAAAAGTTCACTCATCCTCCATTTATTTTTCCCAGCACCTGTAAAGCAGTTAATGGCTAACACTTGTGCACCACTGTTTCAGGCTCTCAACCCCAAGTATGAGTAAGACTGAACCTGGTCTAGTCCAAGGAGGTGTAAGGGCAGAGGCAGGGCCATATAGCACCTGCCTAAGGGGTCATCTGCGCAGTAATGGGAAACCATGGCTGAGGACAGATACAGGGAAGAAAGGGTCATGGAGTCATTTTCAAGGGTGGAGTAAAGTACTAAGGCCTTAAAAAAAAAATCAGAAAACTGAAATGATGCAAAGTAAACCATCGCCCAAAACAATAAAGTTCTCCTATCTGTGATACTCATCCCCCGACATATTGTGATCTCTTGATCGAGGGGCAGGGTTAAGGTTTAAGCTTCTTTAGGAAACATTTCTGAAGGCCTCTGCCTAGAATGAGACATTTGGGATCCTAGGTTTTTACATTTAAGAGTAGGAGGGAGGGATGAGGGGGAGGACTCAGGAAGGGGTGGGATGAGGGGGGAAGTGAGAGGAGAGATGAAGGGGAAGAGCTTGTTGTTGAAGAGCTATACTATTTGAGAATCTATGACAAATCCAGGGAACCATGGCAAAGAACATACTTGAAGTACGAGAACGGGGGGTGGGGGGAGGAGAAAAGGAAGGAAAAAAAAGAGAAAGGAGGAAAGAGGGGAGGGAGGGAGGAGGGAAGAGAGAAAACAAGGCCATTAGTTATACTTAAGGAAAGTGCAGGGTGCTTATGATGGCTAATTGTGATGCCAATCTGACTGGGCCGACGACTAGAGCATACCTTTACGCTTGTGAGGGTTTGTGAGGGTGTTTCTTGAGAGGGATAAGTAATGGGGACACTGATGCTAAATGTGGTGGCACAATCTCACAGCCTGGGGTCCAGATGGAGAAGGGGGGGAAGCAGGAAGCCTGAAAGGCAGGCACCCCTTCTCAGCTTCTGGGCCGCCACAGTGGCAGCTGCTTTCTTCTACTTATCTTCACCACAGTGGGCTGACGAGTGATGTCAGGAACCACGCTCGCGTTCCTTCTAGGTCTGTGCTGTCTGTGTTAATCATTTTTACCGTGTAGGTAACAGCACCCAGCACCACTAGACAGGCATGTGCCAGGGCTGCAGCCCATGAGGAGTCGGTGTTAAGAGGCTGAAAGAAGAAAGTGAGCTAACACTGTAAAGAGGGTAAAAAACATGCACAGGTAGGCATGATCATGACCGGGTCCTACAGGCCAAAGGTCAGTCACATGCAATGGTAGGCATGATCATGACCGGGTCCTACAAGGGCAAAGGTCAGTCATGGCCGGGTTACAGAAGATAGCTTGGAGGACAGGAAAACCACTTCCCATTCACATGGAGATGGGATCAACTGCACTTTAGATGAAGATGTGGGAATTCAAAGGAGAACAATAAAAGTGACTTCCGCAGTGTTTAAAAAAAAAGTTTTAAGTCATTGCTGGGTCCCGCAAGAAGTAGAGAATGAAGGAACTGGTGATATCAGCCTCTGGGAGTGAAGGGGACATTTGAAAATGATTAATCCTTAGAGAAAACAAGACTGAAAGGGATGGGAGATGTACAAGGCTACCAGTTTGCTTATCCTAAGGAATGAACTGAAAGTATCAACACAACCAAGTAATTGTTCTCTTTTTATTCTAGAGAAATGAAAACTTTCATTCACATAAAAAGCCTGCACACAGTTACCAAAGCTCTATTATAAAATCCAAAGAATACAGACACCTGAGAAGTCTTTTAATTAATGAATGATTACACAGACTGTCCCAGCATACCACAGACTGCTACTCTGCAATGAAAAAGAACTAAATACTGTCATAATCAAAAGCATGAATCAATCTTCAGGGAATTGTGCTGGATTTAAAAAAAAAAAAGCCAGTCCTAAAAGATTACATGCCACCTGATTCCATGAATGAAATATTCTGCATTGTCAAACTTCAGGAAATAGAAGCCAGACTAATGGCTGCCAGGAGTAAAGGACAGGGGAAAAGTGGCAGGAGGGAGGTGAATGGTCTTTGAAAAGGGCAACTTAAGCCATCTCTGTCAGTTCCTACTATCAGCATCTTCGTCGGTAACTGAATCGTAAAGAATTAAGCGTGTGTGTGTGTGTGTGTGTGTGTGTGTGTGTGTGTGTGTGTGTGTGTCTGTCTGTCTCTCTGTGTGTGTGTGTGCATGCATGTGTGTGTATGCATGGATATGTGCATACATGCAGTGATATGCAAGTATTAGAAAACATGTGGAAGTCATAATAAGCACTGAACATTCCATCATGCCAATACCTAGCTGTGATGTCATACCGGAACTGGCAAATTATTCCCACTTGGGGAAACCGGGTACCATGTCAATGGGAGCATCTTCATTAGTTTTTACTGTTGTGTGCCACACTGATTACAAAGCAGTTTAGTTTAAAAAGTAATTATGTAACTATTTACTAAGAACACATTATGTGCACGATGCAGGTACCACTCCACAAACATATCAGTTTATAGAAAGCACAGTCCAAATATATTACATGAATTTTTAAATTAAAAAAATAATAAAAGGGAAAATTTTACAAGAATTTCATATTTCAACAGAATGAGTAGTCTGGATATAACGTGTTTGTCTGAAGCATGCAGTGAGTTGCAGTAATCTTAATCTCCATCTGTTTCCAAATGTTCATGCTCTTGTTCCTGCACACTGAGCAAAACCTTGGCTCCTAAGAGTGCTTTGTTTGTGTTTATGCAAAATCAGAGACAGCAACCCACCGACCCGACCTCCAGATGGAAATGTTGAAAGCAGGGGTCCACCCTGCAAGCACAAAAACCCAGAAACCCAGACTCACAGCTCTGCACCAGAAAGCCCTGATAATAAAACAACACACGTGTGGGAGAGAGGGGCCGCCCAGAAGAGCAGAGATGAAATAAAACTCTGCCCTGTTCGTAAGTTTAATATGTTGTTTTCCACTGGTGATCCAACAGAAAGGAAAAACTGCCTGGATGCTCCTGTGTGGGACCAGGGTAATTTATTTCTTTACGTCTAAGTTCTGCAAGAGGACGAATGAGGGGCAAAAAGATGAATGTCAAAAGCAGGCATAAGAAAATCATTTTTGAGGTCCTAAAAGCAGGTTCGCCTAACAGTCACCAGCTGCAGCTCCAGAGGTGGCAGCAGGCTTTGCAGAGACCTGTCAGGTAGCTCAGTGAAGTGCCCACTGTGCACTCCAGCCAGGGAGGCAGGGAGGCTAATGGCACATCTTCACCTCCCCCTCAGCTCCTCTAAAAGCAATCCCCCAGTCTCATTCCCTGCTTTGTAGCAGACCACATGTTGAGGTCTCTCCTCACTCTCTGCCCCCATTCCCAGGGGACTAAACAGATCCTGGTGGAACACTTAGATTTCCTCTGTCTTGTGACCACCCCCCTCATTCCCCCTACCCAGATCACCCTCATTTCTAAGTGTCAGTTCCCAATACCTAGAACTATATTTCTATCTGAACCCCCAGCGGTCACAGCTAGAAGGATCCCAGAAGAATTTCCTACCCAGAAACACACAACCACCACACTTTCTTAAGAAGCAGAGAGGGCAACAGGCACCAAGGAACAAAACACCCACCCAACAAGACAAGACCAGATACCAGCACCTAGAATTATAATCTTCCCAACCCCAGGTGTGTAGACACCAGCGTAAAAACACAATAACAGCCAGGACAATATGTCTCCACTAGAGCCCAGAACCCTACCACAACCCTGACCTACATCATAGAGTTCAAGTTAAATATTATGGATGTTTTAAAGATTCTTGATATACAATTCCAGGTTGCTACTTGTAAAGACTATATTTGTTTACATGATCACCAGGAATATATGAGAGAATATCTCATTTATCCATCAATGCATAATGTTTTAATTTTAATATAGTGTTATTACCTGAGCATATTTAGACACTGTAGAGGAAGGAAAAGAAACACACACAAAAGGCACAAAAACATTATCAACAAAATCATAGAAGAAAATATCCCTAACCTGAAGGAAATGCTTATCAAGGCATAAGAAGCATACAGAGCACCAAACAGATTCGACCAGAAAAGGAAATCCTCTTGGCACACAATAATCAAAACACTCAACATACAGATAAACACTTGCAGCAAAGTAGTTGGATACAAAATTAACTCACAAAAATCTGTAGCCCTCCATATATAAATGACAAATGGAATGAGAAAGAAATCAGGGAAACAACACTTTTCACAATAGCCTCAAACAATACAAAATATCTTGGGATAACTGCAACCAAGTAAAAGACTTGTACGATAACAACTTTAAGACATTAAAGGAACTGAAGAAGACCTAGGATGGAAAGATCTCCCATGTTCATGGGTTGGCAGAATTAAATATAGTAAACTCGCCTATCCTATCAAAAGCAATCTACAGATTCAATGCAATCTCTACCAAAATCCCAACACAATTCTTCACAGACCTTGAAAAGATAATTTTCAGCTTCATATGGAAACACACACACACAAAAAAAACCCAGGATAGCTAAAACATTCCTGAACCACAAAAGAGCTACTGGACGATTCACTATCTCTGGTTTCAATTTGTACTACAGAGCTACAATAATAAAAACAGTATGGTATTGATACTAAAATGGACACATTGATCAAAGGACTCAAAATGAACACCCAGGCATAAACTCACACACCTCTGGAACCTGATTTTTTTTCTTTATAATGAACCCAGAAATACACAATGGAAAAAAAGATGGCATCTTTAACAAATGATGCTGGGCAAACTGGATGTCTGCATATAGAAGAATTCAAATAGACCCATACTTAACACCTTGCACAAAACTCGACTCCAATGGGCCAAAGATCTCTACATAAAACTAAATACACTGAACCTGATAGAAGAAAAAGCAGGCAATAACCTTGAACTCACTGGCACAGAAAAAGACTTTCTGAACAGAACACCATTAGCACAGGCAGAAAGATCAACAATTAATTAATGAGTTATGAAACTGAGAAGCTTCTGCACAGCAAAAGGACACCACCCTTTGGACAAAGCCTACAGAATGAGAAAAGATTTTATACTAACTACACATGCAACAGAGGGCTAATATAAGAACTCAAAAAACTAGGTATCATGAAAACAAATAGCCCAATTATAAATGAGGTGCAGATCTAAACAGAGAATTCTCAAAAGAAGGAACTCAAAATGCTAAGAAACACGCAAATGGTCAACATCCTTAGCTATGAGGGAAATGCAAATAAAAACTACTTAGAGATTGCATTTTGTGTCTGTTAGAATGGCTAAAATTAATAAAACAAGTCACAGCTCATGCTGGCTAGGATGTGGAGTAAGAAGAACACTCCTCTATTGCTGGTAGGAGTGCAAACTTGTACAGCCACTATGGAAATCAGTGTGGCAGATTTTCAGGAAGATGGGAATTGATCTACCTTAACATTCAGCTATACACCACACACTTGGGCATATACCCAAAGGACACTTCATCCCACCACAGAGACACTTGCTCAACTATGCCCACTATTGCACTATTCATAATAGCCAGAAATCGAAAACTCCCTCGCTGCCCCTCAACAGAAAAGTGTATTAAAAAATGTGGTACATTTACACAATAGAGTAGTACTCAGCTATAAAAAAAATGAAAATGTGAAATTTGCAGGTAAATGGATAGAAGTAGAAAAAAATCATCCTGAGTGAGGTAACAGAGACCCAGAAAGAGAAATATTTGCTTATATGAGGATATTAGCTGTTAAGACAATGATAACCAACTATTAATACATAGAACCATAGAGTATACATATAGAGAAAGGAATAGGTAGACCTCCCTAGGAAAGGGAAATAGAATAGATAGTTAGGGATGGATGGGAGGGTACTGGAACAGGAGGACCAAGTGAGGAGGAGGGGGCAGAGATAGGAATGGGAGAGGGAATATGAGGAGAAACAGCAAAACTAAGGGCCATTTGAGCAATAGTATGAAAACTTAATACAGTAGAAACTTCCTAAAATACATACATATATGAAGGTAATCTAAATGAAGTTGTCAAATAATGGGGAGTGAGCACCCAACTGGATATCTCTTGCTACCAAATGGAGCTTCCAGTATTAAGAATGGGTTACATCTAATTGAGTTGTTGGTCAAAGGGGTCCCACGAAATCCCCAAACAACGCAGGCTGTTGCCAAGACTGTAAGATGCTTTCCACAAATTGACAACAAGGCCCCATTGCTGATGACAATACCCATACATTGGACACATAAAAGTTGATTCAGTGACCACATGGCGCCTTCACCCCTACATGCTATTATTTTTGGTACAGGAAAGTTCTCTGAACACTACCAAAAGGGAAAGGTCAAGAACAACCCAGCCACAAACCCTTGGATCTACAGTGGTGTCCTGCTTGCAAGATATGCTAGTACATTGGTGGCACAAAGCTTATGGGGATAAGCAACCAATGTCTAATTTGATTTAAGGCCTACTCTCTGGGATGGAACCTGTATCTAACATGGCTTGGGTAACCATGAACCTGAGATTAGACAGCCCAGGGACCTAGGACAAAACCAAATACTACTGTTCTAAAAATACTTTTAAGTAGTAATAAAAAAAATGACTCCTAATGACATTCTGCATGCTCATAGATTTGTGTCTTGCTCAGCCACCATCACAGAAGCCTCTTCCTGCAGCAGACGGGAAGAAATACAGAGACCCATAGACAGACATTAGCCAGAGAGTGAGAAACCTTAGAATACTCAAGTCCCAAAAGGGATGTGTCTATTAAATCCATCTCTTAGGGCTCAAGGAACCCTGAGGAAGAGGGGGCAGAAAGAGTGTATGAGTTAGAGGGGTTGGAGGACACCAAGAATACAAGGCCCTCTAGATCCACATGATCACAGCTCCTATGAACTCAGAGACTGAGGAAGCATGCACAGGACATTCACATGTCTACACAAGGCCTTTTATGTATATCTTATGGCTTCCAGTTTGGTGATTTTATAGGATTCTTGAGTGTATAAACAAGTGGGTCTCTGATTCTTGTGCCTTCTCTTGGGTTCTTTTCCTTCTGTTTGTTTTGTCCAATTCCAATGTGTTCATTTTTGTTTTATCTTTTATATTATTCTTTAAATAATAAATGAATGAATGAATAAATAAACAAACAAACAAATAAATAAAAGTGGTAACCGCCGGGCAGTGGTGGCGCACGCCTTTAATCCCAGCACACGGGAGGCAGAGCCAGGCGGATCTCTGTGAGTTCGAGGCCAGCCTGGGCTACCAAGTGAGTTCCAGGAAAAGGCGCAAAGCTACACAGAGAAACCCTGTCTCGAAAAACAAAAACCAAAAACAAAAGTGGTAACTACTAGACAGCCAAAGGTGCTGGCTACTGATACCATTACCACCAGGCACTTAGGAGCATTACCACTTGGATCATAAAAGATTTTGAGCAGAGTCTACTACCAAACACCTGGAGTCCAAGTTATTTGTGAAGTTGAGGCAGGAAAATACTTTATCCCAGGAGTGTAAGTTCAGTCTGGACTCTAGCATAGCAAGACCTGCCCTCAAAACAATCACAAAATGGATTTTGAAAGGTTAAAATCAGGCCAGCTCTCTCCAGCGGGCTGCCTCTGCTGTGAACCAGAGACTTTCAGAATGTGCTTACCAAAGGCGGAGACTTAGCAATGAGGTGCTTGAGATAACCATGAGAAACAAGAAGAAATGATCTTTAGCAATATTTGTAAGTGTATGCTCACATATGCAATGTGTGTTTACATATGTAGACGTGTTTACATATGCAAACATACACAATGCATAGTCATTATCTACACAGAATTTCCTAAGTACACCCATTATGTGTTTAGACAGGAGGGAGGTTACCTGCTACAAATTTAAAGCAATATGCTCCATGTTTCTTCAACAACTGAGACACACTTTTTAGAAGCTGTTTTACACTGGTATTTTTAATTAAGAGCTTGTGTGTGCTCTTGTGTATGCACACACCTCTGCATGTGTGTACGTGAGCACAGTGTTCACAAAAGCCAGAAGAGAGCTAGCACTGGAGTTACGGGCAGTTGTGAGCTGCTACATGGGTGCTGGGAACCAAGTTCACGTCTCTGTAAGAACACTAGGGTGCACGCTCAACTGCTGAGCTGTTTTTTCAGCCCGTGAAGCATATTGTTTAAAGAGGTGTTTTCTAGCTCTCTCTTAGTACCCAGTAAAGGGCTTTGAAGGTTTGACCTTCATCAGTCAAGCTTACATCCAGCACAATGGTTTCAGTACAAACCATGGCTACTAGGAGCTCGGGTTTATCCTAGCAAGCAGCAGGTTGTTAAGGAAGACACCTTGACTGCGAAGAGACCCACTATGAAATTTCTAAAAAGCAAAAGGGTTAAAACATGTCAAGAGGCCCACCTTCAATGGGCTTTTTGGACACGCATTTTAGAATCCCATAAGAAGGTTCACTGTCATCAATTATTGCCATCCTGGCCAGCTTTCCAGTTTGTACTCTTTCAAGTCAGAGTCTTACTAAGGAAGATACAAGATCTAAAGTGGTATTTTTGTCTCTTTGCCTTTTTTTTTTAAAATCAGTTAAGGCACCCTTTTTGTTAAAGGGTAAGAATTGCTTTGGCGAAGCTCTGCAGATGTATGCAGAACACAGAGTCAGCCACAGCAATGCCTGCAAACCCCAATGCTCAGGCCCAGAAAATATCACCATCAGAGAAAACAATACCATGGAGAAACCAGCTATACCTTTGGAAAAACAAAGTGGACCAGTGTGAGGATTTGATCTACAGACTTTACCATCTAGTTTTCCAAAGTCAACCATGATGAGTACCAACTGGTCTACCACCTAAAAGACCAATACCCTGACTCAGAAAAGTTGAATAATTTTTCTAAAGTCACACAAGATAGCAGGACTAGAATGTAATCTGAAGCCTATTTCCCCTTCAAGTATGGATTCGTATCATGATACCAAAATATCAGGTATAAACAGATCTGTAACATGTATCGCCCATGTATACACATGTACATATAGTACAAGAAACACAAGTATTACAGGCTTTCTTTACTGCAGTGCTCTTGACTATGAAGGATGGGGTGGGTGGACAGTGACATGAGCTATGAGAGAGGGATTTTAAGCCACAGATGAAGATTTTGGTTGACATGTGGAAACATGAAAGGGGGCTGCCGACAAAGAGGATGTTCTTGGGCTCTGATTAATTTGTTTGTATGCAAATTACCCGAAAGGTAAAGGCCAATTAGGAGCTGGCCCAAGAAACCAGGAAGGGTTCCCAACTAGACCTATGGTTCTGTCCAGCCCCTGTTCCAGTGAATGTGTGGGAAATGGAAAGAGGAAGTGAGCCCAGTGTTTCTTAAGACCTGGTGGGCAGGGTGAATCCATTTACATCCTGTGGTTTCCAGGGACTACCTCCATAGTGCTAGGTTTAGAGTCATGCTCCGCCACACCTGACATATGAAATAATTGTAACAACATAAAATTTTAAACAAGAATTGGCAAACAACTGCCAGGGGCCAGATCTGCCCTCCCCCCTGTTTCTACTTTGATATCAAGCTCAGGATAGTTTTAGAGCTCTCAATGGTGGGAGGAAAAGTCAAAGTGATACTGGAATTTGTGTGATGGAGAAAAACAATACGAAATTCCAATTTCCACATCATGAATAAAGTTTTATTGGACTGCAGCCATGTTCGTGCATTTACATTTTGGCTTTGGCTGTTCCCAGACAACAACCGCAGAGCTGACTAGTTGCCACAGAGACCGTCTGGGCTGCAAAGCCGGAGATATTTACTATCTGTTTTCAGAGCCTTTCCCTGCTTGGCTTTCCAACACACTGTCATTACTCTGGTTAACAAGAAAGCACATGGCAAAAGCAATACTTTGTCACAGCTAAATACAATATGCCTGCCACTCTAGTAATGCCAGACAGGACCCCTGCTGCCCTGGTTTTCAATTCTATTGCATAGGTGTTATTTTAAAAGCCCACCATGGCTTGGAATATCATAACCAATCTTTTGAGACAGGGAATTGCAACCTGCCAAAATCAAATAATAAATGCTAATTATTTTATAGGCCCCCCCATGCCATACAAAGTAAAACAAAATCCAATGCACAAGTCAAAATTTTCTCTGTATAAAAAGAACTACTGAGCAAATCTAATACTTAAACATTAATGTCTCACCCTCAGTTCCCATTTCCTACTGCATTCCCTGGTATCAGGTGGCTTTGGATTACACACTGTTGTCTGTGGGCTCCCATTTCCATTCTTCTGCTGTAATGAAACACTCTCACAAAAACCAGCTCAGGGGAGTAATGATTTATTTTAGCTACACTTGCAAGTCACAGTCCATGGCTGAGTCAGGCCAGGAACTTGAAGCAGACATGTCTTAACGTTACTATTGCTGTGATGAAGCTCCGTGACCAAAAGCAAGTTGGGAAGGAAAGGGTTTATTCTGCTTACATATCCTAAGTCACAGTCCACTGAGGGAAACCAAGTCAGGGACTCAAACCAGGCAAGAATCTGGAGGCAGGAGCTGAGGCAAAGGTCATGGAGGGGTGCTGCTTACTGGTTTGCTCCACCTGCTTTCTTATAGAACCCAGGACCACCAGACCAGGGATAGCACCACCCACAATGGGATGGGCCTCCCTCACTAATATCTAATTGAGAAAATGCCCTACAGATTTGTCTACACCCTGATTTAAGAGAGGCATTTTCTTAATTGAGGTTACCTCCTCTAAGACAACTTCAGCTTGTGTCAAGTTGAAGAAACTATCCAGCTCAAGAAAGCACTGAGGAACACTCCTTGCTGACCCCTTCCCTCGGGCTCAAGCTTACCTAGCTTTCTGTTCTTGGAAAGTATAGAAAGCCCAGGACTATTTGCCTAGGGATGGAACCGCCCACTGTGCTGGCCCCTCCTACATTAATTAACAACCAAGATAAACTCCCACAGACCAATGTGATCAACAATATTTCTCCTTAACAGAGGCTTCCCTCTCAGAGAACTCTGGGCTGTGCCAAGTTGACAATTAAAAGTTAACTAAGATACTTGACTTTTAACAAAAACATACATTTCATGTGTAAGTAGATATCTTAGTTTGGGTCTCGGTGGCTGTGATAAAACACCATGACCAAATGCAATTTGGGAAAGGGTTTATTTGGCTTCCACATCCCAATCATACTGTATCACTGAAGGATGCCACGGCAGAAACTTAAGGCAGGAATCCAGAGGCAGGAACTAAAGCAGAGACCACGAAAGCATGCTACTTACAGGCTCACTTTCCATGGCTTACTCAGCTTGCTTTCTTAAACAACCTAGGACCACCTGCCCAGGGTTAGCAAAGCCCACAGATGGCTAGGTCTTCCCATATCAATCATTCATCAAGAAAATGCCCATAGACAGTCCACAGGATAATCTGATACATGTGATTCCTCAATAGAGGGGCCCTCATCCAAGGTGACTCTAGTTTGTGTCAAGTACAATCTAGCCAACAGTGGTTGTATGTGTATGTATCTGTTTGTGTGTATACACTTGTGTGCACATAAATTTGGAGGCTGGAGGTCAATGCCAAGTGTATCCCTCAACTGATCTCCACTTTATTTTCTGAGACAAGGTTTCTAACAGAACCTGCCGCCCAGGAATTTGGCTAGACTGGCTGGACAGCAAGCCCCAGGATTCCGCCATCTCTATCTCCCCAGGGATGGGATTATAAGAGTCCACCACTGCACTTGGCTTTTGACTTGGGTGTTGGGGATCTGAATTTGTGGCAAGCAAGTTATAGCCAGACATCTTTCCAGTCTCCCCCACCCACCAAACAGAATGTCATCACCTAGCCCCATCTACACTGTGATTGTATGACAAAATCAGAGTCATCCTTACTGCAGAATAACTTTATTGCAATATTTAATTTTATGTCCTCGTTGTTTCTTGGACCTGGCTGAATGTAAAACAGAATCCATCTTTATTACTTAGCAACTCTTTGTGCTGTAAATTTGCAACCTCCCTAAAATTTCTATGTAGCCCTCAGATCAATCATTGGAACACTTTGATGGTCATTTGTGGACATGCAGAGAGTAGCAAAGATCTGAACTGCCTCATGCACAGGGTCCTAGCTGAGGTCAAGCAAGGCAATGCTGTCTCCTGCGAGCTTCCACATGGTTTAAAAAAAAGTATCCTTATGATGGCCTTTGCCTCTCACAGTAGGGATGTTTGTATTCGTGATTTTGCATTTTAAAACGGCTCCAAATGTAGTGTTGAAATGCTGTTGGCAACTGATCTTAAGTGTAAGAGGCTGTGATGGGCCCTATAGGGGAAACATTTGTGCTAAATAAGGTTTAGTCAGGTAAGAGGAGTAGTGTGGTTATAGGTTCAGTGTTAACAAAATTAACATAAGCAATTGATGAATTAACATAAGCAAGGTCATGAATTGATGGCTGACCAAACACACCGTGACTAGAGGCTCCTGGGAACCACAGATGCCATGGTACAGTACAGGAAGCTCCCATATCCCTTGGTTCTATATCCACAAGTTCAATTGAAGATGGAAAATGTTTTAAGACAAAAATTTAGGTCTGTATGAGACAAACACTGATTTCTGGGCACCTTCAGGGAGGTATGGCCCTCCGCTGCTTTCATTCCCCAAATAATAGTATAACACCTATTTATGTAGCCTGGCACTATGATAGTAGTGATTTTAAGTAATCCGGACAGGATTTAAAGATTAAGACCACAGGAGGATATGCTTGGGTTATATGCAAATGCACTATCATTTTAAAGAAAGAACTTGAGCTTTCATTGATTTGAGCACATGCAAAAGGGAGGTGGTCATTGTTCCAGACCCAACCCCTCCAGGGAGATGACCACATGCACTAAGTCAGTGTTCTACAACTACAGAACCTGACTGCTGCACAGATTGAGAGTTCCCTGTACTAGTGTTTGGGTTATTTTAGATTCCTGTGTCTCTTATCAGACTCTTCCTGGTGGCTCAGATATCTACAACTGGAGGACAGACTCAACATTCACTCATCATCTCCACTAATGTCCCAGGAGACGGATACTGCTTGCCCACAGTCCTTGGAGACTTTGGAGACAGTCACTTGCTGCTAGATAGGCTGAGCCACTGGGTGTGCCCTCCTTAGCTCTCCAAATGCCCTTCTGGCATTAGCCTGTCTGCACGGCGGATGATGTCAGTTCCTCTTCTAGGTGATGCCTGCCAAAGAAGGAGGAAGCTACTGAACACCACAACATTCTCAGCCTCCCTGCTTCAGAAAGGAGCAAAATCAGCCCTCCTACTGCCATTTGCCCCTGTGTGTGAGCAAAGAGAAGGGTTTGCTCACCAACACCAAGGAAAATGTTCATGTGCAAATCACCTGTCAGCGCCCTAGACACCCAGTTAAAGAGTGTGTGCCTGTCTTCACTTCCTAGCTGGTTTTAACTTAAATAAAACCCAAAGGTGGGTCCTACCCATTTTCTATAGGTTTTATTCTGCTTTGCCAAGTGAATTCAGTAAAGAAATGTGAGGGCTGGGGGGATGGCTCAGCAGTGAAGAGTGGGTACTGTGCTTGCAGAGGACCCGAATTCAGTTCCTAGGCCGTATCAGGAAGCTGATAGATGCCTGTAACTCCAGCTCGAAGCATCTGACATGTCTGACCCCCATGGTCACCACCACTTATGTGCACATTCACACACACACACACACACACACACACACTTAAAAATAAACCTCTAAAATATAGAGAAGCAGAAACACAAATAGTAAAACACTTCTGTAACATAACAAAACCAAAGAAAATTTTATCACATTAGGAAACAGGAGCAGGCTGCTATAGCTCAACCACAGAGGGCTTGCTTAGCCCCCCACAAATTCCTCAGTTCCATCTTCACTGCAGAAAAGGGGTGAGGGTAACTCTTTATCTGTGCAGGGCAGCACACACCCGTAATCCCAGCACTCAAGAGACTAAGACAACCTGAGCGATATTATAATACCCAGTTTCAAGCCAGAACAGTAACAAAATACAAAAAGGAAGACAACAGAGTAGTGTAATTCACTGCTCATTTTTATTGGTGTACTATTGGAAAATATGATAATGTTTTTGTTGCCCAAAGACACTCATGGGACAGCAACAGTTCAATGGAATTCATTATTGGTGCTTTAGAATGCTCTTTATTCCTTTAATTTATTGATTGTCATGCTGGCGTAAGGCAATCAGGGTCTCACTCACACCAGGCAAGGGCTATATGACTAAGCTGTATGTCCAGCATCCATGTGTATTCCTGAGAGTGTGTGTGTGTGTGTGTGTGTGTGTGTGTGTGTGTGTGTGTGTGAGAGAGAGAGAGAGAGAGAGAGAGAGAGAGAGAGAGAGAGAGAGAGAGAGAGAGAGAGAGAGAGAGAGAGAGATGTGAGTGAGTGATATCTTTCCCTTTAGAGGAATATGATATGATCACAGTTCATCTCCTCCTTATATACAGCAGGATACAAGAAAATTAAAGTAGAAAACAAAACAAAAACAGGAAATTACAAGAGGCAGTTCTGATAAGCAAGCAGCCGCCGCCACCCAAGGTGTGGGAGTGCCCACAACAGCGGAGGTGCCCATCTTTGATGTCAAATACAAGTTGAGAATGAGATTTAGAGACCTGGCAAGTTTTTCAAAATGAAGAGACACAGTGTGAAGATTAAAAGACCATCACACAAATTACAAAACCTCTGAAATGCAGGTCCAAGTCAATAATAAAGTGAGAGCCTCCTGGGTCCCCACTAGGTTCTTAAACCAGACTGTTCAGCTTGTAGAAGAGCAGAATGCGGCGGAGTATGGGCCAAATGCTCATGTCCATGCTGGAGGGACATTATACCTCACTGTCCCATCCAATTCCCCAGGGTGTCCCAAAGCAAAGGCAGGAAGCGATTTAATTGTCCTGCGCTTAGAGTAAAGACCATAGCCGTGGAATTTAGTGAGTGGCGGTATGTGCTGTTTTTCAGATGCACGTCAGTTCCGCATTTCCCAAGCATGCTTCAGGGAGCAACAGACTCATGAGATGCTCTGCAAAAGCCAGAGCTGATGCCAGACTCCAGCTGGGCCCGCACCTGCCCTGTCCCCTCCTGGAGACTCAGAAACACACCTGGATTCCCCAGACAGCCTACCGAACAAGACTCAGTTCACCTTGACTAAATCTCACTGACCAGCTATTGCCTTCTGCAGCTGCTGGATGAGCAGAACATAGCTGTGGAAACCCCTTCTCGAGGTAGCCATTGCATACAGGCTTCTGGGAACCTACAAACTTGGGAGAAAATGAGTGGGCTGACTGCAAACGCAGTATAGAAACCCTGGCAGCTGCGCAGGGAACAATAGTCGACGCTAAATGTGAAGTGGCAGGTTAAGATCAAACCATCCCTATTCCCTCAACTCCTCATTTACCAGCAAAGCTGTCAGCTGGCAAAGGGTAAATCTTGGTTTAGCCTCCCCCGCTTACAGACTCCTTTGTGTCCTTCCTACACAAAGAATTTGAAATAGAGCTCAGATGCACCGCTCCTAATCTTCTCCCAGGGCCCTCAGCACACCTAAGGAACCCGATTTCATTGGGGGAGTGCCCCTGAATCATCACCCTCCTATTTGATGGCTCCATCCCCATTTTTTTTTTCCCCTGTTTACAGATGGATCTCCAGATCCTTTTAGGGAGCGGCCTGGGGGAGGGATTTCCAGGCTACCTGTGGGGTTTCCTCTTTACAAAGCTTACATGAAACATCCTGCCTTCCTGGCCTCGGCCTGAAATCACAATCACCTTCTTCAGAAGCAAGTCAGATTCCAGAGGCTCTGGGGGTGTGAGCATGATTAGAAAGAACACAGAGAAATCGATTGGCACTCTTTGGCTGCAGGGGCATCTGAAACATGGGCGTGGGGCGGGGGGGGGGGAGGAAGGAGGGGAGGCAGAATCAAAGGGGGGAACTGTTTCTTTTTATGATGACAATGAAGCCAAGGAGGCTGATGTGAAAGAAGAGTATCCTTCAAATGGCAGGAAGTCAATATCTAAAACCAGGGAAGCAGGTGCCCCCAGGCAGGAAGGAGCCTGTACATCACCACAGGCCCAGCAGGGCAGCTCTGAGGAGCAACAATTAGGCCACACATTAATTACGGAATTAAATATGTGTTAATCACCAAATACTTGACAATTTGTGTTTTAAGGAGCCATAATTAACCTGCAATTAGCTGTATTCCATGCAGGTTACCATTGTGAGTGTACCTGCACAGTACTCTCCCATAAATAGTAAGTGCCACACAAAAGGACTGCTGCAGAGAAAGACATAACCCTGAGAAAACATGTTTCAAAACTCTGTAACTGTCCACCGAAGGCCACGTTAGACGGCAATATCCAACTCTGCCTTCCCAAAGTGTGTTGTCTTTAACAACCCTTCATGATATTAAATAGGAAGTCCTTTTGAACAGTTCTTTTATCCATCTAAACTCATATTTACTATGGCCTGGGGGTGTAGCCTGTTGACAAAGTGCATGGCTAGCCTGCACCAGACCCTGGGTACACTCCACAGCACCACAAAACAAGCATATAAAACACAAATCCTCATTTGACTGGGGTCAAAACTATCCAAGAAATTATCAGTGAATATATCTTCATACTATTCCACAAGTACATAAATCTCATGTTACTTTTTGTGTTCTGGATAATCACTGCAGTTCCTGTTAGAATGCAGAAGTGTGTTGAGGGAGAGCTGACCCGCCTCCTTGGCAGAGGCATTCAAGAGCACTGTCTCCTTTAAATGCTCAGGTCCTCAGCTTTCGGGCTCAGAAATAACAGCTGAGAATATATCACATGGATGTCATTTCTCATGCACTGGGTGCCCCCAAGAAAATATAATATGTATGCGTAATACCACAGCTTCTTCAATATTTTGAAATTAGAACTATTAATCATCATAAATCAGGTTCATATCTTCTGCCGAGTATAAGACTCTATGTAGAGAAAACTATATGGGATTTTTCATGCAAAGCAGATGACCCCACCTCCACTATTCATATTTGTAAGAGCATCCAAAGACAACATCATCTCTCCTATTCCTGCTGCTCTACAGCTCACAGAAGCCCCACCTCTGTCTGCACTGGCCGCCATTAACCTGTCTCTTATCTATCTGACCACCACTTTGGAGGACACCTTGGGTGAGGAAATAGGAAGGAGGTTATGCCTAGTGGTGGTCTCCCTTTATTTCATCTCTGTTAATATATCCATCTCTCTTCTTGCAAGTGGACCAGATAACTCAAGTCTCTATGGTGGCTTTAAGGCTGATGGTTCCATGTCTAGTTATGTTTTTTTGCTGAGTTCTCCTGTATCATTTGGGATGTGCTATTGATTAAACAGCATATGTTGACATTAGGGCACTGGCTTTGGATGTTTACTGCCCCTCAGCAGAAAAGGGGAAACCGTGAGGGAATGCTAGCTCCACATGCCTTTGAGATGCCAAATGTTAATGCATTAAAGAGTTGCTAGAAATCCTTTCAGCTTGAAGGATGGCACGATGCTTAATGAAGCAGTCAATGCAACGGTGAAACACTAATGTCCAAAGTGCTAGTATCAGAAGGTGGGGCCTTTGTGAAGGGATCAGGTTGTGAAGATGGTGTCCCCATGATGGAATTAGCACACTGAGGAGAAGAGGCATCTGACCTTGGATTCCCGGACTTCCAAAAGTCAATGTCTGAGTTTAGGCCACCCCGCCGACGGTCTTGTGTTATTGCAGCTCAGTAGAGTGAGACAGTAGGAAAGCAATGTACCAACAGTACAAACCCTAAAGCTATGCACTCTTTTTTTTTTTTTTTTTTTTTTTTTTTTTGGTTTTTCGAGACAGGGTTTCTCTGTGTAGCTTTGCGCCTTTCCTGGGACTCGCTTGGTAGCCCAGGCTGGCCTCGAACTCACAGAGATCGGCCTGGCTCTGCCTCCCGAGTGCTGGGATTAAAGGCGTGCGCCACCACTGCCCGGCCGCGCTCTTTAATAATGTAAGCGAGAGAGGGAAAAGGGAGGGCTTTGGAGTTTGGTTTGGGTCCATAATTGGGAAGGCAAAGTATTTTATCAGTAGTTGCTCAAGAAAATAACAATGCACTGAAAATGACAATAGCCTGATAAATAGAACCATCCTATTGCAACTGTGGTTGAATAATCCCTTTGATAAGCCTGTTATCCTAAGACTGGGCATAAACTAAGCCATTTATTGAATATGCATGGCTCTTTAGCAAGGTATAAAAAAGACAAAACAGAAATTCTAACCTTGATTGTAGTCAACATCATACCAAACCATGATGAAAGGACTTACAAAAACCTACTCTATGATTTAGGAGGGGAGAGCTCAGGCCAAAGTAAAGGAGAACAGGACAAAGATGGGCAGGACACATGCTGACTGGTGTAGTGTGTCCCATTGGCCGGAGATGAGCCTGAGTGGGCTCCACAGGAAGGAGGAAGCACACCCAAGAAAGGCTTTCCTGCTCTGAGAAGGACCCACCACCACACAATAACCAGAGACATTAGTCGTCCAACATGGGAACATCCTGCACCCTTGCCCAGCCAACCCACTGCCTCTGCTTGCTGCTTAAACCCAGTCGGGAGGAAACCCTGCCCCAAAGGTCACATTTTTACATTATATCACTAACTGGCCACTAGTACATTTATATTAAAATAAGGTATTCATTAAATAGGATGATTTTCCTTCTTGAGGGAAAAACTAGTTTTTTAGAAGTAAAAATAATGCAAATGGAGAAAATTTATAATATGATAATACAAAAAGGGGGAAAATCACATTGTTATCTCATTGGCTAGGGAGATGTCACATTTTATGCATTTGTTTTATAACGTATTTGGTCTTTATTAGATATTTTTAATATAAGAATAAAATTAAATACATTGCTTTATACCTGTTTTATTAATTGGCCAGCAGAAGTTTAAATATATCACTTAATAATCTTCTTAAAATTTTCTAAAAGAAAAAAAAGTTAATGTAGAAGAGCTATTTGCATGCATGCATGTATGTGTACCACAAGAGTGCCTGGTACTAACGGAGGTTAGAAGAGTGTGTCAGATCCCCTGGGACTGTTAAAGGAGGCCTGGTATGGCCAGCACAGGCTCAGGCTTCTGCCAGAGCAGCTCTTCTCTGCTGAGCCAGATGCTCCAGACCACAGCATTATTTTCATTGGTTCCCAAACAAACTTTTGTGTTGAGGTAGTATAAATGAACAAATGTACTATTGCTGGAAACAATACTGCTTCTGATTTTGCATTTTTATAAAGGAGCTACTGTATATATTCTTGTTCTTATGGCTGACTATTTGTAATCACTCTTCGTTGTGTCTTTAGGGTAAATTTCTAATAGTAGCTAAATTTAGGTGCAATAAATTTAAAACTTACGGCCCAAAGTATAATCTAAAAAGAGGTTAAACATGCACCTGTGGAATGACAGTGCCTTCTGCACGTTTTAATTTCCACTCAACAAACATTTGTCATTCATTAAATGTCAGATATTATTTCAGGCACTTGGGTACAAAGAGGAGTTGAGGAAGGAATTTATAACCAGCCCATTTATTACCATTGTCAGCTGTGGGTAGAGAAGCTGGGCTTGAAGGATCTTGACTGTATGCTTGTGGTGGTTTGAATGATAATGGCCCCAACAGGTTCATATGTTTGAACACTTAACCCTCACCTGTAGAACTGTTTGGTAAGGATAAGGAGGTGTGGCCTTATTGGAGGAGGTGTGGCCTTATTGGAGGAGATGTGTCACTGAGGGCAGGCTTTGAGATTTCAAAACAATCATGCCATTCCCAGTGTCTTGTTTTCAGTCTCCTGGTTCTGTCTCAAGATGTAAGCTCTCAGCTACTGCTCTAGTACCATGCCTGCCTGCCTGCCACCATACTTCCTGCTGTGGCAGTCATGGACTCACCCTGTGCAATTATAAGCCCCACATAAAGTCTTTCTTCAATAAGTTGCTTTCATCATGGCATCTATGACAACCACAGAAAAGTAACTAAGACAGTAAGTTACTGCTTTTTTCTTAAAACAATATAAGCCTGGATAAACAGATTTGAATTATGTTTTTTTTGTTGTTGTTGTTGTACATATAACCATAAGACTTAAAAGATAGCCTGGGTCAAACTTACTATGGCATTAAAAAACAACTTCCTATACATTCTTTGATGATACTAATATAAACACAACTCATAATCATAGAAATTAGAAGATGATTTAAGACATGAAATGGCAAGACAGTGAAATACCTGGTAATAGTTGGGCCAGAAGGTGCTGATGGCCAGTTCTGCCCTGTGCCATGTGCGGGTGGGGTCTCCAGACATGTTCCAGATAGGGTTCCCCAACGGTCCATTATTCACCTTCACATAGACACTGAGTGACCCAGGAGCAGAGTTACTCTTGCTGGATACAAAGTAGTGAAAATCGATGCAGTGGGTGTCATTCTCCTTAAGCTGAGGCAAGAGTAGGTGAGCCCTCTGGCCCTCAGGTTTCCCAGAAGCATTCACCAGCATGAAGGAGCCTGTGGAAACAAAATCAGCGTGTCACAAACCAAAAGTCTCTGGAAATCCACTAACATTTACATGAATTGGCAATGTAATTACACATATTTCACTTAAGTTTAAAATAGAGAGAGGGTGTGCCTTTCTGTATAGCACAGGTTAGCCTTAAACCCATGAACCTCCTGCCTCAGTCTTGTGAATGCTGGGATTATAGGTATATGCCACTATAACTGGTATGCTTAAAACTCCAATTCCTTTCACACCTTTTTGGTTTGTTATCTTCTGCTTCTATGAACCCTTAACATGTTAACAAAGTCAATGAAGAAAACTACCGTGGAGATTACTTCAATGAGTCTGCTAGATAACAAGCATATTATAGACCATTCATAGACCTGCTGGGGTCAATCTGGTAGCCAGTGGCCACTTGCAGTTATTTACATTCAAGTCAATTAAAACTCTCACTATTATTCAGCTCCTCAGTCACAGCATCCACATTCCAAGTGTCCTATGGTTACATATAAATATTTGCCACTCCACTGGGTAATTATTAGACACAAAACCATCTCATTTTCTTCAGAAGTTGCACAGGGCACTCCTAACCTATTTGTACCATTTGTCAACCGCGGTCACTTTAACACAGCAGATCAATCCACAAACAAACATACAGGACACTAGAAAAGATATCTACATGCTTTGATTCCTAGAACCAAACAAGATGACTCTCTTTAACAGAACATTGAAAGGACCAAGTGAAAAACACAAGCATGGAGAGCCTTACCACATCAACAGGCTACTGCTACAGTATCACATTACAGTGTGTGTGCTCACCACTGTTAGTGTCTTAGACTCCCATATGGTGTCAACTATCTTTAATCCTAGTGTAAGATGGATTGGGGTCTCAGTTCTGGCAGCATCTTATTCATATGTTAGGATGAGTGAAAGACAAAATCAGAAGTTTGAGTCTCCAAATTTGCAATCCACCGTTTCAATAACCCATATGCCACCCGAACACAAAACCCACCCAAAACCTGGAAGGGAGCAATAGCAGCTATTTTAAATGAGAGCAAATTTCAAGGGATGGATCTCACATCTATCAGAGAAGGGCTATGTTTGGAATACATTTTAAACTAGTGAGGAACCTCAAGTATGATTTAGGAAAGACTAGAAAGTAAGAAAAGGTGGCACATGCCTCTGGTCCCAGCTACTCGGGAAGCTTGAGGCAGTAGAATTGCTTGTGACTAAATAAGACCTTGAAACAAGCCAGAGCAACATAACAAGCTGGTATTGTTGTAGAATATTATTTTGAGGTGTGTTACTTTTGCTTATGTTGCATTTCTTTAACTCTGTGAGGCTGTGTTACTGTGCCTGTCTAAAACACCTGATATTCTAATAAAGAACTGGCCAATAGCAAGGCAAGAGAAAGGATATGCAGGGCTGGCAGGCAGAGAGAATATACAGGAGGAGAAATCTGGAAGGAGATCTAGAAGGAGCCAGAGAAGGAGGAGGACTTCAGGGGCCAGCCACCCAGCGACACAACCAGCAAGCCACAGAGTAAGAGTAAGATTTACAGAAGTAAGAGAATGGGAAAAGCCCAGAGGCAAAAGATAGGAATTATTTAAGATAAGGAAAGCTGGTTAGAAACTAAGCCACACTAAGGCTGGGCATTCATAAATAAGGAAAAGCCTCTGTGTGTTTATTTTGTAGCAGCCACCTACCCCGAAAAAGGAGCAGAAAACCCCAACAACATGGTATCTCTAAAGAGAAAGCAAAGGAAAAGAAAATGAACACTCTGTGTGTGTGTGTGTGTGTGTGTGTGTGAGAGAGAGAGAGAGAGAGACAGAGACAGAGAGACAGAGAGACAGACAGAGAGAGAGAGAGAGAGAGAGAGAGAGAATAATTAAGGAAGAAACGTTAATGAATTTGAGAGGGAGCAGGGGGGATACGAGAGGAGATAGAGGAAGGAAAGAGGGACAGAGGTGTTATAAATAATGTGCTCATATATGAAACTCTTAAACAATTTTTAAAAACCCATCGCTGTAAAAGTAGCATGGAGAAAAGTAGCATGGAGAAACTCGATGTCGTCTAGCTCCTTTGTGCTTATGACGAGAACGGCCCCCCTCCCCAGGTAATACACGCTGTATCACTGTACACAGTGCCTGCCTGCTTGTCATTTCGTAGCTGTGTGGATCATTAGGCTACCCACAGAGAACACCACAGTGCTCGCATATCGGGTTGGGAAATATCCAAAATTCCAAGTATCAGTACTCACTGTGGCTGTTGGAACACATCTCTGTCATGAGCAGGGCACTACCGTACTTGAGTGATTCTAATGTTTATAGTCCTTTCTTCTCTTTATCCCTGTTTGTCAGAATATGGCCTGCTTCTGAAAAACGGATTTGAATAGTGACACCCTACTGTACCAGTGCAACTCCAGTTCCTGTCTTTCTTTTTTTTCTTTTCTTTGAGGACATCAATACTCTGGTGTGAGCAGGAGCAAATTTCTCTACTGGATGAAAAGCTGAGGCAATGCATGGTATTATTAAATCTAACAGTCCTGCAGAAAGGCCACATCTCTGCAGAAGGAACAGGGCCAAATTTCACGGTGTCGGGAGACATCCCTGCTACTTGGTTAATCTGTCCTGGAAACTGTTAAGAACAGAGTAAGGGACTGAGCAGTTTCCTGCTCCCTTCCTGCATGACTGCAGAGGAAAGCAAACCCTTTGTCATATCTCTGGTCAGCAGGAAGAAGTCGCCATTTGAAGAGACAAGTTCATGGTCCTTCAACAACAGAGGGAATGAGCTGCAGCCCCAGAGTTTACAGTGGAGGGGAGCCTGGATTCTGTACCAGGCAGGCCACTGCGTTTATCTGGCTACAAAGCTGCACAGGTTTGGGGTGATGTCTCAGCCCTATTTCTACACGGAGTTATGCAGAAGTAGTAGCACGTATTTCGAGCATCACGTACAGTGTTGGGAAATCATCAGAATGCACAGCCATCCTCTTTACCTTGCCCTGTCTCTCAGGACACACTCATGTTTCCACTCACTCCACAGTCATGGGTAAACTGTTCTTATTCTGTAGAGTCTAGTCACAAATCAGTCCAGTGACATGAACACCTGAAACTTTTGAAAAAGAAAGTCCCAGTAAGAGCATCTGAGGGGGCCTCATCTTCTCCCTGCAGCTCCTATAACTCAGGACAGAGTTTGCCACAGAAGTTCAACACACCCTGGTAGCACAACTGTTGTGGCTTTGCTTCCCTCGCCCTCCTATGCACATGGCTCCACAGAGCATCTGTCGTTCCCTGCCATTCATCTCTGTCTGCTTTTCCTCCTCCTAGGCTTATTCCAACTCACCGAAACGGTAACTTGTAAATCTTCTCTTGTTGCTAGAGAAATACTGATGCTGAGACATTACAACTCAGTTGTTTTTACCCTTATGTTCTGGGGTGGGAAGGGCGTCTTCATTTTCAGAGTGTGGCCATCAGGACTTACCTGGACTTTCAAGTGTGAAAGGTGACCTTCACATCTGCATGTGTGTTTCCTGACAACAACGCATCCCAGACAGCCGGTGAATTTCTAGAAACCAGGGGGAGCATTTGTGTGCTGCAAAGTCTAGCAGCCCCAAAGCCTGAGGGAAAGTCATGGCTGTGTATACAGGAATCCCAGGTGGGAGGAAGAGATGCTTTTTAATTGTTTGAATGTATCACCTATCTGCTATCAAAGCAAAGTCAACTCACCAACCAATGTTTAAAGAACTAAAGCAGTCAATTCTAGACTATTATATCTGTTTTTTTTAAAATAACCCTATATCCTGAATGTTTAATTTCTCCTTCTACTTCAGTGTTTTGACTCACAGGAGATGTGTTTTCAAAGGGTAATTGGGTCTCCCTCTGTAGTCCCTCAACTTTCCTTCCCCCACAAAAGGCACTCCAACTGGGCAAATCACAAATAAAGGCAATCATAATTCATATTGCCATGGAAATTCTGTTTGTGTTCAGATAACAAAACACCCTTATGTCATGAGGATATAAGCAAACGATGTGTCACCACAGACAAATTAAGGATGCTCAAGGGAGTCAGTTTCGAAAACCGAGCTGTCTGTAGATATAGGCATGGAAGGATTGTAGGAATGAAAGCCCTCTTCTGAGAGCATGCAATGTTCCCATTCCTGAATCTTTGGGTGAATTAAATTTAGCTTAATCATATCCATTGGCAAACGGTCCTGATTAGACCGTCTTCCGTCATTGTTGGTGACAGCAGTAATAACTGCACAGGATGAGTTGTCCCACTCTACCCCATCATTAAAATTTGCATTGGCGTGGAGGAAACTCGAGATAGAAAACAAAGCTGAGCAAACTGAAAAGTCTCATCTGCCAGCAGAGAAACCATTCAAGTAACAAAAGAGGGGCTGTTCTCCGTTGCTCATCCCGTGCTACGCAGTGCGTAGGCTGACAAAGAGGCAGCCATCATGAAGCCCACCTTCGGAAGCGTTTTTTCCAGCAAAAGTCACAGATCTCGGTCATCCCTTCCCATCAGCCATTGTGCCTTCCTCTTCTCCTCTACAAGCTTGCCTTCAATTTTGTGAATGTAGAATAATGATAATAATGATAATGATAATAATAATAATAATAATAATAATAATAATAATAATAATAATGATAAAAACCCTCCAGAACATGTTTAAAGTTCTGGTGTTGTCATGTACCCTGACTCTAACGTTGGAGCCATCTGGACTGAATAGACAACCAGTGGTAACAACTGGGTTCACTGCAATAGCGGTTTCCAAACCATCTACAATGTAGCAGTTTCCTTAAAAAACAAAAATTTACAGTGCATTTCAGCCTAATTTATGCAAAATGCCATAAACCAAATTGCTAGAAAAAATGGAATGAAGACACACACAATATAAATAGTGGGTTCATTTTTATTCACTGAAAGGAACACAACATTCCTCTCTCTCTGAGCCTATGAACATTTTCTCAAAACTTACCATCAGTTTCTGTGCTGGCTGCATGCAGACCAGGGTCTCAGGAGTTGTGGGCCAGCTCTGAGCCACACAGCCCCCTTGGGAGGATGGGTTAAACATTACAATGAAACAGCAAAGTCATACTGAGTCCAGGTACTGCCTCTGTAGCCCCTCCAGCATATACTGAGACTCCTGGATGCTCCAGCCCCTTAGACAAACGCCAGATGATTTTCGTAGTGAATATGCAAACCCTGTATGTACTTTACATCTGCTCTAGATGACTCTGCAACACCTATTATAACGTAACTGTTCTCTGCTGCAGCCTTGGGAATAATGACTCTTAAAAAAAAAGTCTATACATTCAGTTTAGGTATAAATTCTTGACAGTTATTTTCAATACTTTGACTCTGTGGAAGTAGAGTAGTCTATAGAGGGCTGATTATACATTTTTTTGCTCCATAGTAGATGGTTTTAAAAAAAATGTAGTAAATTTCTTTGGTTTGTGTTCACTCAAAGAGAACAGTTCTGGAAAGCTGACCGTCTCCAGCCCAAAAGCTGCTGAGGAATACTGGGAGGCAAGAAGACAGAGGGAAGATAGAGATCAATACCATGGCTGAGAAGGCCACCAGAGACCCTCAATACACAAAAGAGCTGGTGGCTTCAATGCCAGAAGAAGCCGTCCACGCAGCAGAGCCCAGCACATAAGATGGCTGTGATAATGAACACATATGTAGAGGGGGAGAAGGCGGGGAGGGAAATTGTACCTGTATGCCTGAGCCAAATGCTCAACAGAGCTAAATCTCACGGTAAAGACCCAAGGCAACAGAGCTGAGTGCATGTAGCACAGGGGCCTGGGAGTGGCTGACAGAGACTGGGGAGTTCAGTGTTCTTGGCTTCATCCTCCAGTGGCAACGCTACAAGTGTAATAGTCTTCAAATATTCTGACTATAATTTCCAGTTCAAAACGTGCTAAACATTGCACTCCAGTATCCATGTGGGATGCCGGGTGCACATATATACATGTGGACATACAGACATACAACTTTCATGAAAATTGTCACTTACGCTTGCACTCACTATTCAACTGGCTTTCAGAGTGCGATCTCAATAAACTCAGGCTGGCTAATTGACTCACAGCCACTGAATTGTTAAAGACAAGACTACAACTCCTCCTGGTTGGCCAGTCCCAAAGACATTAAGGCTGCAAGCTTTCCAAGCTGTTTTGCCTCCTCTCTGAAGTGTCAAAACGCCCCCTCAGTCAGTACCGCCAAGACTGCCTTAAATGTCTCCTCTGATGAGAGACCCTGCAAACTGTGAAGACCAAAAGCTTCTTGGAAAAAAAAAATCAGTGATCTGAGGGAGTGAGCTGAGGTAGCAAAGGTCTCAAGGGGCAGAGTCTCCAGGCGAGTGGCCAGCGGCCCTTCCAAGGCACTCCTGGGCACCCTGGCCGCTGTGGAAAGCAGTATCTTTGCAGCCTGCTTCGCACTTGGCACACTGCACACCGCCTGCCCTCGTTAAACTGCTGCCTCCTCTACGCCCTTTGCAAATATTCACCCTCCTGCAAACATGAAATACTTCTTTGGCAGCCACCAGGAAACAAACAAAACATGAATATAAAATTTCTGCATTCAGCCAAACACCACAAAATTCTTTTATGGACTATTTCTTTTGGTATTCCTAGTATGTTCTTAACAGTTACTGACCCCGAACCACTGGTTAAGTGCATGCTTTTGTCTGTGTGTGCTACATCTGCACTACTCGGGCGAAATTACCGTGAGAGGGAAATGGATGATGAGCAATGAGCGGCCACGCACCCTGCTCTGGTGTGTGCCGTCCCTGGGGCTGAAGCTGGCAGGCTTATCCCGAGACGGCCGTTCTTCAGAGTCCTAACAGTGACTATACGGCACTGGGCATTCTGTTCTTTCTGAGGGAATTCCACCTCTATCTAGGTACTAGCTACAACTGCTTCTGGAAAGTTCTCCAAAGGTTCATGTGTTGAGGCCTTGGTCTCCAGGTTGGCACTGGTGGCAGGTGAGGGGGCTGAGGTCACTGGAGGCATGTCCTTGAAGGCAACTGGGGGGGCGCAGGTCCCCTCCCCTCTTCCCACCCTTCCTGGCATAAGGAAAGCGTTTTTGTTCATGTTCGCTGCACAATGCCATTCCTTGCTCAGAGGGATGCAGCCAACTCACTACAGACTGAAATCTCCAAAACCATGAAGCAAAGTAAACCTGTTCTCATAAATTGATGATTGAAGGGGCTTTGTTACAGTGTGGAAAGCTGACTGACGCAGAGCCGTCAAATTAACAAGCTGAGTCCGGGCACCTCAGGGGTGAAGACATTTGCTGTAAAACAATTGTATTGAACACTCCAAACATATTTCATTTATAAAAAAAAAAATTTCTAGACAGGGTTTCTCTGCATGTGTAGCCCTGGCTGTTCTGGAACTCTCTCTGTAGACCAGGCTGGCCTTAAACTTACAGAGATCCTCCTTCCTCTGCCTCCTGAGTGCTGGGATTAAAGGCAGGCGCCACCACCACCTGGCAAGATACTGAATTTTCAATTCCATGACTCACAGGACAGCTGGATAGCTATTTTTGTTATGATTCACAAAAACCCTGAGCTGCACACAATCCTTTGCCTGTCGCCAGCCTCCTTCAGCCACAGCAGGGCTCTCCTGAGCACCTAGAGTGTGTTAGGCCTTTTGAGAAATACAAGCAGTAAGCCGAACCTGTCTGTCCATCAAGCACCTCAGCTGAAAACCATGCTTCAAAAGTTCCATAGTCGCCGCACAAAGCATCTACAGAACCATAGGGGCAGTAAAAAGACCCCCCTACCTTGTCTCTATTTACACAGATGGAAGATGAAATTCCTGCAGAAACACATCCTTAGGGCTGTCGGCCACTCTTTAAAAGGGATCTGAGAGACAGTTACCATAAGAGACGGCGCAGCATTTACAGGGCTGGCAGGAAGGGCAGAACCCTGCAAATCCCACCCGGACAAGCACAGGGGTCGTCTCTTCTGTGAGAAGGGAGGCTTGAATGAGGACTCGATTGGATTTTATTGTGTCATGTAGACAAACTGCTTCAGTGACTTAGCTGGAAAAATACTAGTGTGCGTTTTGTAATTTCTAAGTGTGGAAACAAACCCCGAGTAAAACAAACAAAACCTTTACACTACCTAGAAGCTAATGACTGTATCTCAGGCAGGAGCCTCCAGTACAACAATCGAGTGCTGACAGGCAGGCTATTTAGAACGTCTGTAAGAGACTGCTTCATTTCCCATACGTCAAGCCCTGTATTGATTGACATCTTTAGAAATAAGATCCTTTTTGTTCTAAATCCCAGAATGACACAAACCATCACAATATAAGCTTCCACTCATTTCCCCCAAATCAATATTGATTCAGAAATTACCTCTCTCTCTCTCTCTCTCCTTCTCCACCTTTTGCCATGTGTAGTTCTGGTGATCGTCGACCAGCTAAACATGACTCACCTTCACAAATAACTACACAACAGGCTCTTTACAGACAATGCAGAGCAAACTTAAAATTTTCACAAACGCATTATCTTTGACATTTCTAGCTTAACAAACACCTGCGAGTGGGACTTAAAAGGAGTTTCCTAAGTAGTTCTTCTAAGAATGCCAAAGATTCTACCCACATCCCAGTGCAAAGCACCTATGTTCCCAAAGAGGAAGACAAGGGACACTCATTAGCCTGGCTCAGGACAAAGCCAGGGATTTGCAAGCTTGATCAAAGGATAGAAAAAAGAATATCAGTGTGAGCTGGGTGTGGTGTTAAGTGCCTATGATACCAACACTCAAGTGGTGGAAGCAGGAAGATCTGGAGTTCAAGGCCATCCTCCACTACATCATGAGTTCAAGGCCATCCTCCACTACATCGTGAGTTCAAGGCCATCCTCCACTACATTGTGAGTTCAAGGCCATCCTCCACTACATTGTGAGTTCAAGGCCATCCTCCACTACATCATGAGTTCAAGGCCATCCTCCACAACATTGTGAGTTCAAGACTATCCTCTACTACAATGTGAGTTCAAGGCAAGCTTAAGTTAGAAGAGACTTCGACTAAGTTTTATTCTCTCTAATCCAGTCAAAAACAGAAAAAATAAATATAAAATAAAAACCACTTTACATGACTAGATGAAATCAAGCCAGTTTCACGCAAAAACTAGTGACACAACATTTAATGTATGTTATCAAAACATTCTAGAATTTAATGAATCTTTGAGATTAATTAATAAGAGACAGAATCAAGATACTAATAAAAATTAGTAAATTATATCAGAAGCAATTGGCATTAACAGAAATACAATTACAGCTAAGAAACCTGGGACAATATTTCTTTTTACCATTATACCAAAATATTTACATTATAGCAAATATAGCTTAGTGTAGCTAGAGTTTTCCTGCCTGGCCCACAGTCAGGACAAATCTCTGTCACCTGCCAGTCCCACAGCCGCTCAGACCCAACCAAGTAAACGCAGAGACTTATATTGGTTACAAACTGTATGGCTATGGCAGGCTTCTTGCTAACTGTTCTTACAGCTTAAATTAATCCATTTCTATAAATCTATACCATGCCACGTGGCTCGTGGCTTACCGGCATCTTCACATGCTGCTTGTCATGGCGGCTGGCAGTGTCTCCTTCCACCTCCTGTTCTCTCAATTCTCTTCTCCGTTCGTCCTGCCTATACTTCCTGCCTGGCCACTGGCCAATCAATGTTTTATTTATTGACCAATCAGAGCAATTTTGACATACAGACTATCCCACAGCAGCTTAGTATAATTTTAACATGGATACATTTTTTTAAAATGTGAAGATTTCAATACCCAGGTGTTGGTGAGTTGCTGGCAGGGCTCCTGCAGAGGTTGAGGAAATGAAAACAATTGCTTTCAACATCCCAACAGTAGACACCATGCAGTCAAGTCCTTTGCCCTTTTTGAGTAGACAATACTTACTAGTCTGTGATGGTAGGAAAGTCCTTCCCAGCTTGAGTTTGTAAAATCAGAAATGGCTAGGGCAAGCCAAGTATTCATCACTGTGCCAGGAGAGACACAGTGAGGAAGCATCCCTGTCGCTCAACAATCTCTGTATTTTGATTTAAACACCCACTACATAATCTAGCACAAATAGAGATGTACCATTTGGCCTTGGTCCTGTTTTCGTGTGTTTGTTTTAATATCTGAATGTGTTTGAACTTGGTCTGAGAAGATGAGAAATCATCCTAGCAAGAGCGAGACAACCCTAAAGCAGTGGTTCTCCACCTGTGGGTCACGGCCCCTTTGAGGGTTGAACAACCCTATCACAGGGGTTGAATATCAGATATCCTACATATCAGATATTTACATTAAATTTATAACAGTAGCAAAATTACAGATATGAAGTATTAATGAAAATAGTTTTATGATGGGGGTCACCACAACACGAGGAACTGTATTAAAGGGTCGCAGTGTTAGGAAGGTTGAGAACCACTGTCCTAAAGAGACAGGCACGTGCTGTTCCTTTTGGCTATAAATTTCCTGAAACATTGATTTCCTAAGAAATCAGAATTTCCTCAGGAGTTTCTCCCTAGAAGAAGAAAGAGGCTAAAGCCTGGTGCTGCCCAGAGAAGGAATTTGTTTCTGGGAAGAGGTTTCAGACAGTTCTCACAATTTACCGGACCTCCTCAGCAAAGATGGGAGCCAAGATGCAGATGAGTCAGGGATGAGGTGGGATGACGTCTTCCACCTAGACCAGGACTTCTGAATTAGACTAAATCAAACTCTTTCCTCTCTATTTAAACCTAAACGGGGCTGTAGAGATGGTCCAGTGGTTAAGAGTATCATGACTCTTCCAGAGGACCAGCACAGAAGTCAGGCATCTCAAAACCACCTGTAACTCCAGCTGCAGGGAACTAGATGCTCTCTGGCCTTCCCAGGTACCCACACCCTTGTGTGCATTAACACACAAAGACACAAGTGTGCGCATAAAATATAAATAAATATTTCTTAAAATCCAAAAAAAACAACCTAAACCTCACCTCCAAGATGGCTTGGGGGAGGGGTTCCTTTATTTGTTCTTCTTCCCAATGCAGCCACACTGAATAAACCCTCCTTTTTCTGCTTCTCAACTATTAGTTGTTTCTTTAATTAGCCTATGGAGGACAGGTGGCCAAGCCTAGCGCTCCAAGGCTGCCAGGCCCAGGATCTGACCCGAACAATGCAGTAACAGATGGGACTACTGAACACCTACTCAAAGGTCATTTCTCACCCATGAACTTACGGTGTCAATTGAATGATGCAGGTTCCTATCATCTGGCTTCATTCAGCCTAGTAAGGTTGGTAATACAAACTAGGCATACTATATTTAGATGTAACTTCAATATTTAAACACTAGTTTTAAATTTAAATAATCATTCTAGATGTAACTTATGAAAAAGTCTCCTACTGTGATTTAAATATTGAAGTGTTACCGAGTCTGTTGAATTTTAAATGCATGTGTTTTATTACAAAAGTAAAATTCCATAATAACCAGTGGTGATGGTGAAAGCTGCTAATTTTATTCACAAAACTAATTATTAAGGACTTTCAAATGGTAAAGAGGTAAATATAGTGTGGAGATCAGTCTGTCCCCTGCTCTCATTTAGTCCACAGCCCGTAAAACACTGGTTATTTTCTGAATCTTGCCCTGAGCAAACCATTTTATAAGCAGCCTTGGACTCCATTTGGGGAATGGAGGGTGATGTTGCATGTGGGTAGACACATGAATGACATCCCCCACCCAGTACCACCCGTGAGACACGGACTAATCAGTGACTCACTCCTGGGAGTTGGAAGATACCAAGACAGGGAAGATCCAGGTGATAAAATATGACATTCCTACAACTACAATCTCTAATCATGAACATTTGGAACACTTTGATAGCTAAATTTTAAATGTCAGTAAAGCTCTTTGAAAAAGCTACCAATATCATATAAAGTTAAGTATTGTTCTTTCCAAGTCTGTGAAGAATTCTGTTGGGATTTTGATGGGGATTGCATTGAATCTGTATATTGCTTTTGGTAAGATTGCCACTTTTACTATGTTGATTCGACCTATCCATGAGCATGGGAGATCTTTCCATTTTCTGATATCTTCTTCAATTTCTTTCTTCTGGGACTTAAAGTTCTTATCATACAGGTCTTTCACTTGCTTCGTTAGAGTTACTCCAAGGTATTTTATATTATTTGTGGCTATTGTAAAGGGTGATGTTTCTCTGATTTCTTTCTCAGCCCCTTTTTTATTTGTATATAGGAGGGCTACTAGTTTTTTTGAGTTGATCTTGTATCCTGCCACTTTACTGAAGGAGTTTATCAGCTATAGGAGTTGAATCCTGTAAAATAAAACAACCTCTGGAGGCATCACAATCCCTGACTTCAAGCTCTACTAAAGAGCTACAGTAATAAAAACAGCTTGGTACTGGCATAAAAACCGACATGTGGACCAATGGAATCGAATTGAAGACCCTGACATTAATCCACACACCTATGAACATATGATTTTCGACAAAGAAGCCAAAACTGTACCATGGAAAAAAGAAAGCATCTTCAACAAATGGTGCTGGCATAACTGGATATCAACATGCAGAAGATTTCAAATAGAGCCATATCTGTTGCCATGCACAAAACTCAAGTCCAAGTGGATCAAAGACCTCAACATAAGTCCAGTTACACTGAACTTGATAGAAGAGAAAGCAGGAAGCAGTCTGGAATGAATTGGCATAGGAGACCACTTCCTGAATATAACACCAGTAGCACAGACACTGAGAGCGACAATAAATAAATGGGACCTCCTGAAACTGACAAGTTTTTATAGAGCAAAGGACACGGTCAATAAGACCAAATGACAGCCTACAGAATGGGAAAAGATCTTCACCAACCCCACATCTGACAGAGGGCTGATCTCCAAAATATATAAAGAACTCAAAAAGCTAACCATCAAAATACTGAACAATCCAATTAAAAAATGGGTACAGAGCTTAACAGAGAATTCTCAACAGTAGAATCTCAAATGGCAGAAAGACATTTAAGGAATTGCTCAACATCCTTAGTCATCAGGGAAAAGCAAATCAAAACAACTCTGAGAAACCATCTTACACCTGTCAGAATGGCTAAGATCAAAAACACTGAAGACAGCTTATGTTGGAGAGGATGTGGAGCAAGGGGAACTCTCCTCCACTGTTGGTGGGAATGCAAACTTGTACAGCTACTCTGAAAATCAGTATGGCAGTTTTTCAGAAAGTTGGGAATAATTCTTCCTCAAGACCCAGTGATACCACTCTTGGGCATATACCCAAAGAATGTTCAATCTTATCACAAGGACACTTGCTCAACTATGTTCATATCAGCATTATTTGTAATAGCAAGAACCTGGAAACAACCTAGATGCCCCTCAACTGAAGAATGGATAAAGAAAATATGGCACATATACACAATGGAGTACTACTCAGCACTAAAATAACAAAGATATCATGAAATTTGCAAGCAAATGGATGGATCTAGAAAATGTCATCTTGAGTGAGGTAACCCAGACTCAGAAGGACAAACATAGTATGTACTCACTCATAAGTGGATACAAAATGGGAGGGAAGGGTAGGCCAGACTGCAACCCACAACTCCAGAGAGGCTAGCTAACAGGAAAAGACCCTAGGAGGGACACATGGATGACCCCGTGAAGGAGAAGTGGATGAGATCTACATGAGTGGACTGGGTGTGGGTGGTGGCAGAGGGTGAGGAGTGGGGGATGAGAACATAGGAAAATGGGAGGGTCAAGCTGGAACTGGGACAGAGTGGGAGGGCAGGGAGGAAGATACCATGATAGGTGAGGACATCATGGAAATAGCAAGAGGCAGGGTGCTGGGGAGGCTCTCAGGAATCCACAAGGTTGACCCCACCGTGGTCTGCTGGCAGTGGTCCAGAGGGTGCCTGGACGGGTCTACTCTGGTGACCAGCCTAGCAAATAACCTAGCTATCATCACAGAGCCTTTGTCCAGTGACTGATGGAGGCAGATACAGAGATCCACCACCAGGCAACAGGCTGAGCTCCGGGAATGCAATTGATGAGAGAGAGGAGAGATACTGCAGGTGAGGGACGTCATGATCACGATGGGAAGATGTGCAGAGATGACAGACCACACTAGTGGAAACCCATGAACTGTGGACTGGTGGCTGTGGAGCCCCCATGGGACTGGACTAGGCCCTCTGGACACGGAAGGTGGTTGTTTGGCTTGAAATGTTTGGGGGCACACAGGCAGGGGGATCGGGATCTGTCCTCAGTGCATAGGCAGGCTTCTGGGAATCCGGTGCCTGTGGTGTGACACCTTGCACAGCCTTGGTGCAGTGGGAAGGGGCTTGGACCTGCCTAGGCTCAGTGTGCTGGGCTCTGCTGACTCCCCATGGGAGACCTCGATTTGGGGGATGTGGGGATGCAGGGTGGTTTGGGAAAGAGGGCTGGAGGGTGGGAGGAGGAAGGAGGGGGGGTCTGTGGATAGCATGAGGAGTAGAACATTTCTTAATAAAGAAAAATAAAATAAAATAAAAAAGAAAGAAAAAGCTACCAATATCAGCTGAATTGTGGATCCATTCCATCAGTGAAGATGCAGGGCAGAAAACTAGTGTGTTCTTCTTAGGGTATGAAACTGGGCATGCGAGTCACAAGCTATATTTGGAAATCTAATTTGATATAAACTTTTTAAATCACTCAATGAGTTCATATCAATACATAAATTATATAGACAAACAAATGTGATACACACACACACAGAGAGCCACATACACAGGACAGTAGCACAAGAAATGGAGAAAAGGAGATGGGAGAGAACTGATTTTACAGCTTTTCATAAACAGACTAGAGATGGTGAAGCTGGGGCTTTAGTGGTCAGGTTTCTGTTGTTTCTGCTTTTGTGAGGTACAAGAGTCATGCATGTCATGTGACCAAGTTTACCCACATGATCTCCACTTGGATACACTGTGACGTGTGTAACATTTTATACATGGAGGGGGAAAAATTTGGAGCGAAGCTTTCGGTTTTCTGGTTGTCATATTCCTACCTACAGGATCTAAAGACTCAATGGCCAATTCTGAGGTCCAGGTTAAGCCTGAGACAGACTCACAGATACATTTCTGCATCTCTCAGTCTGCTTGGAAACAGTGTTACTTTTATCATTGCCACTACTTGGTTGTTTTGTTTGTTTTTCTTTAGAACTCTGAAAAAATCTTCCATTTCTCATGAAATCAGAGATTTGAAAAGTCACCATTCATGAAGCTCCATCCTCTCCATCTTTAGCATGTTTCATCTTGAGCTAGATTCAAGGGTAGCTACTTTACCGTTTCCGGTTGGACCTGTCTCACTTCAGTGTGCCCTCACCTGCTAACTAATGGACCCATATACAAAGCAATTGCTACACTTAGCAAAGTTCCGTTTATTAGTTCCCAGGACAGTGAAGAACTAGGCAGTGAAGACACTGAAAAGGGTTTTCTGTTTACACGTATGTCCTGCTTTTCCTTCTTTCCCTGTGTTTTAAATTTGTCTCTACTTTTTCAAAATAGCAAAAATATTACCAGTATAAAAACAGTAGTAGTAATAATAATATTAAGCAGTTTCAAAGAAAAAAAAACCCCACTTCTTCCTAATTTTCAAACACTTATAAACTTAGACAATGGAAACAGCAGTGTATTTCCTGCAAGCCCCCTTTTTTATACACATATACACCCATATTCATGAATGTGACGTTTTCTTAAAGCTGTCCTCTTGTCTTCCTTTTTTCAAAGAATAGTAAGCTGATTCTGTGCTCTGTCTGGTCCACTCACCAGTAACAGGCTGTGGACCACTCTCCCGGCCAATGTGGACACAATGACCCAGCTGGACATCTATTATTTTCTGTTGCTGTTTTGATCCAGGGTTTGGAGATACAGCCCACCCTGGTCTGTAGGAGTGGGGACATCATGCTTCAGCTCTGTGAGTGCCCGGATTACACACTATCTGGCTACCAGCTGGATATTTTAAATGAATACCTGCTGTCACCAAGCACACCCTAAGAGCCGCCTACGAAACACAATGGCTCTGTAGAAAAGACTCCTAGGAGTTAGGCATTTCTAGTTCTATAGTGTTTTATTTCATTAATATGACATAATTGTTCCAAACATGAAAACAGTAGCTTATCACTCATTGATGATAGCAGTCCTGGTTAATATGCATCAGTTATTCCAGTGAGCTGGCTCCTGAATAGGGACTGGATTCTGAGCTGAGAATTAGCTGTCTTCTAGTCCTGTCTATTCCAACCCTAGCAGGCATCATGACCTCCTCTGTGTATTTCCTTTCTCCTCGATGTTGTTGTCAAGGGAACATCTATCGGGACAGTTGGGCTGCTCTGGCTATGTGCCACTCACTCCACTGAGCATTCCATGTCCATTCTTTTCTCTGGTCCCTTCAATAACCCATTGAGAAGAAAATTACCACTACTCTACATTCAGAAGGATTAAAAAAATACTAGCCCGGGGTCACATTGAAAACTAAAATTTTTAAAAATCTGGTCGGTTTGGTTCTAGGACAAGTGTTTTAACTACACATGTACACACAGAGAGACAGAGACAGAGAGAATATCAATATCTCCCAGCTTTTCTCAGAATTGGATAGCCAGCTACCTGTGGCCATAGGCACTGTGGAGAAAATCCAAAGGAACAAAATAACAATGGTGAAACACCCCCAAAGCTATTAGGGTCACCTTCAGTTATCAATTAACACTCGAGAAAAACAAAAACAAAACACTAGATTCTCAAATTACATAAGCTTCTCTTATTTTCGAAACAAAACTCAAAGCCCACTTTGCTTGTGATGACAGTATGAAGCCAGAATTATTTCTGTTATTTTCTCGTAAGCTAACAAAAGAATTGGTGACAGAATGCAAGATAAGGAGATTAGAATAAAATCTATTTCTCTGAGAACTGCCACGGTACACTGAAAATCATAAATTTAAGTAAGACATTTAATACAGTGCAAACAATTAAATCAGCCTTGGGGTCTCTCAGAAGCCTGGAGCACACTGTTGATTCTTGCTGCTTCCTAGTGCAATAAAATGATACAATCACACTCATGTGGCTTTACTTTAAAAATGTGATTTAAAGTTATTATTCAAAACAGATGTCCAGTTTCCTTAGCTTACACAACCCCGGTGAGTACAGACATTTTTTTAGTAAGTGTTAAAAGACGACAGGGGTTGAAACTGGGGAGTCACCGAGACACCCCATGCTTCAGGCACTCAGCCGGAAGCCCAGGAGCATCATCCTGACATTCCCTACCGAACAACTGACACACTCCTTGTTGCTGAAAAGAAAAAGAAATGTGAAAGACAGAAGAAAAATGATGACCCTGGTAGTTTTACTCAAGGATAATTTCCCTTTCTTTTAACAGTCTCATAATTAACTTACATAAGTCAATGCTCCTAACCCAGGTGAAGAAACAAATACCATGCACATGTAGATGAACTAATAAGAATTGCAAAGCCACATGAATATATACGCACAATACTATCATTTATTTTCTGTTAACAGTGGTCTCAACCAATGGGTCATGACCCCTTTTCACAGGGGTCAACCTAAGACCATCGGAAAACAGATATTTACATTATGATTCATAACAGTAACAAAATTACAGTTATGAAGTAGCAATGAAAATAATTTTGTGGTTGGAGTCACCACTGCTTTGGAATAATCTTTTTGTACACTGTGAAGATTTGTCACTTGGATTGGTAAAATAAAAAGCTGAATGGCCAATAGCTAGGCAGGACCTGGAGGGCAGAGAGGATGCTGGGAAGAAGAAAGGTGGAGATGTGGGGAGTTGCCAGTCAAACACAGAGAAGCAGGAAAACAACATGGGTAGTACAGAATAATGGTAATAAAGCCACAAGGCAGAAAGTAAATAAATATGGGTTAATTTAAGTTGCAAGAGCTAGTTAGTAACAAGCCTAAGCTATCTACTGAGCTTTCATAATTAATAATAAGTCTCTGTGTCATTATTTGATAGCTGGCTGGCAGGAAGGAAAAATCTGCCTACACATCCCAGTGTGAGGAACTGAATTAAAGGGTCGCAGCATTAGGAAGGTTGAGAACCACTGTGTTAACATGTGGGGAAAACTGCCTGGAAAAAAAAAAAAAACGATTGGATGGTGATCATGGACAGTGACACCAGCAGACTCAGGAAGGTGGAGTCAGTATTTGGAGTTATAACTTTGGGATTTTCTTTCTGAATGGCTACTGAGGGGGCTGACCACAATGACTCAGCCAAAATGACAGAGATGATGGGGACTCTACATTATTTCTACTGAACCTTACCTGCCGCAGAAGGAAACGAGTATGTTTTATACGTCTACCCCTCCAATCTCGAATACCATCAGGTATATAGTGGGCACTTAATGGTTTATTGAATTAACTAGGATGAAGCATTATAAACAAAAAAAGGGCAACAGATTTATAAACTCGCTTTATGTTTCTTACTAGCAGAAACTTCCATTTTTCTTATTTATAGAAATACACAAGAAAGAGCAAGCCAGATATTCTGCAAACAGTTCCAAATTACATGGTAAGTCACTGAGCAAGGAATCCAAGGTTTCGCCAATCTACAGTTACATCCTCATCCTGATTGCTCCTCACGTCTATATCCCACACCATCTGTCAGTGCTGTGCACTGGGGGGCCACGGACTGCACCATGGATTCAAAGGTATATAAATCTCAAGCTTTACTCCTAACCAGGCCCTGTGGAGTAAGAAGGTACTGACACTGTCATGGAGGGATCAGTGACAGAGATCTCCCAACACACATGGAGGACACAGAGCAAGGAGCTGCCAAAGCTAGCTCAGGGAGACAGGTGTTGGTGCTGACTCTTGGGCAGAAGCTGTGCCCGCCCTGATGACTAGCTAAACAGCTGTGGAAGATACCATGCTAGAGAAGCAACACTCCTTCATTCTACTAACCCAAGACTACTCTAACAGACTATGGATGCTGACATGTGGAAGACATGCCCTGGGCCATTTAACAACTACTACCTCAATAGCATAAACAACCCAATGATCCAGTAAATACAATACCAAGTTGTAGATGTCCTGGGACACGTACATGCTGAGCCTTAAGGACCAGGAAAGAGTGACTAGTGAAATTTCAGGGTTAAATTAGGAACATTGGGTACTGAGCTGCCTCATTCTTAGGAGCTGTAGCATATTCACAGACATACATAGTGACCACCCTTCTCTGAGGGGACAGAGACATGCTCATGATTTATTTTACCCACGATACAAACTTTAGGGGGTTACCCAGCCCTCAAGAACTAAATCAAGATATAAGCTAGCATGTGTGGCAAATTGGTTCCCTGGCTGTTTTAGGAATCACAGGATGATTTCCAGGGAAGCAATTGGACCCTTCCAAAGCTAACAGTGGTTCACAGTTCATATTAGAACTCGTTCTTTGCAGCTCAGGCCCTGATTTATAAAACGTCTTTCGAGGGTGGCGACGCTACCTTAAATGGAAGTCTATGGAGCTGAACGCCCATCTTCACACACGGGTCAAACGCTCCAGACTGTTTCGTTGTGAGGGGCTTGGAAGCTCTTTATGCCTTTGGGAGATAACTGCCAGAGAGAGGACTCATTGTGACAGCCTTTTAGGGAGCATCCGTTAGTCTTTGAATGAGGCTGAAACACTTCCCCATCATCTACGCAGGGCCCAGAGGGGAAGAAAAAGGAAAAATTGCTCAAGGAGCAACCAAACAAACAATTTATGTGCTTTATAATGTGTGTGTATTTATATATGCATATAAATATATTTGTGTGTATAAAGTACTTCAGATTTCATAAGATCACAAATACAAATTATTGCATTTATCTTATGTTTATAAAAAATTCCACTAGGTATTACATTGATCGACTGGCAATACAAGGAAGAAGGGAGGGGGTGGGGTATTGTCCATTTAGAATCATTTATCAGCTACATGAACGGGAATTAATACTAGAGAGGGAGCATTGCAGAGCAAGCATTACTGGGAGGACCCCATGCCTCGGTCTGAGCGCAGAGCAGAAACTGCGCTGCTGTCTGCTCTCTGGGCCTTCAGAGACTTCTAAGGCAGAGCACAGTCCATACTGAGGAGGCCGAGTTGTCAAGAGGAAAGACAGCAGGAAATGTAGAGGACAGACGTACAGCGCGTCCACGCATGGCAGCTGTGCGGGAGCCCTGAGCATATGCACGCCTCGACGCTACCGCAGGATAAATGAAAACTTTGCTTTCTTAACCCTGACATTCACCCACTACAAAAAAGCTCATTTATGCTCAGTCAGGCAGAGGGGTGCCTGGGAAGGTTTAGACTGGTTTTCACCTATAGGCAGCAAACAAGTCCCAGCACTAAGAGAAAAGCAATGGGCATGTGATGTAGCTACCCAGAGGAACTTCATCTGCGGAGGACTAAGAAGACCTCCAAATATTGCGGTATCACAGTTTTACTTGGCATTTTAAATCCTCTCTTTGCTGTGAAGTTCCTGCCTGCATAGAGCCCAGTTGCCAGCCTGAGGGAAAACCCTGAATTGCTTGGATCTGAAGGTATTCCTTGTGGATGAACACGGAGAACAACTCCAGCTGGTCAGGTACCAATTAAGTTGAGACTCATGGACCCAAAGGAAACACTCTAGTCATTGGACATGCTTAGAGAAATCTATGATCCTAACAACAAAAACACCCCCACAATCCCAGTTTAACAATGGGCCCTATCCTACTGCTAAAGAACATAAGATTATGTCTTTTCCTATGAAGCTTAAAACTAAAAAAAGTCATTAATTTGAGACTGCATAACCTCAGATTGACTGATCAAATCCACAGCTATATTATTCTTATACTGAAATAAGACAAGGATTTAAGGGGAAAAGTGTGTGTTACTGTGAGACTAATCCCATTATCAAACTTTTCTCCCTTTCCAAACCAAATCAGAGGAGTCCCTGGGAGCAGGGGGGCAGGCATGGATAAAATCAAAGGGGTCCCCAAATGTCAGTGAAACTTACATGCAGCATCTCCTTGAAATGCGGTGATATAGACCATAGACTATAATCATATTAGCGATACTTGAAGTTTTGCTATTGTTAAACATTGTCAGAGATTCTCATGTCCCATTATGATGATGTGTCACATTAACGAATTGGAAATGGCCAGCTCTACTGTTGGCTGTTGCCATCACATCTATTATTCCTCACGTTTTGTATCATTTTCAAAATTTGAAGACCTTTTTTTCTGATTTAATAAACTATAGTACAACATTACAGATTTTTATCTGCTGCACTTAGAAGCATGATACTGAGAAGTCTGTGGAATTCTGCAGGCTGTCAAGGATGTCCAGGACACAGCAACAGTGAGGAACTGTATTCTGAGTAGCTTCATTCTCCCACAGCTCCCTTCTCCTATGACTGCTCATGTCCTAAGGTTTGAACGAGCACAGTTTCAAGACCTGGAGATGTAGGCTTCTCTCGAATATCCAATTAAGTGTCCTTTGACATCACGTCCTTTTAATCCATGCCCCAACTCTTCTCTGCCAATCTGGTTGCCCAGTTCTCCATGTCCCCACCCAGACACGTGCAATCCTCAGAAGGAGAGTCATGACATTTCAGTGAGTCCAGTGGAAACCTTCAAAGTCGAACTGTATTCAGATTTGTTTCGTACGGTTTTTAGGTTTACTTCGAGTAACCCAAATAAGCTGTAGAAAAATGCTGATTGGGTGCAAGTATAAATATTTAAAAATATTATGCTGCCACTTGCAAGGCTCTGCTGCAACGAGCCAGATTGCATTCGGATATTAAAGGCAAGAAAACCCTCAGTGAGTAATTGTTACCCTCACTACGTTTCACTAGTTCTATAAATACTCAGTGTGTTTCATTTTAATCATTTTTCTGTTTACTTTATAAGCAGAAACTTGAAAGCTCAAGGCACACATATTTTTTCAGAGGACTTAGGTGACTGTAAACCTCTAGTTTAAGAATAAAGGAAACTTCCAGGGCAGGCAAGAGAGCAGAGAGATCTACCAATCAGCTCAGTTACACAAAGCGCATTGAGCGGTGATCAGGATTCTGAGCCGAGAGCCTAGGAGCCAAAATCCAAAGACGAAGAAGATATGGCTGAAGACTTCAGGGAGCTCTCCGTTTTACCTGGAAAGGAACAACAGTCAGTTTCAGGAACGCCTGAGAACATGGCCTGGCTGCAGACACAAAAGAGGGGGTGGTGTGTGGGTGGTAGGAGGGAGAGCCGGTCAGCAATAGCTTTGCTTCTTAGAAGAATCTTTCAAGGCGGCCGTTATCATCTGTGAAGACAACAGCTGAGTGAAGGGTCCAGACAAGAGGCCATGAAAGGCAGGCCAGAGCAAGTCCTTTGAAATGGAGGGTGAGGGAGGGGAGGGAAAGAAATGGCCAGTAAAACGCAGACTAGAGAGTCCAGGCAGTGTGTGGAGTGTACCAGGGGAGTCCCAGAACATCCCAATGTCTGCGCAGACAGACTGCAGACCGCACAGTCCACCATGTCAACCGAAGTGAATCATGGGCAAGCATGGACACCAAAGATCATTTCCCTGCAAGCTGCCTGGGGCGGTGTCTCTGGCAGCTCCATTTTCCATCCTCTAAAGAAGAAAACTGAGTAGAAATACAGTTCAACCAGAGTCCACAGGACTCACACATTTTCTCAGATTTGAGCCCCAAAGCTACTCTCCCTGGGTCTCCACTTTTGCCTGAATTTCTCCCTGAAAGACCAGGCCTCAGCATGGACCTCCTGGTGTGTAGATTACAGTGAGACAGCTGGGAGGGAAGGAGCCAGCCTGGGAGGCAGGTTGGAATGTGAACAGAAGCAAGTTGGTTACAGCTCTGTCTACAATTCTTTTTTTGTTTGTTTTGGGTTTTTTTTGGTTTTGCGAGACAGGGTTTCTCTGTGTAGTTTTGGTATCTGTCCTGGATCTCGCTCTGTACACCAGGCTGGCCTCAAACTCACAGAGGTCTGCCTGCCTCTGCCTCTGTCTACAATTATTATAAGCAGGACAGATCCAAGTATGATAGGTCCCCTTTACTCTCAGGAGAATACTGAGTCCCTCAGAAAGTGCCTAAAATCACAGACATACCTAGCCGTGTGTGCGCGTGTGTGTGTGCGCGCGCACGCGCGTGTGTGTGCCCGTGTGTATGTGTTGTAGCTTAACTTAAAAATTAGGTACCAAAGGCAATTAACACCAATAATATAATAAAATAGAGTAGTTATAACAACACAACAAAACATAACCTGGATTCGTTATCTCAGAAACGTTGTAATTTTGCAGCAGAATTGAGAGTAGGTAACTGAAACAATGGATACAGGGGAGAAACTATGACTGTGGAAAAACCTTAAATGTGCACAGCTTGTGTCAGGGGAGTGAGGGGAAGAACTGTTCTTGAGCTTCAGTCTCTACAGGCCAGGGCTTGCCTTGCAGGACACGAACAGCTTCTGTTTAGGAGTGGTACCCTGGTCCCTCAGCTGAGCTGGCAGCTTGAGTCTCTGAAACCACAGACACACCTAGCTCGACACACACCATGTTCAAGGCCACCCTCCCCCCAGAATGGCATCTGTTCTTCAGGCCTGGCCACTAAGATATCAGGAAACACACTCCGTAGAAAGGGTCAGGGGTCACTGAATCTCGGATGTTCACTTAAACCCCGGAGTGGCTGTTGAGAATGCTGGTTCTAGATCACAACAATCCTGGAGGTGGTGCCAGGTAGATGTACCTGTTTGCTCAACAGGGGTACTAAGAAAGGACAAGATGTAAGCCTGGCTTCTGTGTGTGGTGGTGCGTATCTGAAATCCCAGCACTTGGAGGCTGAAGCAGGAAGATTCTCAGTCTGTGATCAGCGACCAGGTGAGCCTGAGGTACAGAGTCAGACGAGAGAGAGGGAGGGAGAGACAAAGGGGCTTCATGAATCCCCTGGAGAGCTATGGAAGGAAGTAAAGCAGAAACAAATGGTCAGGGGGGTCCTGAGAGATGTGTAACGTGAGTTCAGGACAATATGAACATTAACATACACTACATAAGCCAAATGCAAAGGATAGACACATGTCCCTAAAACATAAATTGAATTGCCTCGTCTTTGCACAGGACGAATTAGATAGAAGTTTATATAAAACAAGGAAAATTAGTAGGCAGCAGAGAAAAAAAGAGCACTCAACGCTCATGTATATATTTTGAATGTTATGTTTTCTGGCCTTTGAAACAAGACTTTAGAATTCACCAACTGCCACAGACCAGAGACAAGCTATTTTTAAACAGGCACATGACCTGAGTAGCCAGTAAATCCATTCATCATTGGTTCTCTACTACAAACTAATAGGCAAGCTGTCCATGCAATGTCGGCTATAAGGAACTGATTCCCAGATCAACATCATACACTATGGAGGCCTAGCAGCAAATGACCTGTTATCAGCTGGTGGTGGGGTACATGCCTAGAATCCTAGTACCTAGATGGTATGAACAGGAAGATAGGGAGTTTTAGGCCAGCCTGGGCTACCTAGAACAATGCTGTCTCAAAACAGAACAAAAGGCCAATTCTTTCTCTAGTATACAGAACACACAGACCTGTCCTATGAGGATCATATGACACCTCACTGTCATACTTCTCTCTGTGTCTCATTTGAACACTTCTCTTTGCACATTTCTGGGGACTGTGCCGAGTCATTTATGTCAATTAAGAATTTCATTGTTGCTGGACATCGGCGGCACACGCCTTTAATCCCAGAACTCAGAGGGCAGAGCCAAGTGGATTTCTTTGAATTTGAGGCCAGTCTGATCTACAAAGGGAGATCCAGGACAGGAACTAAAACTACACAGAGAAACCCTGTCTCGAAAAACCAGAAAAAAAAATTTCATTATTTTACTGGTAACTCTTAAGACAATAAAAAGCTTCCCCCCCCACACCCCTGACCCAGAAACTTATACTGGACAGATGGCTCAGAGGTTAAGAGCAATGGCTGCTCTTACAGAGGACCTGGGTTCTGTTACCAGCACCCACATGGTGCCTCACAAATCTGTAGTTCTAGCACATTAAGTGCCCTCTTCTGTGGGCACCAGGCACATTCATAATGCACATAGATATATTCGGGAACACACACACACACACACACACACACACACACACACACACACGAATACATCTTCAAAACTTTGATAAGCAAAAGGCTAATTTTGTTATTTCCTTGGGCCATGCATCAAACTGGCATGGGTGGTGTCCTCCCGTACTCTCCTAAATGTGTTTTATTACAGATCCTAGTTGATAAGGAAAATAGAGATCAGGTCAAGGTTTAAACTTCTCTATGATCTGAGACAATGCTAAGCATACAGGCTATAAGTTCATGACTGAGATGCCGGACTCCCCATCAAGCTGCAGAAGCCTTCCAGCTGGAAAGGTTGCAAGATTTGAATGAAAGATTTGCTCAATTTCCCTTTTCTACTGGCAGTTAAACAGGGGGAAAGGCATGAAAACACCAGCACTCTGCTTGTCCTACTTTTGGGAGGGTCCATTATCAGCTTCTTCACTTCTGCTCATTACTCTCTGAATCTGCTAAGGCTGCAGTGAGGTCCACCAAGGTGCACACATTGCTATGGCTGCAGTGAGGTCCACCAAGGTGCACATGTTGCTATGGCTGGACTGAGGTCCACCAAGGTGCACACGTTGCTATGGCTGGAGTGAGGTCCATCAAGGTGCACACGTTGCTATGGCTGGAGTGAGGTCCATCAAGGTGCACATGTTGCTATGGCTGGAGTGAGGTCCACCAAAGTATCCATGTTGCTATGGCTGGACTGAGGTTCACCAAAGTGCACATGTTCTTGACAGGCTCACCAGACTCTGCCACCATTGGGAGATGACAGAACACTTAAGAAGTAGAGCCTAGTAGGAGGAACTCATGCCAATTAGGATGCTGCCTTGGAACAGACAAGACACTGGGATCCAGCCCCTTGATGTCTGTCTCTCCATCCGTCTGTCCATCTGTCTCTCTCTCTCCTTTTTTTTTTGCTTCTCAGTTCCCATGAGGTAATCAGCTGCTCTGCCATATGCTCTCACCTTGTTGCCCTGTTTTGCCACAGGCCCCAAAACACAGTCCAGATGATGCTACACTGAAATCACTGAGATGGTGAGCCGAAATACAGCCTTTTTTCTTCACTTTCATTTTTGGAGATTGTATCATCATCACATCATTTCTCCCTTCCCTTTCTTCCCTCTAAATCCTTCCATACACTCTTCCTTGCTCTCTCTCCAATTCACCATCTCTTTTCTCATTAATTGTTCTTCAATGCACATATGTATGTGAATATACATGCATATCCTTAACTTCAATTTTAAAGTTGATTTTCTTAGTATGTGTTATAGCAGCATAAAGCTAACACAGCTTGAGTCCAGCCACACCTCCAGTTGCTCTATACGAGGGTGTTTAGAAAGTTTTTCCATCACTGGGACAAAATAACTGAGAAAAACAACTTAGGAAAGAGTTACTCACTTAGGGTTTCATTGCTTTTGGACATGCAGCAATACAGAAATACAAAGATATCACACCAGGAGGGCGTGACAAAGGCAGGCTAGCTCATCTCATGGTAACCAGAAAGCAGAGACAAAAAAAGGGAGCACAAAAGAAGGTTCTGGAGATAGTACAACACCCAAAGGTGTCCCCATGTCCTACTTTCTGCCACTAGACCCCATCTCCCAATTATCTAATTCAGAACACCCCAGTGATGAGGTTAGCAGCCTCATGGTCCAATCACTGCTAAATGGTGCCGCTGGCTCTAGACCGGCTTTCAATGTGCAAACCTATAAGGGACATTTCATGTCTAGGCCATAGCGTAGGGGTATGTTATATAGTGCATAATTGATATGTAAAATTGGACTGTTGCAACAGCTACAGATGGTCTACTATGGCAAAGGTCATGGCCACGGCACCTGTGTCAGTCTCAGGCATGCAAGAAGAATGAATGAGTAGTTACGAGGTGAGAGCTGACAGCCTTGAGAACTGAGGGTGTGTGTAAGGAGGGCCACATGGAGAACAGCCCTGTCTTTCTAAAGGCCCATTCTTCCATTCACGGAGACACTAAGAAGAAGGGACATGGTAAACTTGGATTCCTCTTGGAAAATTCAGCACATAACGGTTTGTGATTTTTCTCAAATTTTTGCAATCTTTTTCTGTAATTTTTCAAACTTTGCATGATTTCCTTCACACAGAATCTCTGAATCCTAATCCCAGGTCTGCCGTAGGACTACCAGTTATCCTGGGACTGGTCTGCCAAGCAAGGAGAAAACTCTAGACTGCTTCTTTTTTTAATGTAAGTATTTTTCAATTGAAATATTTTTTGGTTGTCTTTATTTTAAGTTTAAAAGGATTTGTTTCCCCAGCTGCTATGAGACAGAGTACAACATCTTCAGTATGACACACAGGACCCTTCAAACTGGGCTCAGGCTGTGTATGAAATGTGACCATCTGTCAACAACCCTTTCTCATTGTCCCAAGCCACAGACATTCCAATGATTTCCCACAGTAGAGGCTGCAAGTCCCCAGGTCCTCTAGAGATAGAGCGCAAGAACAACAGCAAGGGATGTGTGCCAGAGCGGTCTGGTTATTGTAAGCCAGATGTTTTACAGTTGTGCATGGCCTTTGCATCCCCACAGAACAGAGATGCCATTCCATGTCATCTGGACAGGCACCAATACCCTAAATGACTACCGTGTCATTCAAAGCAGGCACACTGATAACCTGTCAATGGTTACAAGGCCTGGGGAACCATTCAAAATATTTTTTAATTTCCTCTTTTGGAATTGCTATCCTAATTGCACTGCATGTTTGCAAGTGTATGTGTATGAAATAATATTTTGCTTATAGATCCTTGGTAGTCAGTTACCTTTTGCACTCACAGACAACCTAACAAGAAAGCACAGGAAGGGATGGAGCCCATACCTGAAAATGCTTCTACTTGTGTAGGAAGTAGACAGAAATTCTAATACAAGCCGGGCGGTGGTGGCACACACCTTTAATCCCACTCCTTGGGAGGCAGAGGCAAGCAAATCTCTGTGAGTTCAAGGCCAGCCTAGGCTACATAGTGAGTTCCAGGAAAGGCGCAAAGCTACACAGAGAAACCCTGTCTCGAAAAACCAAAAAGAAATTCTAATACAGAGCCAGTAACCCAAGTATTTACCAGCTATGACTCCATTTTAAGGGGGAAGTAAAGAAGCCGCCTTCCATCAGATTCAAGGCCTGTTCACACTGAGTTATTTTATGGGTCCTCCAAGCCAACAGGTGTTACCAATACCCATTTTACCAAATCTAAGACAGAGTAATTCCATGTAGGCTACCATGGCTTGCAGTATGCAAATCCAGGGGCCTGTAGAGACTTCTATGTTGGCTGTTACTGCTACCTGGGCTCACTTGGAATGGGATGATACTTTTAGGCACATTCCCATTACCATGGATGTCTGAACTACACTATTGATTCTTTCTACTCCTGAGATACCTTTAGTAAGACATCACCACGAGGAGACAGTGACCTCACTGACCGATGGCTACACTATTTCTCCACTGCAAACTAATAAACTACACTTTAACTTCCTACTAGTCTTTCAGGTGCTTAATGACCAGGAAGTTGTTCCATCTCTTTATACTGACTGAAGTTCATTTAGATCTAATAATCCACAAAGCTGAAGATGCAAAGGATGAAATTAAGATGTTACCCTGGAGAAGCAGACTTCCCAGATATCATTTAACAAAAAAGGGACGCAGATGTGGTTCATAGACAGGTCTGTCTCTATGTCTTTCTGAAGACAACTGTCTAAAGCCTTCATCCTTCAATATTCCCTGGCACAGAGGGACACCAGACAGAGGCTTGGGGGAACTTCAGGGAAAAATTACCCCTAAGATTGAGGAGTGATATGTAGATATGTGGATGAAGAATCATTTTGCAATCCACAAGGTCATCTGAGTCAATAAGTCTGGAGGCATCTTCCCATGAGGTCATAGTTCCATAAATCACTGGATGACGGGCATGCCATATAATGTTGGGGAGATTGTTTAGTTACAGCTGACTTTTGCATTTGTTTGTTTGTTTTTTCAGCACTGAGGCTCAAACTCAAGACCTTTTGCATGTTAGGCAAGAGCTCTACCATGAAGCCCCCACCCCATAGATGAACTTTCAGGAGCCGGGGGTGGAGCACAGAATTGCTCCACAACAAACCAAGATGCACACAGAGGGCCTAGAAGTTGCCATTTCCTGTTGAGAGAGGAAGGAGAATAACATGCTCAGATGAGTTCTCCATTTCCATGAGTTTTATAGCAGAAGGGGCCATTGGCTGCAGATCAAAATTATTCAGAAAAAAAATGTAACTGAAACATATCAGACTTTTAAAAATCATTCTTCTCTGAAAACTCAGCATAATGACTATTTCTATAGTATTTATATTGCTGTAGGTATTATAAATAATCTAGGGACTATTTAAATAGACAGGAGGTTGAGCAGTAAAAATGTATACATTTTGATATAAGAGGCAACCTATAGATTTGGCAGCCTGAGGGGCAGGGGTCAAAAGCCCCCAGCAATAATAAGGACTCTCTCAACTTTCAATTTCATGCTTCACAGATGACCGACTGCTAACAATCCTGTGTGTGTCACTCAAGATATTAGATCCATCCTTAAGTAGTATCTTAAGGTTAGGGAGCTAGTCAAAGAATATTTTGGTTCTGGTACCTGAATTTTGAAGTGGTGCCAGTTTCTAATACTACATGCTTCTGTTCCCTAATGAAGTTTCAAGCAAAATGTGACTAGGTTCTGTTACATTTTCTTTTCTTTTCCTTTTTTTTTTCTGGCCATATCTGTCAGGATTTTAGATAGTGAATTCAATGCGATTCCTATAAAAGTTAAGAACTTTTGAAGAAATGTAAAAGAGGAGCATATCAGCCTGTCATTATTTCTAACCTCACCAGAAGAAGCAGGGAGAGGTGTGAAGCCAGAATAGAAATTCCATAGAACTCTTCCCTTAACAGGCTCCTATTTCCCCAGTATCTATCTCTGTGATGAAACACAGCAGCCACCCAGCCAAGGAAGAAAGTCAGTTACTAGAAAATGGCACACAACTGTTCATTTGAAAGCAACTACATCATGCCCTTTACCTAAGGGAATGGCTTTCTTTCATCATCTTGTGGTGCATAAAAACTAATATTGTCACTTAAATTTTGTGTTTTGTGAAGCTTTTGTGGGGAGGGGAGGATCCTAACGTACATGCTAATAAATGGCCAATTCAGCAACTTCCCATTCTGCGGTCTAGGTTCAACAGATAGAGAGAGATTATTTTACGGCTCATTTTCTCCCCAACACCTGCTCTCATTAGCTGAGCTTCTTTGAATGAAAAGATAACCAAACTGAAAACTTAGTCCTACTGACGAACAATTACAAAATCAGTTTTCATTGAGGTTCAAAGCTGAAAACCTGATTAGAAAAAACAAAAACCAAAAAAAAACCCCGCACTCTGATAGAAGCTGATTACCTTGGTGGACAAGACTGGTTTCCATAAGAATGAATATGCACTAGGACATTCTTCTGAGCTCTTTGAAACTATGTCCTCCACCCCTCGGGTCCCCTTTTTCCTTTGCAAAAGCTCTTGGTGCCGCTGACACTTCTAATCAATTAAGATACTCTTATTTGTCACGGAGAAATTCATATTCACAAAACACAGTGAAAACTCAACACCCAGATCAACTTCCTCACTGCTCAGTCTGACCCACCAACAACCACCCAGCTCCGTCAAACTCCCCCTGAGACTTAGCAACACATCTTCCTCCGAACAGGATGTCCTGTCTTCTGTTGTTACTATTATTATCGACCCCCCTGGATCTAGTTAGTGCCTATCAGGGCTGTGTCACCATCCACGAGCTGTTGATCAGTATGGGTGCTGGAAACCAAAGCCACCATGTTCTGCATGCCACCGGGAAAGCACTCTGCTGCCGAGACACACCGGAGTCCAAAGGTGCACCTTTCTGATGAGCTGAGCCAAACACTGTTAAAGAATGAAGAAAAGGGCCTGGAGATATGGCTTAGAGGTTCAGATCACTGACTGCTCTTCCAAAGGTCCTGAGTTCAATTCCCAGTAACCACAAGGTGGCTCACAACCATCTATAATGAGATCTGGTGCCCTCTTATGGCCTGCAGGCAGAACATCGTATACATAATAAATAAATAAATCTTAAAAAAAAAAAAAAAGAAAAGAAAGAAGAATCCTCCTCCTTTTCTTTGCATATGTTTGCTTTCCTAGGCTACTCCTGAAGCCCAAGAACCGTCATGAGGTTTGCACATTGGCAGAAAAGCAAAGGGCCTCACCAGCAAAACATGGTATTACCAGAGGGGCCACCCCATGTCAACTTTTCCCTAGAGATCCATTTGTCCAACTGTACAATTACACGGCCAAAGACACCAGTCTCCTTTGAAGGGGACTGCAGAGCAGAACGGTAGGAGCAGAATGGCAGGATATGCATGTTAGCTGCTCAAAGAAAAACTCTGTGTCAATATTTTGCCAATATCCTGAGACTATCTCCCTTTGGCAAACTATTCTTTACAATCCAGCAGTTAGAACCCTCAGTCTTATTTATTATTTGTTTGTTTGTTTGTTTGTTTACACATTTTTGAATTTATGCTGTCACATAGTAGACAGTTAATGGTCACTGCCAACTTGACGAGATTTGGGATCATGTAGGAGACACACTCTTGGGAGTGTCTTTCAGTGAGATTTCAGAGACATTTAACGGGGAAGGGAAGATCTACCCTAAAGGTGGGTGGTACCATCTCACGGGCTGGAACCTCAGCCTGGATAAAATGAGGGAAATGAAGAACACTGGCTACCAGTGCCATCTCAGCTTCCTGAACACATATACAATGTGATCAGCATTACACCACCTCCCCATGCCTTCCCAGCCATGGAAGAATGTATCCTTGTAAAGTTTGAGCCCCAGATCAATTGTTCCCCCAGCTAAGTTGGTTTTTGTCAAGTGTTAGGTCACAGCAACAAGAAAATAACTAACAAAAGTAGATGGATCTTCAAGGGTTCGGCTTTCCTATGATGCTAGCACTGCATGCTAGCCCCCACAGACTCATTCAAATAAATAAATAAATGTACTAAAATAGTTAAAATAGAAACCTGGAACAGAGCCTCTTGTGGTGGCACAACCCTACAACCCTAGCACTCAGCATGTGAGACAGGAAGATAAAGAGTTTAAAGTCAACCTGGGCTATGGAGTGAGAATCCCTAAAAAGAAACCAAATAAATGAATGAGAAAAAGTACTCAAAAACGAAGCCTAGAACCTTAAGGGTCCATTTAACCCACCACCCCCTGCCAAGTCCATGCCATTTCATATCTCTACTGAATCACAACGGGCAGAAACAATCCAAGTTCTGTGGTGGTCCACAGAGGCTTCCTAGTGAGACCTTACTCAAGGTCAGAGAATCTGAGCTTGCTTTACTCAGCAAGGCTGCATAATAGGATGATTTGGCCATGAGTGTGGTTAACAGGTGTTTGTACACTTGTCAATACTTTGTGCTTTGATCTAGCAAGTGGAAGGTCTTTTGCATCTCCCCTTGGCGTATTATAAAAAGTCCTTTTGAATAAATGACTGGGTGACTGGGTATTGGCCCAGGGCCCTGCCGAAACTATCCTGTGTCTCTGTCTTTCCTGTTGTCTCTTTCTATCTTTCTGCCTAGTATTTCTTCACTCCTCTTTCCTCAACCCAAGAACCCTTTGAATGGTGGGAACAGGTCAGAGCTGTACTTCGGCAGACCCTCAAATATGGCACCTGAACGTGGAACTTGGATACAGAGGATAAAAGAGAAGGAACACCACAAGTTAAGGGGGCATGCTTAGAATTAATTGGAGTGTGGTCGTATTCTTTTCTTCAGGAGTAAAATTGTAAATATAAAGCAGAATAGTTAAAGTTAGGCTGCAGCAAGTACCTTTCTCTGTTTCTGTTTCTTTCTCTATTTATTAAGTTAGGTTTAAAGTTTTGGTGAAGTTTGAGAAATACAGACTTTAGGTATAGGGATATTGTGAAGGCTTATGTATAATAGAAACTTAGGGTAGAATAGATTTTCTCAAGTGCTGGACCTGGGACACAGAAAGCAGTGTCTGGGATGAGAAGTCACTGCAGACTTAGAAGTCCAAGAACAAGTGGCAGCTTCAGAATCCCCCACTGCAAGCAGCAGTGAGAGAAGCAGCTGCTCCAGCCAGACATCAGGCAGCTGAGACCCTTGGGGCATCATCACAGCACAGGCCCCAAATGTCGAGAGACAGCATGGGCAGCCAGGGTCTGCAAGCTTTCTGTTGAGATGAGAAGGGACTGTGGTGAGGAGAGTGTAGTCAGTCAGGGTTCTGGTGAGAGACCTAGACTGATATGGCTTGAGGCTATGCTCAGCTCAATCTTGATAAGCTGAGCAGAAATGCTTCAGGAGAGGCAGTCACTTGAAGAGTGCAGCAGAGACTTCAGACCCCAGTGGCTAGAGCAGGTCTGTCACCAGGAGCTGGAGTCCCTTGGCTAGGGCCAAGTGAGGAATGCCCAGGAAAATGCAGACAGAGAGCTGGGCAGGCAGCTGGAGGGTGAGTGTACAGGATGCTGTGGCTGCTGCATCAGAGACAAAGCCTTCAGAGAAAGATGCCCATGAGGTACACACCAGGAGGGCCAGGAAGCAGGCACTATTGAGTTTATGTGTGTTCCAAAGACACTGGGATCCTTATGGAGGTGGGGCAGCATTCCCCCCAGGGCAGAACCATGGGAGAGGTAGTGCTGTGAACCCAGGAGAAACTCCTGGCTGACAGAATGCTCATTTAAGACATGCTGGAACTCAGGCCAGCCTTGGCTCCTAATGATGGGAGAGGAAGAGTCATAGGGCTACCCTGAGGGCTGGTGTTTGGCTATGCAAGCGGGGCAGTGCAAGGAGGCTTCTGGGACCCAGGGTACTGAGTGTGGGGCCACTGGCAGAGCAGATAATGGGACCCAAAGAAGCTGTAGCTTGTAGCGGCTGGGAGGCACCTGGAGCCCCTGCAGCACAGGTGGTTGAGAGTCCTCAGGCCTCAGGACTGGGATTATAAAAGCCTGGATGGAGCCAGCAGCCAAAGCCATGCGGCTTCTGTTTGCTAGCTTTGAACTAGCATGGCTCCTTTAAGAGAGAGCTTGCTGGTTCATGCTGGCTGCTTTTTTGAAGAGGTCTGCAATGGCCAGCTAGTGTGGTACACACAGCTTTTACCCTGGAGCAGATTGCCTAGGGACAGGCTACTGACTGCAAAGTGAGGTTTCAGAGACACTTGTCTGAACTAGGTTATTGCATGCAAGGGAACTGCAACAAGTTTTTGGTTGTGGATTTCTTCATATTTGGAACTTTAAGATTGGTATCAGAAAGCTTTCAGTGGAACATTAAGACTGGTATCAAAACTGACTTTTTGAAATTTTCAGACTGCAGAAATGGGACAATTTTGATTTCACCTATGCATATGTTTTGTTAACTGTAGTGACTCACAAATTCTTTGTGTAAAAATGGAACTGTTTGTGTAGAAATAGAGAAGGTTACTTTTTCTACCCAGGCTCAAAATGAAGCTTCAAAAAATATAAAGTAAGGGGGAGTTGTTATATTCCTCAGTGTTTTAGATTTTTTTTTAAAAAAATTCTAGTTCTTTGTATGAATAATGTTAGCCTATGTTAATGTACCTTATGTTTTGTTGGCAAGAAATAATTTTATTAAGATATTGCTTTTGGATGTTTGATAAAGTTTAGGAAATGAAAATAATTCTATTAAGAGTTTACTTTTGGATGTAAGTCTGTGAGAATTATAATTGTGTATAGTAATGTTCATACTAGAATTATGATGTTAACATGGTATGGTGATGCTAAAGAGTCTTTAGATTTGATGCAGTTGCATCAGGAGTTTACTGACTTTAAAAAAGGGCTTAGTGCAGCTAAGACTGCTGTAGTTATCTTAGATCCATTCAAAATGATCATTCCATCTTTGTCATCCTCTACTCCTTTATTGTGAGGTATAGCAGCCATAAGGAACAGGGGTATTGCATAATTATTTCAACTATTTGAAAGCTCTTAGTGGAAAAGTGGCTTCAGAGTTGAATGGAGTTAGGCTCTATACTTTGCCCTGCCAGAGGCTGATAGAGATAGGTAAATCCTTCTCGCTAGCTGTCAACCAATGACGGTATACTTGGGGGAAAGTGTACCTTGAAGACAGGTAAGACTGACTTTAGAAGACAACCTAAGACAGGCACAGTCCATCTGAGGGGGTCTAAGGGACCCTTTATATTATTAAGAAGGGCAAACTGTGGTGGCTCACAAAGGCTTCCTAGTGAGACTGTACTCAAGGTCGGAGAATCTGAGCTTGTTTTACCCAGCAAAGCTGCATAATGGGATGATTTGGCCACGGGTGTGGTTACCAGGTGTTTGTACATTTGTTGGTACTTTGTGCTTTGATCTTGCAAGGGTGAGGTCTTTTGCTTCTCCCCTTGGTGTATTATAAGAAGCCCTTTTGAATAAACGATTGGGTGACTGGGTATTGATCCAGGGCCCTCCCGTAGCTAACCTGTGTCTGTCTTTCTTATCATCTCTTTCTATCTTTCTACCTAATATTTCCTCTCTCCTCCACCCAAGAACACTTTGAAAGGTGGGAGCATGTTGGAGCTGGACTCCACCAGACTCCCACAAAGTTCTCACTCACTACCAACACATGGGAACATGAACCTCCACTAAGCAATGACCATCTGGGTTCCATTCACTACACAGCTACTGCACCATGTGCACACGTTTCTCTCTTTGCAAATGAAGGACAATCCGACTGCCTATGCTGCAGCAACCTGGGAAAATGTAAACAAATGTAAGATGGTATTTAGGAAAATACCCAATATGCAGCTTATCAAATGCCAACACACCTTAGCAAGATGCAGGCAGCCCTGTGGTCTATGAGAGAACCCCTGAGGTTGCCATGTCCAGTGACTCAGTCACTTGCCTCCATACTTTGTTGTTTGTTTTTAGAGTAAAGAGACATCTCCTTGTCAACTTCTGTCACATGACCAAACTGTTCTTTGAAGATGCTTTTTTATGTGTCTCACCAGCATTCATGGTCACAGCCACTAAGACGTGTGGATATGGACCTACAAACCCATTCATTATTAGAGCTAAAAGTCATGGACTCAAAGCTGCACAAATGCCTTCTAGTTAAAAATCATATACCTGGAACAATGCAGTAGCACCTGGACATCAGTACCTGTGCACCAGCACCTGTGCATCAGCACCAGAACCTCTGCATTAGCACATCTGCACCAGAACCTCTGTATTAGCACATCTGCACCAGCACCTCTACATGAGCAAGTCTGCATCAGCACCTCTGCATTAGAACCTCTTCATCAGCAAGTCTGCATCAGCAAGTCTGCATCAGCACCTCTGCATCAGCACCTCTGCATCTGCACCTCTGCATCTGCATCTCTGCATCTTCCAGTACCTCTGCATCAGCACCTCTGCATCAGCACCTCTGCATCAGCATCAGCACCTCTGCATCAGCATCAGCACCAGCACTTCTGCATCAGCACCTCTGTATCCCACTGAATCTGAACATTGAAACTACATACCTTCATACCTAAAACTCTATACAATCAGGGGCTACAGATCACTGGGAGAGTATCTACTGAACATGTGTGAAGCTCTGGGTTCACACTCTAACTATACACAGACACACACACACACACACACACACACACACACACACACACACACACACATAGGGCTTTTGGGGGACTGGCGAGACAACTCAATAAGTAAAGTGCTTGCTTTGTAAACATAAAGACCTGAGGAGGGTGTGGAGGTGTGCATTTGTAATATCAGTCCTGGAGAAGCACAGACAGGTGGGTCCCTGGGGCTCACTGGCCAGCCTGCCTAGTCTACTAGGTGAGTTCCAGGCTGAGGTGAGACAGTATCCTAACAACAAACACACAAAACAAAAACAAAGTGACTGGCTCCTGAGGATGACACCTAAGGTTGACCTCTGACCTCCAATGCATGTGTACAGATATATACCCAAACACACATATGCATGCATGCACTTATACATACACATGCCCACAACTAAAAACAAAGAAAATGATGTGTGGTCAATTTGAGCTTCATTGTCTCTGATGCTAGTGCGGGAGATAAGGCTGGTATGCAGGAAGGAGGCCTGAAGAGAATGTCATTGAAGCCCAGAGGAGAAGAGCCCTCTGTGACCTGCCACTTTCTGTCCCCACTGGAATCCTTAGCTCTTTTCCTTGCAGTCATGGGCTACGGGGTTAAACTGAAGTGGAATGAACAAAATCTAACAGCCAGCCACTGGAGGAAAATCTGTTTCACAGTCAAGAGGAAAAGTCAGACGGATCTGGGTACAATATATTCCACAAAAAGAAATTAATGAGATGGTGCCATCTCAGATGAAGCTGAGTCAGCCAAGAGCTTCCCTATGGCAGGAAAGATGGAGCGACCTGGGAATGCTAAGACCCCCTGGAATGAAATCAAGACTGAGACATTCCTGATAGTTTATTTATTAGAGAAACTTACACATTTACAGTGAAAGATATTCCATTTCCTGAAGTTATATTGTTTCTTGAGAGAATAAATTGCAAGGGTTTTTTAAAAGAAAATGAAAACATTTTACTTTTTTTAAAAGTAGGCTTACCCCTTCCCATAAATTGAGGACATATTCCAAAGCCAACCTTATTTAAGCCATATTTTATAACTGAAACAAGGGTCTCAGAAAAGAGCAGGGCACCTTTTCTCTTTCTCTGTCCTGTCTGGAAGCCAGGCTCTTGCTGCTGGGGACAGGATGACTATCGAGCAGACAGCCAGCATGGTGAAGCAGCTCAGGTATTCCCATGGCGTTTCTTCTGACCAGAGACCATGGAATCCCCGAGTTTCCACAATGTGGGTCAGGGTGCAAATCAAGAATCAAAAACACAACCTCTGTTTCCAGTTGGTCCAGCTCTAAGTGAAGCTTTTTACAGGCCGGACACAGCCCAGGCAGCAGCAATATGGGGACACTGGAGGAAGGCAGTGAAGGGGGAGACGGACCCAGACAATGTGACCCAGTGGCAACCTGCATCTACATATTATGAAGAATAAGGTATTTGGGTACAAATTCCTACTCAAGCAGATGAGCTAAAACGTGAAGTTTCTTCTATTCCTACTTTGTCTGTTTAGCTCTCAAAGTGCACTCTGATAAGTACTCACTCACCTCCTTCTGTGACAGAGACACTTGTTCACACAGTGTCAACTCCTCAAGGGGACACTTCAATTGCACAGACTCTGGGGCCACTCATCAATCATGACAAGCTGATCATTCAGGCTGCCAAGTGAGGATTCCCCACCATCTGGAAACATGGAGTTCGTCATGTGCATTTCCAGGGTAGTCCTCCACGGTGTGTGCATTATGAATGTGGAGGGGAGAAGGACGGTCTGCCTCCTCTTTAGCCTTCCGTTTTAGGGCCAGAAACTTGAAGTTATCTTTAAACATCCCTCATGCCATGGGGAGAAAGCCTGAATGAAACCACAGCATCAAGGGAAATCAGCAGTTCTAGAGAAGGACACAGACACTGACTGATATTGTTGGAGCCAAGGGATTTCCGTGGTACCTGAAGTTAAATTATATCTTGTTGCTCCGAAGAGGTCCCCCAAATGAAGAAAACATTGTACATACAAGAAGAAAGGCAAGCCTGTGGAAGGTGGACCAGAATCAGCAGCAGGTCCACAAATCCCAGCATGCTCAGACATTAGAATTAGAGGCTGGCAGGAACAGTACAGGAAAGCTGCTCAGAGTTCGGAAAACAAAGAGAAAACAATACCTCCCGATACATGAGGGGATAAAGGAACCCTGCCAGGGTGGGCAGTCACTAGGCAAAGAAGTGTGACACAAAGTCCTCACCCTGCAATCTACAGCAGCGCAGCGAAAATACCATAGGGACACCACCTCTGCGATGTCTGGGGTGTCTGCTGCAGGAAGTGGGAGACGCCGCAGTGCCCAGGCTGAGATGAGGAAACAGAGGAATCTCTCAGGGAATTTGACAATGACTCCCTCACATGCTAGAGAAAAACTGTCTCCTGGGGATCAGAAAAGAAAGGTTCCCGCAAGGAAAGGGTCCACAGTTTCATTCACAGTCCAACCACAAAATTTGGTTTCCTTGCTTTAGAAAGGAAAGCGGTGTCCATTTTAATACAAGAAACACATAGACCAGAGCGTCTTGGATTTTCAAGGGCACAGCGAAGCCAGGTCACAGCAGCTTCCAGAGTGACAATAAACAAACAAATCCCATAGCCAACTGTTGAACCATATGCTGCCAATGGCTTTCCTTCTGCAAAAAGCCAATTCATCATTGGAACAAAAACGCAGCACCACGGACTCCAGTCAGATGGCACATTCCGACCATTTGTCAACTCTCGAAAGTCTAAACAGAAGAGGCATCTTGCCTGAAAATGATAGACACGTTGCCAATTTTAGCACAAACTCTGCGAAAATAGTGAAAAGTGTGCTGAGGCTTGAGAGGCAGACTATGGGGGTGATCTCATAGCACTCACGTGACTTTCTTCTAGAGCATCAAGATACACCTTCAGCGGCACACCTTTCCAAATCGCTGTGTCTACACACATCTTATGATAAGTAATATATTTCTTAGTGAGGTACATGCATCTATTTTTAAATTTTAAATGTATATTTTGGTGTGGGGATGGGACTCAGGGCCCCACTACTCAGTGACAACCCCACTTCACTCCATGCGTTTGTTTGCCTTACAAGTTATCCACAGCCTACATTAAAACTCAAGAAGGCTTCTGATTCCAGCCAGTGATCTTGCTTGCAATGTTAACTGGAATGTTCTGAAAATAAATATATTATTGCACTGGCCTAAGACGGACATGATAAAGGAGATAGCGCTGTTCCCCAAGGGTTATGTTTCAAAGTAAAATATAAATAACCTTTGGCAATGTTTAAGACCATGGCTCCATTCCACAGTACAGATAATCAATAACTGCCAACTATAATCTAGCCCTTCTCGAAAATAGAAAGAGTGCATATTTCCCCCACAGCCTAAGCAAGGTAAGATTGTGAATGCCCAGAATACTCATGAAACTTATATTCTCCAGATCTGAAACCAAATCTGAGCCTAAACATGACTCCAGAACACGACAATATACTCAGCACAATCAGTACAGGACAGATGATTATCATCTGTGCTTAACACATTTCAGTGAAGTTAAGAGATGCAGGATGAACGCCTCACCATGCCCCATATTCCAACCAAATGCAGTTTTATTGAGTTTTAGTAGTGGCTCAAAATTTGTGGTAAGTCAGCCTGGTCTCAAAAGGAACCATTAACAAATGCAGGCTCATGTGACTGGCAACAGTACTTCCGGGTGGATGATAAAGGAAGGCCACACAGGCTGACTCTAACTCAGACTCTATCATTCTTCTCTGCCCTCCACTGGTGGCCTTCTACTCAGACAGCAAGACTGTCAACTGGACCCAAACCACACTTCTTCAAGGCCCTTAAGAGTATAGAACTGGCCTCTTCCTGCCAACTGTGATGTGCCTCATCACTCATTCTGACTGGATGGTCTCAGTCTCTCAGTGAGTAACTATGGTGACAGGATAGGCAAGTCTGTGGATATGAAGCAGTGACATCAGATACACAAGTTCAAATCAAGTATCACGACTAAGGGGCACAGGGGACACGGAGACTGACTGGCCACCTGTGAGTGACACTGACCCACTTCTACAGCGAGAAGTGGGTTCCACCTGAGACCCAAGACCTATAAAGGGGTGATCCTCAGGAAGAATGTGGCTCTGAGCACTCAGAGCATGGGAGTGAATGCGAAGAAGCAACATAAAACATTTACCACATCCTGTTCTATCAAGTTTATGAAAACAATAAAATAAATTCTACCTGTGTTCCTCAGATTATTTTGGATACCGTGGGTTAAGTCCTGCTTGCTAAGCATGCACACCGCCACTGAACTTCACATTCAATCTAATGAGATTTTAACTCCCGAGAGTTGAGAGGAGGGGTCCCATTTAGCTCTAAGCTAACCAAAACATTCACAACCTCAGAAGGAAGAGAATGATATTCATTAAATCATTTAATTATCACTTGAAGATAAAAAATGAGGGAGAAGGAGAGAAAGGAAGGGGGGGGAAAGGTGAGGGGAAGAGCTAGTCAAGAAGTAAATCCCAAGCCAGGAGATTCTGCTGCAAAATTTCTATTCTATTGAAAAGCTTATATTTCCTGGGGCTCGCAATTACTCGTATTAGGGTCTAACAAACGATCTTGCAGATCCTGTATAATGCCCTGGGATTCAGAAGTCAGCTTGACTTAAGATATCTTCAAAGCCTATTTGAGCCATGGTTTTGTAATTTCCATAACACAAAGCCGTGTTTTGTTTACTTTCACACACAGATTTCCTATTGATATTCCACATATCTATAAACCCAGCGTATAAGAATGCCACTTTAACTTGGCAATTTAGCTCAGGCCACCCATCTCTGGAGTACAAATACCTTGATTAGTTGGGACAGAACATACTTGTCTTTTCCTGGATAGAAAATGTGCATCTATTGTTATCGTGAATGTGAAGAAAGTGCCATCATGAATTCTAAGGCAGGCAAATTATTATGTCCACAGATACAGGTTTCCTGAAAATATTATGCACAAAACATCTCAAACATTTATATGTATTTTTTTGTTTGTTCCATTCAACCAGAAATGCTTTGAACCAGGAAAGAAACTGTCACAAATATCACTATTATCGTTATCTTTATTCAGTTTTCCATTATTTATGATAAAAATGGTACAGATAATCCACATGGAGGATAATCTGAAAACCATCTCATTTTGATTTGAAATACAATTGAGTATTTACAGTAAACATACATATTTGATATTGTAAGAATCAATGACACCAAGTGTGCCCTAGCCGAACTTACTAAAGGCCAGACAAAAAAGACACACAAGTGTTCCTTATTGTAACGTTTATTTCTCTCTCTTAGACACCTTTTACATCAATGCTCCCACTTATCTTTAAAGAGCAGTAGATGGATATGGCACGGCATGGCGACATTTATAATTCAGCTTCCCTAGTTGGCTCCCAATATTTGTTTTTTTTTTTTTCATTAGTACCCTCCACAATGCTTTTTTTTTCCTTCTTGGTAGATTCAGCTTGACATGACTGCAGCCATCTTAAGTCAGCTCTCCCATAACTGCCCCTGAGTTAAATGGTTTTTCTTCCCCAGTAACTTCTCAGATACTACAAACAAGCAAAAGCCATTAGAGTGGTATGTTGGGCTTCACACAGGACCTTGTCTGAGGAATCTCCCTGAGGTCTTTGACAATCATTGAGATAAACCAGGATTATCCCAACATGGATAAGGTCATGCTTATCTTGACCATTATGTATCTCTTTCTGACCCCAGCTTTTTAATCCACTTAGTTTTACTGCTATCCAGAAACATCCTGGATGTTCCAGCCTTCTTGAGCCTCATGCTTCATGATGTAGGGCTCATTTACAAGGAAATCCTAGGTTCTTTCAGAATATGACTTACTCTACACTAGAAAAATAGCATCCTTTCAAAAGGATTAGGCACGGTGCACTCACATCATTTCTTCCAAGCTCAGCATCACTCATGCTTGAAGTACCTTCCATCCAAGAGAAGTAGACATGGCCAAGACACACACTTGCAGAGGTATCACACATAGCCTGGCTGGAAAAGCCTTCCATTCTTGCTGCTTTGGGTCTTCAATTTCCCTCTGACAAACTTTCCTTGGTGTTACACATTATAACTGCATAGCTACTAGATCCAGCTACTCAACAAAATCATGAGTAAAGAGTAAAGCTTTTTAAGCTCAGGTCCCGTCACCATTTGATTTTAGAAACTGAGTTAGGATTAAGTCTTAACATGCAATATTTGCACACATGCATGAGTACACACACACACACACACACACACACACACACACACACACACACACACACGCATACTTACTTAAAAAAAAAAACAACTTTGCAAATATTCCAATGGTCAGGATCTGGTTTTCTCAATGAACTGGATGATGGACTTCCTATAGTCCTGACTCCTTCCCACTGCTCTGTAAACAGCACACAGCAGTACATAGCACTGTACAGTATATAGGTGAGTAATGATGGCCACTATTGTGAGAAAAACGTGTTCCCTCACTGCTGTCAATCACAGCACATCTCTGTTTTAGATATGCAAACATAGACATGGGCATGAGCTCAGATCGAAGAGCAGAACTAAAGTGGGTGGACCATGCCCACTGGCCTGGAGGGAGATGACAGCCCTGAGCATCTGGTTGGATCCCCTCCTACTGTGTGCCACACAAGCCTAGGTTTCTCAGCTACCCAAACACTCGGGAGAAACTCACCCGAAGGAGATGTGCACCCTTATTGAGCACTCACTACTTCCCATGGGCAAAATGGAAGAGAAGACATAGCCTCTAACCTCAAATAATGTACTTTTCTGAAGCAAAAAGGGAGTGGATTGAACCCCAGAAGAGAGCTGGGGGAAGTACAACAGCCAAGGGGTGGCAATGGGGCTCCTCTCCTGTCACTCTACTACCAAGCAAATGTCAACAGAAAATTAAGAAACGCAACAAGATCCCTGATGCCTTTCAAGACGTCAGTCCCCTGGCTGTGAAAGAGAAAGAAGCAGACAGATTGCTGAGGGTCCTGGAGCTGACAGGGAGTGCTGAGCATCCTTGTTTCCACTGTCAAGAGATAACCATGTGCCTTCTTCCTTTGTCTCTGTTCTAACAAGGAATGAAGATTATTTTACAGGATTTCAAAGTGCAGCCACAAGGCTCCACCCTGTAGTGCATGTTCATTCTACATGTGACATTGGGGTACCAGCCCCTAGGGCATGGCCTCTTGGCTAGCTTAAGACCTGGGAAGCATGTATGTGGGTCCTTCTCTCTTGTGCACTTGGATGATGAAGACTAGGTCAGGCAGTGTGAAACAGCGTGGGACCAGTTCTCAGCCTTCCAGGGACTCTGGGACTGAAATTGCCATATCCTGTATGATACCCCATAAAACCCTTTAATAAATAGATTCATTATCGGTATCCATGGATTCAATTCCTGCATTACCACCCCCAGCAGATAATATGGCAACATTAAAGAGCTGGAAGCAGGCCCATGTGGAGGAAAGGGGATGACTCTGCTTTATAATCTCTGTCTTCCACAACAAACAGTTAGTTACTTTCATTTTGGGGAAAAAAGACTAACAGCATGCCTGTTCTATTTTATGAAAATATATTTCAATATAACCATCCCACAGTTTGAATTTCTTCTTTTATAAAAGTATTTAAATATTTTACTTTTATTTTTAATCGTGTGTGTGTGTGTGTGTGTGTGTGTGTGTGTGTGTGTGTGTGTGTGTATGCACGCACGTACATGTGCACATGTATGCAGGTACTCACAGAGGCCAGAAGGCATTGGATCCTCTGGAACTAGAGTTACAGATGGCTGTAAGGTGTTTGATGTGGGTGCTAGGAGCCATACTTGGGTCCTGTGCAAGAACAGTATGTCCTCTTGACCACTGGGCCATCTCTCTAGTCACACCCCCTAAATATCTCAAACTTACTAGTTTCTGCTTCCTAAGGAGAGAAGTGAGGCCATAATGAATGGACCCACTTTCCTAGGTCAGGTTCATGTTTTCAAACTAGCAACATATGACATCACTGCATACCACTACTGAAAGCAAGCCACCATTTATCATGACCAGAAACAAGTGTGGGCAGCACACCCACCTTGGCATGCTGTGTTCAGGTGAGCAATACACTCACTAGAATACTAGAAAGGCAGGTCACTGGGAAACATCCCAAAGTAATGCTAAATATTTTGCTACCATAGATTCCACTAGTATAAATTCCACATAAAATAAAAATTTTATGAAATATAGATCTCACATGTGGAGATGGAGATGAAGGTCCTGAGCCGAAACTCTTCTCGGAGCATGTGAAAGGTAAAATTCCCTGTGAAATAACACGTAGCCGTCTCCTACTATGAACAGAGTCTCACACAGGTTCCGCATGTTGATTGTGGACCTGAGTTCTCTGGCCATTGCCAGGCTGATGAGATGTTAGCCATAAGGAAGAGAATTTGGTGGGCTGTGAGTTGCCCTCACATCACACAGGTAAAATAGCAATGTTAATCTGCACACGATTTAGCCATTAGTATGATGAATGAATATTCACAGAGCCGTTATAATAATGTCCAGAACATAGTAAATACCCATTATTATTACCCCTTGGGGGTTACTCCAGAAAAACATAAGCTTCAGGGGTTTCCCTCTGCTCTGATTACTGTTATACACCTACCCTAGCATGTTGTTTGACTTCATTGAATACACAGGGATACATGCTGTGACCAGGGCAGAGGGATCTGGTCTTGGTCTGAGGAATTTGGGCGGAGCACACAGCCAGCACCAGTTCCTGGACCCACGCTGGTCCACGCACACCAGCCAACCTCTACCCTGCAAATGGAACCCATTGGCCTCCCCATCCACATGCCCAGTCAAAGTCTTTTCCCTCTGTACCAACCTCATTGCTCCAAAACCCCTGGATGTAAAGCGAACCTAAACAGCCCTTCGACAGTCCCTGCGACTACACATTCCCCAATGGGGTTCTTTCAGATGACTTTTGGCTTATACTCCTAAGCCTAACCAAATGCTTGGCCATTCTGTTTATTAAACAGCTAAGCTTCAGTGCACATTATTACCGGACTTCATCTGAACACGTGAACATCACTCTGCACCTTGTGACTCTGCTCCGAGGCCCCGGGATACTTGGACCTACCGTTAAGGAAACAGCCTGAACAAGCCCCCTCTATTCTCTTTAGGCGAATTGACACTAAATTTAGAACACTCTGCAGTGTTCGGCATTCTGGCTCCCTGCCACTCTTTTCTAGTCAATTTCCTCTCTTACTATTTGGACAGAAACTTTGGTCCCAACAGTTGAATGGCCACTCTACATGCACTGTGCCATGCCCTCCACCCACTGATGCAGGAGAAAGCCCACTTCACATGTGAGAAACACACAGACACTTGTAAGTATTAAGCAGACGCCCATGAAGAGAACAGAACATCTGGAAACCCTTGACAGTAGTTCAATTCATGCCCTAGCCTCAGCCTGTGCTCAGCAGCATCCTTGGAGAGCCTTCCCCCGCAAGTGTACTTCCATTGGAATGGAGTTCACATATTTATGGCCCTGATCAGAAGAAGAGGCCATGGTCCCCGAGGCAGTGAGACTCTCTTCTCTCACCACATTCCAAGAGAGCTAACTGCATTCTAACCATGGTTTATAGCACACTTTGTTTTTATTATAAATGGCAAGGCAAGGCTGTTAGCCTTAGTAATTAGACAGGAAAACTGAAGCAGCCATATTAAAAATGTACCTTGCTGACAGGAACAGTCCACTAGCTACTGACAGGAAACAGGAAGAAGGAAAAATAAAGAAGAAAACACTCAGTTATAGAGACAAACCACGGTCTAGTAAACACCAATCAAAAACTCCAACTGCACAAATACAGCCCAGCCACATGGCTTGGCTGTGAGGCCCAAGACTCCACGGTATTGCGTCACATGTTGTAGCTGCAGAGCAATTGTGCAGATTGGCATTACCCTGTGGGTCATGGGCCCTCCTACGGCTGCCAGAGTCTCAGATCACATGGCCTGTGTGACGACGGGTTCATCCAGTCGCCCAAGAGAGGAACGGTCAGGAATGGTAGTACACACGATAATCCCAGCACTTGAGAGGCTGAGGCAGGAAGGTCACAGGTTTGTGGCCATCTGGGGCTACATAAAGAGACACTGAAAGAAAGGAGAAGACAGGGAAGAGGAGAGAAGAGAAGAGAAGAGAGGAAAAAGTGATGGTGAAGCAGGAAGGGGATTTCCCCTCCGGGTTCTCAGCACGGCATCTCTGGGAAGGCAGAGAGGGCTGAGGCGTCTCTTCACATAGGGCGCTGACAGAAGTTCTCAGTCACATGTGGCGAGTCCACAGCATGCACGGGCCAACAGTCTACATCACTGGTGGTCTGTTAGTCATTGTCTCAGGATAGCTAGCCACGGGGAGCCTTGACACGGGACAAAGTCACCACTACCAGAGGAGCTGAGGGGTGGCTACACCCAATCCTTGATTTTCGTCAATGAGACCTGTTGCCCAAGAATCCAAGGGTGATGACAGAAAAGCAGGTTCAGACCAGAGGGTAAGTCCGAAAGGCGACATGGAGTTAGTTCTTTGAGGTCCAGGTGGGTCACAGGAGACGCCCAGGCACTGCTTGGCACAGGACCTCATGAAAGCTGGTAGTCGACACTCGCTGCTTACAATGGCCTGCAAGTGCTGAATACCCCTTAGTTGCCTCTGGCCTTGAGTAGGGAGGATGACCGGCTCTAGACGAATATGTTGTCAGTGATTAAAATGAGTGCAGAGTTGTGCGGAGATGTGGGCCAGCAGCTAAGGCGGCAGAAGAGACAGATAAAGACACCAAACTTTTACCTAATTATAATTACTCGCTGGGCATCTGCAGATCCAAGGGGAAACTGAGCCCATTTCAGCACAAGTAACCTCTACGTCCCTTCCATACTACATCATGAGCTTTCTCTGAAGAAAAAAAATAAGTCACAAATTTAGGTGCTGTAGGGAACACTAAGGATAAATCATGGCAGAGTCTAGGTAATGCACAGAAAAAGGTAGCAGAAAACAGATCTCAGTTAAAGAAACAGTGTTGGGAACCCCATTCTCCTGGGCAGAGTTACTGGATTCATCAGATCAGCTGTGATTAGCAGCCTGGGGCTCTTAAAAGCTGGACCTGTTATTGATGGTCCTCACTGAAGAGGGACAAGCCATATAGCATCAACTGAGATCCCAGCCACTCTGTTATTCTGGTTCCACCATCCCAGCTGCATGTCAAACATGGAGATTTGGGAGGAACTGGAAGGGACAGGAGGAGAAAGGCAGGGCCTTATTTACGAAACCCTTAGGAAGTCAACCATCTATGCCAGGGTGGGTATTTGGTGATGGAGCCATCTGGGTGTTACCTGAGCTCTTGGTGAAGAGCCCTTCACCCATGTTCTTGAAAGTAGGCCCAATAAATTCACTACTTCCCCAGGCTGGACATGAACTGGCATGTCACTTGGATCTGCTGCTGATGTCTGATCTGCGGTAAACAGACATTTGTGTACACCTCTCAGGAGAAGTCCAGTAATAACTACAGCAAGACCTGGATGGAGATGGATCTGAAAGGTAACAGGGGATAGGGCTGACGAGCTAGACAGGGACTGTGCATATCCAAAGAGAAGAATAAGGGGTACTTTGTGCTGGACTCTGGTGAGAGTCCGTGAGAAGCCAGGGCAGGCAGATTTAGGAAGCAGGCTTCACTCTGGGTCATGGCTTGGGACCTGGCTCGAAGCTGGACTGGCACTGTTGGGTGGGTGCCCTTTTGTGTTGGGAACTAAACACATGTGAAACCTTCTCATCCCCTCCCACATCTCCACAAAGCCAGCTTTCTGTCTTTGTATGAACTCATGCAGCTTCCTTCTCCAAGGCCGTTGTTGAAGCTCAGAAATGACACCTAAAAGCACAGTTCTCTGACACATCAAGGACCTCGGAAGAAGAAGAAAGCAGAAGTGGCAGAGGCTGCCTCAGAGCCAAGCACTTTCTAACTTCTTGTTCCTCCCAGCCACATGCAGCAGGGGAGCTTTCCAAGGTCACTTGTATGACTAGGAAAACTTCTGGAAGCAATTCTAAACTCTCCTTGGTCAGCCATCACCATCCCACAGCCAGCTCTCCATTGGGTCATTTGTTTGATTGTGCAATAGAATCTCAACAATTTGGTTAATTCTGCAATAGAAGCTCACTCTGTAGCATGGACTGGGCTGAAATTCACTATGTAGTCCAGGCTGGCCTTGAACTCATAGTGATCCTCCTGCTTGTGCCTTCCAAGTGCTGGGATCATAGGCATGAACTGCCATGCCCAGTGTCCATTCAAGAGACTCCCTGGGAGCTTTGGTTATATCCTAACACACCTCTGTTCTCAGAGGTCCCATCTTGAATTCCTGCAGCTAACCACTCTGCCCCCTTTCCTTCCTCTGAATGGGCTCTGGGGGTCAGGTAATCATACTTTAGCCCCCCCTTGCCTTTTTCTCTTATAACTCTGCCTGTTGCTGAGCCTTTCCAATGAACATTCAGAAGGCAAAGGGGATGCCTTCTCTTGCACCTCTAGGCCTTTTAGCCAGGCAGACACCATAGTAGATTCTTCCTTACCTCTGCCGTCATTGTAGGGAGGGTAAGGAAGAAAGAGTCCACATCTTTGGGTTACCCAAACATCAAATCCTGAGGAGGCATCAAAAGTAGAATGGGCTTGTCATGTCCCAGAAGGCTCTCATCAGCTATGGCTGCCTCTACAAGATCAAGCCAGACAACATTCCAGAATGGATGGGGAGAGATGCATGAGGCTGAACCTCTAGCTGAGGGTTTATTTGCAGTTGATGGCAGTTAGAGGTGGGAAAGTCAGTTTTCTTTAGGGCTATGGCCCGTGACTGTTCTATGTCCATGCTCCTGCAAATGCCCCCACAACCATATGCATTTAGGGAGCATTAACTAGACTCAGTGGGCTACTAAAAAAACAAACAAAAACAAGATGACATTGGGAAGGAATGTGAGAAAGAGTTGTTCAGAAGAAGCTGGAAGGGAGAGCAGGTGGTAGATATAAACTAAGTAAATTTGGGATCAAATGCTGTTCCAATGCCCAGGGCAGATAACCACTGTGCTCTGGATTTAGGCGTGTCTAGAGGCAAGGATACAACCCTCCCATCACAGTGAGAGAAGACAAGGCAAGCAAGGAGCAATTCGCTGATCTAGGTGGTGGGACGTTAGTCTCTACCTGGTAGGCTGAAGTATAAAGAGGGGAGGGGAAGAATCATTATTAGTCTCACTGGCAGAAGAAAATGAAGTCAATGTGGCAAACGTACTGAAAGCCCTGATCGAGAGGTAACAATATCCAAAAAGAGCCAAGGAAATTGTTAATAGCTTCTTAACTATTGAGATACTTTCAACTTCCAGCCTGTTTGGGAAAGGAAACAGATGAGTAAGCAGAAACTCTAAACTAGTTGAAAAGAGGCAGTGGCATTCCACAGAATCACAAGCCCTAGAAAGTCAGTGACATTTTCCACCTGATAACACTAGGAAACATCTCCATCAAAGAGGGGAACAGCTCAAGGGGAAGGGAAACCAGTTTGCTCTGCAAGATGAAGGCAAATGATCTGGAAAATCCCTACGCAGATCTGACCTGTGAATGTGAGGTCACAGGCGGACACTGTGCTCCCTGGCCCCATCAGACCAAAAGAGCTGTCCTTTCTGGCACCAACTTTCCTAGACTGTGGTCAGCAGCACAATCCCTGTGGGTGATGGCATCTTACTCCAGTGACAGTCAGTGGCAGTCAGACTAACTCCTACGCACAGGGGCACCGGCAGGCTGCCCTAGACCGACACCAAGGTTCTAAGACTTCTGACCCCAGTTGGGCTGCCACAGGGAGTACCACCCATGATTCTGTTATAACAAATCAGAATGGCCGAAGTGCATTCCTATACAGGCATGTGTTATTGCATAGAGCAGATATGAAAGAGCGTGGAGATTGCCTTAACAACTGAGCTGTTTTAAATCCTGAACAGGGCCGGAGAACTCTTCGCTATAGGAAAACCTATGACTTACATTTTACTTCCTATGCAAGTGTACGACAGACACTAAAGTTCTAGGAAGGGGCTGGGATGTCACTCAAAAGCAGGGTATGCAATGAGCCTGCACAAGGCCCTGGGTTCAATCTTTAATACCTGGACTAAAACAAACAGCAAACAACAACAACAACAAAGTGGAACCTAGTCTTTTATGGCATTTCTATTGATAATTTTTAGATAATGTATTAAGATTTTAGGAGTCACCACTATGTACTACTTTTTTTTTTTTTTTTTTTTTTTTTTTTTTTTTTTTTTTTTTTTTTGGTTTTTGGAGACAGGGTTTCTCTGTGTAGTTGTGGTGCCTGTCCTGGAACTCACTCTGTAGTCCAGGCTGGCCTTGAACTCACAGAGATCCACTTGGCTCTGCCTCCCCAGTGCCGATTAAAGGTGTGTGCCACCGCCACCCAGCACCCCAGCACTATGTACTTTTTTAAGGTCAAGTTTATTGTGGAATATCCACAGGATCAACTAGATCTGGTCTTACTCAACAATAATTATTACCACTGTAGGCAAACAAGCTAACAAAGGCCATCTCCTCTCAAAGATGGATCCATTCCCAATCAGTTGCTGGACTCAGTCACCATCAGCCTTTAAACACGTTTACGTTGCCTACACCAACTGGTTCCTCCTGATAATTGCCACTGCCACTCCATCTAGACACTGATTTTAAAACTCAAATCTGGAGTCAAGAGAAAGTATTACATGTTTATTTCAAATGCTGACGAGTATCTTACAGAGATCCACAGAAGTGTCAAATGAAGCAAGCCAGTGATCCGGGACATTCAAATTAAGTTTATGGAGGAAAACAGAATGAAAAACATGGATCCAGGGAGTAAAAAGAGTGACGCAAAATGTGTTCATGTTTAAAACTTAATTCCTGAATCTAAATGATAGGAAGAAAGCAGGGGAACAGTGAAGGGGGCATGCTAGGGGTGGGGTGGAAGGGTGGAGTGGGTAAAGGGGGCAGGATGATGTGATGGAAGGGAGACAATTCAAAGAAATGAAACATGTATACAATGCATGCAAGATAATGTAAAGATTAGAATACCTTCAAGAGTAAAAACAATGGCTTCACAATGTTGCGACATTTATATATTTACAGTTTTCTGTAAATACCATCCTTTCCTTGCACTGTAACTTACAGTTTCCAAAGTTGCCGTGTGAAGTTACAAATATGCAGGAGAAATCCATCACTACTCTTTGAAGTTGTGTCGGGACTGAGACCAGCAGTGCAGTGGAACACTTGCCAACTATGAGGGAGGCCCCAGAGCTCATTCCCTGTACTATGAATTCATCAAATAAATCCTTGTAGACCACAGACAAGGCAAAGTTTTGAGAAACACTAGTCGGAGGGTTTGGATGCCATGCACGGCTCTAGCCACGCCAACCCTGGAGCTCTCGTTTCCATGGCTCACCCTCTCATCAGAGAGACATCCCTAAGGAGCAGAGCACAATGTGCCACTTCTGGCCAAGGTAATGCTAGTCTAACCAGATACTCTCTGGAGAGAAAGTTCGGTCTTCAAAACCTGAAAAAAAAAAAAACGTGGCAACAAATCCGGCATGATTCACCAGCCCCAGAGACTAGTAAGATGCAGAAGACACTCAGATTTCAAGGCTCTGGAATTCAATCCACTCAGGGCTTGATCCTAGCAAGACAGGAAATAAACCAAGATGGCTCCTACAGTTACTCGGGCTAATGCCCTCGGGGGAGTGTCCTGGCCACAGCCCAGGCAGTGTACTGAAGCAGAGACCAGTAGATCCCTTGAAAGGAAGACAGAATGTGAGAGTTCAAGGTGGCAGGGGTTTGCAAGGGACAACACATGAAAAGACATACCATAGCACAGAGAGGGCACTTCCTGGAGGCCTGCAAGTCATTCCCAAGGCTTGGCTTTTAAAAATGTGGGGCGTTATCCCTGAATGTGGGGGGTTGAGAATCTGGCAATAGCCAAACGTTTCGGAACACACCCACAAAAATTTCAAACCAAGCAGCATCGAAGCTGAGGTACGCCTGAGAGCATTTCCCATGAGGCTTCACTGCGTCCTTGGTTAGGAAGCCCACTTTCACAGAGGCCATGAGACACCCAGGGACACAGCGGTGCAGATTCACGGTTATCCGTGTTTGAACGGCAGTGCTATGGCTGTACAAAGCTATTCGCTTTATTTGTGTGTGTGTGTGTGTGTGCGTGTGTTGAAGCACACGTGGAAGTCAGAGGACAACTTGAACAAGTTGGTTCTCTCCATCCACCATGAGGGTACCAAGGAATCGAACTCAGTCCTCATGCTTAGCAGCAAGTGATTTTTACCACTGAGCAATCTCATGGGGCCCATCACTGGCTACAGAAATGTCATGGTTGAGTTTCAGGGAAAAAAAAGACTTTTAGTATTTTTCTGCCATCATTCCCTATCATATAAATGCCAAATTAATATATCTTGGAATTGTAGTGTGCTAGAATTTTGGTTTTTAAAATGGCTGTTTCTGTTGGTGATTTGAGTTTCATAAAATATTATCACAATAATTTTGGTTTTTATTAATAATTTTTAAATTGCTCTAGATATATGTCTGCCATTTTATATAGGCATTTATGTGACATAGTGCTCTCAGCACCAATGGTTACAAAGTTAAAATATTATTAAACCCCAAAAACAATCAGTGGGAATGGCCCCCCATCTTACAGCATCAAATATTTAGCCACGGTCTAACTGTTAGGTAAAAAGAAACACACCCATCAAATTTGCATATCAATTTTCTTTGGTATTAAATGGTAAAATTATGTGTATGTAAGGATTTGTTTCAAAATAAACTTTCGATTCACAATCACTACGTATTTGACTTGTATATCTATTTTTCATACTTATATAGCTGGTGCCTTACAAAAAATTTTCAGCTGCAAAGGGGTCATAGATGGAAAAATTTTTAGAAGCCCTGCCCTAGAGTATTTAGTGGAGTGCAGGTCACCACGGGTACATAAAGAAACTCATCCAAAGGATGGGAGGTTGCCCCATACTGCACCAGCAACCACGCCCAGCAGCTGTATGCAATAACTTTGGTGTCTACAGAGCACAATGTAGACCACAGAACCAAAGCTTCTCACTTCACAGGGATAACCTTGTTCAGATGGTGAGCTAACCGAGTGCTGCTTCTACCTGATAAATCTTAAAGGTAACGATGGCAAAAATGACAGATTCAACTGGCTCCAAATGACATGTCATGATAAAAGCTCAGCAAAGGTCATTGACAAATAACAACAGCCCATACCCAACACCACCTCATGTCAGGCATCAAGCCAGAACTTGCCAAGTATGTAAACCAATGGAAAATGTAGTCCCCCACGAAGTGATAAGTCAGTGTATATGAATCCAGAACTCACAGATTTCAACTTCTAGACAAGCACATATCTAGAGCATTAAGTAGGGACATGGATAATATAAATACCCAATTATGAAGTCGAGAGAGGAAATTATCGTGTGAGACAAGTTGAAAATGGAACATATACTAGATTGAAACAATTATAAATTCATGATAAAAAGAATCAGTGAACTTGAAAACACGGCAGTAGGAATTATTCAAAATGAAATGAAGAAACAGTGACTTAAAGATTGAAGGTGACCACAGGAATGCTGGGTGCACACCTGGGTGTCCAGCGCGTGGAAAATGAAGGAAGAGGATTTGAGGTACACAGAGATACCCCAACAAAGAAGCAAATACTGCACAGAGAACCAGTAACTGTGGGACTCCTTCAAGGGGCACCATGGGTCTATAACTGGAGTTCAGAAGAAACCGAAAGAGGAGCAGACAGAAAAATCATTTATTTTCTCAAAACTACAAACCAACAGATCCAATAAGTTCATGAAAGTAGCCAGGGGCCAAACTGCAGAAAGCCAGTTTCTCAGGCTGGAGAGATGTGTCAGCTGTTAAACACCCTGGCTGCTCTTCCAGAGGACCTGGGTTCAGTATCCAGCATGCACATTGAGTGGCTCACATCTGCCTGTAACTCCAGTACCAGGGAATTTGTCTCCCTCTTCTGGCCTCCCTGGGCACTGCACATATGTGGTGGTTAGACAAGCAGGCATATACACATAAAATAATAAATATATAAAAACATGATTTTTCATCAAAGGATAGGAGTGAGCAACACGTTTAACATATTAAAAAAAACTACTAAAATTAAAGTTTATATCCAGCCAATTCTTTTTTTTTTCTCAAAAGTAAAGACAAATTGGGGTGAAGCTTAGAGTTAGTACACATGCTTAGCCTGTGTAAGGCTCTGCATCCAGTCATCAAACACTCAGAATAAAGAGGAAAATTTCAGGCCTCCAAGTGTGGAAAGAAGTCTACCAGAAGCCCACCTATAGGAAATGAAGGACAACCTTGCATAGAGGCATTGAAGAAAGAAGGAGAGGGAAATAGGAATTACATGGGTGAATATTCACAATTTCCCTTAGTACTTAGGTCATTCTGAAAGAAATTTCTTAATAAAAATACTAACACATTGTAAGATTTATAAAAGGTGTAGGGATGGTACACAAAGGCCGGACAGCACAGGAAATGCTCACCTAATGCTTTACAGCTTGAAGGCATTCTGTGACGGTTAAGTAGACACCTAACAGTCACCAGTTAAGTCAAGAGAGGAGATGAAAGAGAATCATAAACATAACTGGAAGTATAATGGCCATGATCCCAGCACTGAGAGATGGAGACAGGAGGGCCAGAAGTTCAAGGTTACCCTTGGCTACTCAGCAACTCAGAGGCCAGCTTGGACCGCAAGAAACTTTCTCCCAAACACAAAACCAAACAAAATCTGGGGAAACTCACTACAAGAGGAAAAAATCTGCAACAGAGAGAGATGGAGCAAAGATGTAGTTTTTGGCTATAAAACAGTATCAGAGATAAAGCGGGGCATTCTGTGGTGATAAACTGGCTTACCATGTGAGTAGAATGATCCAGAATAGAACATGCCTGATAAAAGAGCTTCAACATGAATGAAGCAGAAATGGATAAACTCTGAGGAAAAGCAAACAGATCCACAGTTATAATCCAGGCTTTCAGTACTCCTTACTCAGCCACGGACAGACTGACAAGCAAGCAGGGGAGGAGCAGTACTGACAGACGGACAAGCAATACTAACCAACTTGGTGTTGTACCTACTAACAGCAGAACATGAAAACTAGAACTCACGCAGAATCCAAAAGGAAATCTGAATAAGCTTTAAAGCTTTAAACAGACCCAAGCTCTGTTTTCCAACCATAATGGAGATTTGATTAATAAGCAGTAACAAAAGGAAGGGTAGAAAACAAAGAGCCCAAGTATTTGGAAACTAATATACTTCAAAATGACCCACAGATCCAAGAAGAAATTAGGAAACATTTGAAACCCACAAAGATTGTGGGATGCCAAGAGCACGTACTTAGGGGAAAAACAGGCAGACGTGTGAACTGTAGCCATCAGTCCCAGAGTACAGGAACCCTCAGACCTATTTCCTCAGAGCCCTTGGCTCTGGTGAAGCTATTAAATCTCCCAGAACCTAACTTGAAACCCAGAAGCATTTATCTCTCACTTGGCACTTGACACTCTATTAGTCAGGGTTACTGAATTTTTCATTCAGACATGTCTGATCTTGCCTATTAAATTAGCATCTCTTCAAAGGAGACATGACATGCGCGGGTGTCCTTCACACTCTGCAGCTCTGCTCACTACACAAGGACAGCTGTGGCCCTATGAGTGTCTGTTTTTACCATGACCTCATTTCGCCTCCCTGTATTGACTGCCCCTGGAAATGTTAAATCCATTCTTGAAGTTTATCTAAACAATCCTTGGCTTGTGATGATGTAAGATGTGTGGACTTTATAATACGGCCAAAGCAAATTTCGAGTTTGGGTATTTCCTAGGCTAGCGATATTTGGAACTATCCTATCTTACAACGTGCAGAGGGAGCTCCCATCAGCCCTATGAACACAGAGGAAATGGCCACACTCCAACCAGTGTAATGGACTGCTAAGCCTCTGGAAGCTGGACAGGGGAATGGAGCAAGCGCATCTTCAACCTGTTTTCAGTGTACAAAGGACTTATTTCTTACAAAGCTGCTTCTTCCAGGAACTCTGGCCTGCTGCTTAGATAGGAGGCCTCTGACTCTAACTGCCCTGGACCTCCCACTGCAGAGAGCTTACTACTTAGAAGTCAGAAACATGCCTGTCGCTTCACAGCACAACCCATTTTCCTGTCTCCATAGACACATTATTAGCTCCCTTGTTAAGGATGGGAACAACCTCAGTCAACGGGAGAAATGAGGGCAGATCTTTAGAAAGAGGCAAGAACTGAACTGCTTATATGGGGCATGAGGGGAAGCAGATGCAACTGGTGTCACTCCTACATTTGTGGCTGGAGCAACAGGAAGGAACTGGAAGAGGAAGGAGGAAAGGAGAGAAAAAGAAAAGATAGGAAGGACAGAGTCAGAAAGAGAGGAAGGTGGAAAGGAGAGAACAGTGGGTGCATGGATGGATGAATGGTAGATGGATGGATGGATGATGGGTGGATGGATGGATGGATGATGGGTGGATGGATGAATGGTAGATGAATGGATGGATGATGGGTGGGTGGATGAAGGGTAGATGGATGGATGAAGGGTAGATGGATGATGAGTGGATGGATTGATGGATGGATGAAGGATGGATGGATGAAGGGTAGATGGGTGGATGGATGATGGGTGGATGGATGGATGGATAATGGACAGATGGATGGATGGATAGATGGACAATGGGTGTATAACAGATGGAAGAGTGATAGATGGATTAAGGAAGGCAGGATGATGAAGGGTTACATGGGTAAATGTGTAAGTATCAGCATCAGCTACTCTCACTTGCTACATAACATACACATGGTCCCTCAGTAGTGGCCTCTACAATGCAGGGCTCCCAAATTCTGTCTTCAATGATATCTGACCTTTCTATAGTTGCCTATTCTTAAATTTCATTTTCTTGAGAACTCCTGCTAAAACATCACCTGTTCTTCTAGGACTGTCCCAGACTCCTCCTAGGCCTTCTCTTGTTTCCTTTGTTCAAAGTACGCTGCTCCTTCTTTGAATCTCATGAAACTACAGCTCTAACCCTTATATTCTACCAGGCCAACTTTCCTGGTGAGGTATGCACACACAGCAGACCCTGACTAGCAAGTCTTTGAGAAGAGACCTCTAAGGCCTGAGGGTGGCCAATGCCACCTGCTTTGTGACATCCCCCACAATCTCCAGAGGAAAGTCATGCAAACAAATTTAGCCACACAGATTGGGTAATAAACCTCAAGTATAGAGATGGCACAGAATCCACAAATTTTTAAATGAAAGAAGAGAACAGGGGCTGGAGAGATGACTTGGCTGTTCAGAGAACATATTGCCTCTTAAAGAGTACCCAAGTTCAGCTTCCATCGCCCCATAAGGTGGCTCACTCTTCCTGGAACATCATTTCCTGGGAAATCCATCACCTTCTTCTGACCTCTGTGGGCAATGCATCTCTCTCCTCTTCCCCACATCCCCCCCTCTCTCACACACACATACACACACACTGAATACTTTCCCTCCCTCCTAATAATTAAAATAAAATTTTAATGAAAAAAATAAACATAAAACAGAACCATCAAATATAATCAGTGGTAAAAGTGATAATCCAGGAAAAAAAAAGGCATCATTCCAAAGTGGACATACTAAAAGGTCTAAACAAAGTAATCAAAGACTGCCATGGTCAGTTTTTAAAAAGTGATACTCAAATTTTAAAGGTTTTTTTTTTAATTATAAATTACAGGAGGTCTATACAGGAGAGAAGATACAGCTAAAGGATGAATCAGTAATTCGGAGGATATAGCTGAAGAACTGTTGTATAAGGTGATTCTCTACCACCAAAAATTGAATTGTGTGTGTGTGTGTGTGTATTATGTGTGTGTATATATAATATATATATATATATATACACACATATATATTATATATATATGAAGGAAAAGAGAGCACTTAAAAGTCTTAGTATGTCTAACATGATGAAAGAACATAAAAGAATAAATAATTTTAAAAAGACAGAAAAATTAACACTGGGGACTAAAATATCAGAATAAAATATTCAGGTTGGAAGGTGCGTGCTCAGAGTACCCAGGAAGATCCAAGTGATCTGATAAGTAAGATGACTCATTCCAGCAGAGTCCTCAGGAGCCATGTTCTGTCTCAACCCCTGAATATTCCTTACAGCTTGCTACGAGAATTGCACTTCAAGGACACCAACCTCTGAACGGCATGGAAGGAGAACCCAGAAGCAAAGACTGACTGACTGACTGTCTTTGAGAAATGCTCTGAATTCCACTGGCACTGCATCTCAGCTTTCTGCCTCGGCAGACTCAGTTTCTCTGTGAAGTTCCTCCCTTGGTGCACAGCATCTTCGTGTGCATTGATTCTACCCTAACACAGTCACTCCCTCAACTTCTCAGTTCATTTCCTGTGTGTATGTGTTTGCAGATGCATATGTGCAGGTACCCACATGTATGTGCAGGCCAGACTATAACCCCAGGTGTCTCCTTAGGAATACTCCATCTGTTGTATTTTATTATTTGATTTTCAGATAAGGTCTCCCACAGACATGAAGCTTACACTGAGTTAGACTGGGTGACCAGAAAATCCCAGCCATCCCGTCTCTGTCGCCCAAGCATTGGATTGCTGGCACACACCACACCCAGCTTGCTTTGGTGGGTTCTGAGGATCAGACGCAGTCCTCATGCTGAGAAGCCAAGTGCTTTATTACGAAGTGACCCATCTTCCCAGCCTCCTACATTCATTTCTGTGTTTTGTTTGTTTTCTAATGGAATATTTATTCTGTTACAGTTCCATCTAAACATTCTTTCACTGTGAATGATAGATTCTTTAATGTCTAAACTAAATATATAAAATCTACTTACAAGAAAACTGTAACATACGACTTTGTCCAGTAGCCTAGCCTAGCCTATGTGTTAGTAAGACAAACCAAGACAATGTGCGCGCGCGCACGCGCACACACACACACACACACACACACACACACACACACACACACACACACAGAGGAGATTCTCTAGAAGGGAACACCACCAATGGGGGCACGCTCTACAACTCTTCATTTCTCGGAATCTGCTAGAACCCTGTCTCAGAGAGAGAGGTGGCTGAGCCACTACCCACTGTCTTCCACGTGATCAGGGCACATACGAGGCAGGGGGGCACAGAAGCACCCTTCTCTGTTTCTGTGCCATCTCAGACTGGCAAATTCTAACCTTTTGAGGAACATCATTTCATTCCCACTCACACACAGGGCCCTATTAACATTCACTCTTTAAAGAGGCCAGGCTCAACTTCTCTGTAGCCAAGATCACTGGGAGAGAAGTATCAGTTGTTTGTTACCAAGGCTGCCCAAACCTTCCCACATCTCTGTCTTCAGGATGCGGTGGTAAATTTGGTAACTGGGATATTTTAAATTCCAGACTGGTTATACAGCTCTCAAAAGCTGCTTCGTAGAGTTTTATTTTCACACTGGGCTATGACAGTCCATCATCCTCTGTCCCCCAAGGGAAGTGAGACTCTATCTTTTTATAAATAGCTGCAAGAGATTCTTGGGGCAGAGGCTGCCCTTCCTGAACTAAATCCTGGGAGCTTGAATCTACGGGGCATGCCTTCTGCTACAAGATGGTATTCACTCCATCCTTAATGTTCACTGGGCTGCTTCTAGGTACCTGAACTACGAAGAGAAAGCATCATACAAGGCACATATGTGGCAGAGACAGGAGGCCACGTAGTACATAAACACAGGGCATCTGGTCAAACCTGGAGCCTCACTACAACACTTTCTCAAAAGGGTCTAAAATCACCTGAAGCGCTAAAGTAAGAGGGAAAACAAAGCTGGAAGAAAGGGAATGATCATCAAAACCAAGCTGGAGTGGCTGGTGTGTCAATGGCTTGATGCAGTCCTTCTACCCATGCTGCGGTGGTAAGGAAGGGGTTTCTAATCCAAATGGATTCCTTTGTTGTTATGTTTTCTTGATTAGCAATCAGCAGGCAAGGCTTGGGTAGACATGAACTACCGTAGAAATGTCTCCAAAACAGGGTTCAAACTCACGTCAGTGAAATAATGCAACATGAACTTCACAAAACTGGAATGCCAGATATGACTCTATCCAGGGTCTCTTACAAAGAAAGGCAGCCATAAATGCACAATGCACTTCTTTCTGTAGCCTTCAGACATACATTACAGGGACTCAAATGTTTACAGTGTAGACTGTAGTTGAGCAATAGTACATTGTACATTAAGTTTCTGGATAACTGTAAGCCTTATATAACAGTACCCTGGAGACCCCAAACCCTTGTGACCCTCAGTAACAAAGGAAAAGCAGATAAGGACATCACCACTTCCTTTGGCTCAGCCAACAGACTGTAGTCTGGGTCTGGCTCCAGCCATGGTGTGAAATCCTGACCTTAAGTCTTGCAAAAGCAAAGCCAACACAAAAGCCTGTAATTGGGGTGTGCAATGAGGCCAGGTCACCCCTGCTCCAGGGGACAGGATCCCAGAGAAATGTCTACTGTGAATCGGATGGAAATAGTCTGGGTTTGCTGGCATGGGCTGTTTGCACATTATTAAGTCACACTTACTTCTCTGCTGTGGAGAGCCATTCCCAGGGACTCTGTCAACTGTTGCATGCTTTGTTTCCTGTAGGATTGCTCCAGGAACACATCAGACGGTAGCATGGAACTGATGTTATTTCCCTTGTAACCCAAAGCTTTATGAATCAAGTCCAGAGCGTATAGCTACAACTTATAAAAGCCTTTGCCCACGAATTTCATTTGTAAGCAGCTATCTAAACATCATAAATAAGTGTTCTTATAGAAGCTATGTACTTCAAGTAATTTGCAGCCCCGGGCTACTCATAAGGGATATATCCCTCACAGTTAGTGCCATAACTAGCATGCTACAGAACCTACCCATAAGATCACAGGGCTGTTGGGAAGGTACACTTTTGTCATATATTCTGTGGGCTTTGTCTCTATTCATTCCCAATCGCATATTGCCAACAGTGAGTTCCCAGAGCTAGAGAAGCCAGGACTGAAGGTCAGGAAGGCAAAAACTGTGGGATGAATGGATAGGCAGTCTTTTACTAATGTGGGTCACTAAGAACAGATATTTCTGGCTCCATTATGTTCTCTAGCTGTGTTCCCCATCCACACAGCATCCCCTCACTCACTCCAGGCTCCAGCTGCCTCCTATAAGGCCCGAGGCAATTTATCCTGAGGAATCTCAGGATAAGTGGATGCTATCCCAAACCAGCTCCCAAACAAGCCAACACCTTGCTTCCTTGGGGGAATCTTGTTGCTAATATCCATAAGGTGCTCTCATTGGCTACTCTCCATCCCCTCCTTTGTTCATTCTCAGCCCCACATTCTGGTACCTACTTCCATCTCAAACTATAAGAGAAAGACGAATGAGGGTCACAGAAAGGTCACTTGGGAAACTTGCCTTTGCTGAAACTTAATAGGGCTTAAGCAACAGGATATCTGATGACAGACAGCGAGGCAGGCAGGGTAGAGGACAAGTGCACAGACAGAATGGAGCAATGAAAAACAGCCTTATTGGGGGGGAGGCACTGAGGAAGGGAGGGACATGGTGGGAAACCTTTAGGTTACGGGGCTATGATTTCAAAGGAGATAGTGGGACCCCAGGCCTTTCCTCCTCCTCCTTGGCTTCCCGGCTACACACTAACTGGTTTTGTTACCATCATAGGCCCAAAGCCAAAGAATGACCAACTAAAGAGGGACTGAAGCTTCAAAAGCTACAAGGCACAAATAAGCCTCTTTTCTTCTTAAGTTGATTTCCTCAGGCATTTTGTCACAGTGATGGGAAGTGAACTGACAAGTGCTAAGCTTGACTACACAGGAAACCTTTCAATCTGACTGAGAGGAGCTACTCCATACTTGGAAGCCATTATTGCTATTGTTCTTGTTACTATTGCAAAAATCTGGATTCCTTTGAAATGCTTACAGGTTGTTTGTTTTTTCCCCCAGTAAGAAACTGATCACAAATCATAATTGAATACTTCTATAAATATTTTTACAAGTGAACACTGTTGAGTTGTGTTAGTGACCTCTGTATAGCTGGGTGCCAAATGCTAGCGGGGCACAGCTTATGAAAGGAAAATGGCTGTTCTGCTTATGGATTTGGGAGGTTTGGTCCACAGCATTTGTTCCCACTCACTTAGTGAGAATCTTATGGTAGAAGGGTCATTCAAAAGATGAAGGTGTATGTCATGTGATGTACAAGAACCAAAGAACAAAACAGGTCAAGGGGCATGGGCCCAGTAATAAATTTCAAAGCAGGCTGCCCAGTGACACACTTCCTCCAACAAGACCTCACCTCCTGAAGTTTCCAAACATCTCCAAATACCAGCTAAAGAGAGGGATCAGACACATCCATACCACAAGAAGACTATCAGAGACTCACGTTTCAGCAGCAATATAAACTTTTAAGACACAAACTCAAAAAGTCAATGATTCCTATGCAAAGAAACACCTCATTTTCATACCAACTGTTGAACTTCATATCCAATTCATCACAATTTTATTCCAGATTAGCTGCAATCCCATGACACTACAAGTGTGATTCCAAAAATTCAGGCTCAGTCCTTTGTCAGACTGTAACAAGGGATATGAGGGGGTGGGGGGAAATGACACACAGAGCAAAAGGCTAAAGTGTGCCACCAAATTCAGGCCTACTTTCTAGTCCTTGAAGCCAATGAGGAATGGGAAATTAGGCTATGCTTGCTTTAATCCTCATACAGGAAGCATTTCCTTAAAGGGCCAGGCTGTATTTCCTGCAGGTGGCTCGGTTCATTCATTTCCATGAAGTACACAGGAATCCGGGCTCAGGATTCACTGACCAGAATTTCACCATGAATATCTACTTGGTCTCTGCTATTACCAAGTCCAATTTGCCTCTTTTGGCACGGACAGGAGCCTCTTGGGCCAGCAGGCTCTGCCAGCCCTCCTCAGCCCTCAGTCACTCCTCATGAGCCGCTTCATCACACATCTTTAATTATCCAAGAGAGGACGAGAAGACAAGAAACGGGTAAATTAAATTCCACTCCATCAATTTTGTTTCTAGTTCATAGATTTCAGGATATGGAGGGAAAAAATATTGAAAAATATGAAGTTTGGGGACAGCCTCTAATACACTCACTCACGCTCCATGGACTGCACATAACCAACAGAGCAGAGTGTGCTATGAATATGCATGAGCCTGGGACACACACATGCATCTTCTCAGCATGGCTGGAAAAGTCCACTCATCACTGTCATAGTTGTAAAAGAGTGTTAGGGATCCGAGAAGCCAAACATTGAAGACTATATCTGCATCTCCTGAAAAACCAGGTAGGGCAGAGCCTACATCTACCTAATAACAGAGGCAGTGCAGAGATGCTGCCCACAGAGTCAAATGCTATAATAAAGTCAACATTTATATACACATGTACATACAGACACACACATATATGTATATATAATTCATATCTACTTATTAAATACATGAAACAACAGCCCAGCTATTCATGATCCAAATCCCAGACTCTACTGATTTCCTTGGTTCCCTCCTGAGCACAGTAGTGTACTTACTCATTCACTCCAGGGTTTCTAGGGTGTTGAAACCAAAAAAAAAAAAAAAAACAAGAGAGCACAACACCACAACCAAACAGGGCAAGCAATGCTCTGCGGTAACAAATCCTATCTTCCCAGGCTCCAGTTTGACTTCCTGTTGCTGTGACAAAACATTCAAACCCAAAAGCAACTTGGGGAAGAGCGGGTTCATCTCATTTTACAGTTTCCAGGCCACGCTTCATCATGGAGAGAAGTCAGCAGCAACTGAGGCAGAAACCAAGTGGGAAAGCTGCTTCCAAGCTTGCTGCGGGGCTCATGATGGAGCTCAGGCTCACCTTCCACAGTGGGTCAAGCACTCACTCCCACAACAATTATCAATGAAGACAGTATCTCACAGAAATGGCCATAGGCCTTTTGGAAAATTCCTTCCCAGGTGACTCTAGGTCGTGGCAAGTTGACAAAACAAAATGAAAATAAGCAAATAAACTCACCAACATATCTCTCCTTTTATATAACGACCTATTTTGGTAATAAGATATTCACAAATCGTTGTGAAAGCATGGGAGAGAAAGTTTAGATAAATAGATGGATGTGTGGGTAGATAGTAAACGAGCTTTAAAATGCCTACAGATGAATTAATTAAATGTTACTTTCAATTCAGGTCACAACTGAGGCACAGGACATTATCCTAACAGCCTCCCCAGGATGAGAATCCCTACTCAAAAGGCCTGGGACCAGAGTGTTTGGATTTGGGGCTTTGTTCTGATTCTGAAATATATGTAAACACAAAGGCGTCTTGAAGAGAGGACCCACATCTAAATTCCCTTCTGTTTCCTGCAGGCCTCGTGCTCATAGCCAGAATGGATGCACGCAATAGTCTCAGCTCAGCCTGCCTGCTTTTAACCAGGTGTGCAGTTTCTCACCTGGACCATCATGTCTCTACTAAAAAAAAGTGTCATGTTTGGGAGCATTTCAGGTTTTCACATTATAAATGTTTAACCAGTATTTTAATTAACATCAGTCATATTTATTTACAATTTTTCCAGTTTTCTACACCCGCTGCCCATGTATTTCTCAGCATAAAGGTATGTAAGAGAATGATCTTTGCTAATGCAGACACATTGGTAAACGTCTTTCTAGAAATCTCTCTGTCAGCACAAGGAAAATTAATGACGTCACCAATAATCTCAGCATTGGACCCTGGAGCCTGTGAAGAGATGTGAACATGTGGAAGCAAGAAAGAAAGATCTGGGCGAATACAGAGTTGCTTTTCTCAGACCAGCACTACTGCCTTGCAGAGGAAGTGAAGCCCAGTGCCTGGAGATTAGTTCCAGTGTCCTCACAAATGAAGGTGGCAAGGCGGTGAGAGACAGAGATGCTCTGGGCCCTGGAAGGAAACCTTGTTCATCCTTGGCTCTCCTGTTCGTAATCTTGCTTCCGCCTCAGCACCGGGGCATCTTACCGATCACCACCTCGGCCATCATGAACACGAATCCTACCTCCACCTCCTGGACCAGCTACAACAGCAAGACTCGCAACATTTAAAGGCGAACATGTAGGAAGTAATCGAGCATGCAGTGCCACCCTCGTGTCTACACCATGGCCTCTGTTCCCCGGGCGCAAGGGTGACCGCCACTTCCAGATCCTGGCAGCGCCACAGTCTCTGGCCACAGCCCAGGTCTACACAAGCCAGCATCAAGCTGCACTGGCCCATCCTTCAGCCAGGTACTCCTTGGCTGTCTTTGGCTGGCTCTTAAAACAATCTATTGAATATTTTAACTATCCTCCCTCCCAGGACTAGGAACGTAGGTTGGTATTATAGCATTTGTCTCAGAACATGCCAGACCCTGGGCTCGAGACCCATAATTACCTGATATGCTCATGTTTCCAGAGATTCCTTTCCTCAGATAACTCCAATTTTGTTATGCCTTCACTGCTCCTTGCAGAGCCTATCCCTTTTGTCTGGGATCCCTTCTGTGATTGATCGGGTAGGAGCCATTTGTTATAGCATCTGAATTCAACACATACTAGTCAATTTCCTAACCTGCTTGTACCACTTCTCTGTGAGCTCACTGTAACTCAGAATCACTTGTCTCCTACAGACCTCAGAGTCCAGTGCTGTGGAGACATCCTCATGAGGTCTTATAAAGGTTCATGTTGTGTGGAGCGTGTTTAACATTCAGTTCTGGGATCAGGAATTCCACAAAGGGAAACTCAGACAATGAAAGAAATAGACTAAACCCTCTTTCCAAGATGGCTTCAGAGAAGGATAGCTCCAGGGAACCTCCCTGCCCCAGGACACCACCCCTTTCCAGTGGGTTAGGGCCCTGGAGATGGGACTGAATAATCTCCTCTGGATGCTCCTCTTGACCTTCATGGCTGTGGTCTCCCTCTTCCTAATTCACACATTGGTAATGCAGTGTTCCACTCCTCAGGACTGAATCCAAGCGGGCATTTCAAATATATTTTTAATATTACAAATGTGATCCATTTTCCCAGCCTTCCCTTTGACTGAGGAGTGAAAGGATTCACATTTTCAATTGCTTCTGATCTTCAGGAAGCACTGTGGCACTCACTTGTCATGCTCACACTGGATGTCCTAACCATCCCCCTGCTATCAAGAGTAGCACTTGGTTCTGTATCTACGCCATGCTCTGCCCCCTGGAATGTATAGTCCAAACTGAACGGCTGGACAGCAGCACACGAAATAAATAGGTCTGGAGTAAAGAATGCAATCATCGAGAGTCAAGAAGTTCAGAAAAATGGCTTCCCATCCTGCTGTCAGAGGAAGAGTGAGATTTGAAGCTCAATTCTCAGAACTCTTTGGGTTTTGATGGTATTTTGGAAAGTCTTTATCTCAATTGTACTAAGATTGAAGGGAAAGGGTTTATACACAGCACAGCAGGTTACTGGAGAGGTTCAGAAATTGTATCAGGGACTGAACGGCTAGGAGCAATCTTTCCTGAAAGAAAGGGGTAAAAGACCGAGGGAGGGAATAAGGAGCCACGGTGGAGGGATGGGTGGGAGGGCAAAGTGCAGCCAGGAAACGTGTGAGGTCGCTTTACAGAGACTAAGCTCACCAAACCTCTCTCAGCAGATAACTGTCCCAAGGCCAATTTGCCAGCATGGAGGCTCACAAAGGTTGAGAGCTCCAGGTTTGGAGCTGAGCTTGTGGGTCACCTGCAGGGAGAGACAGGAGGCTGAGTGGAGAGAGGGGAGCAAAGAGGATGGGGACCCATTTCAAGTGTTTCTATCATTTCAACATACACAAAGCCAACCACAGAAACAATCAAATTCTGTTTTCTGTTGGCTTTAGTCTAAATTCATGGCCTTAAAAAAAAAAGAAAAAGAAATTCCAAAGGATGGAGAGTAAGTGTCTGGCGTGTTCAGTTCTAAGCAGGATCGCTAAATATGTCACCCCCTCCACGGTTCAGGAAACACCCTGAAGAGTGGGCAGAGAATGTAAGGGTAGGAGGGTGGAGAGGGCACAGTGTCTTCTGTGCATGTCAAGGCCATTGAACACATAAGTTCACTACAGCTGAGCTACCCGCATAACTTACACAGGATTGGACCCCTCAGCATTCCATCATGTATGAGGCTCATGAGGCCCCTTACCACTTACAAAGGACCTATGGGCAGTTAACAGGTGGCAGGGGAACAAGCGTCATTATCCTCAGTGGCTACACCACTGAAAAGATGCCCATGTTCCAGTAAATAACCCCCCATGTGCTCCTGCAAGCAATCCTAATGAAACCCAGTGAGACCAAAAAGAAAAGAGAGAGAAACATTAACACTGGAGGGATCTTTTGGAAAGGAGAAAGATCTTAGTGGGGAAAGGGGGACACAGGAGAGGCATGGGGGGGCCAATGACCAAAATTTTAGTATATATATAAAGTTGTCAAAGAATATTTATTTATTTTTAAGTGGGGGAGTAAGAGATGCCAACTGAGAGAGATGCTGGGTTCGAATGTCAGATACTAAACACAGAAAAGGGGCTCAGAACTGTCCCAAAGCATATCCATATTCAAATGAAGACAAGAAGGCTGAGAAGGGCTTATGGGAAGTGGGTTAAAATCTGCTGACAGAGACTGGAAGAGACAGTCGGTTGCTCAGGGGAAGAAAGTCACCTCAAACAAAAGCATGGTTTTATTTCATTATTATATGAAGTTTAATTAAATATTTCCATTTTCAAAGTCAGACAAATGATACCCATTATCAGGAGCCTTTGTGTGGACTTTAAAGGACAATTTGGCAGAACACACATATACATCTTAAGATTTCAAACCCAGACTCTTCTGCAGGGAACAATTAGAGAGCGTCAATAGCCTGACTGATTCCAGATCGTATCTTTTCATCCTCATGATAACACGGGACAAAAGAATTTCGACAATGACCCCATTTGAGTGGGTTTAATTTAAATCTGGTAGCAGAACTAAGGACCCAACTCTCAAAACACATCTTTTCAAAACCAAGTTTTCTGAGTTGCCTCAGAAGGGAGTAGGCATCTAAGCCCCGGGGTTCTGCATTTACAGATCAAATCTCCCTGGACATGCTGATCAGTTCCCAATGCATAGGTAAATGAAGGAGGTCGAAGGAGGCTCCTCCTGGGATGGCTGACCCACCTCACTCACCTCTGGCTGACCCACCTCACTCACCTCTGGCTGGGGTGTCTAATCTAGAATAAAATACCCTAAGCTTAGGGACCACCTGTCTCCACCAGGAAGCTGTGAAGATGAACATAAAGCTAGTGGAACCTGAATCCAGCTGTGCCTCAGTGACTTCCCTTGGACAGTTCACTTACACAATCCAACACATCCTCCTATGCGAATCTGGGCCCATCTGGGTGTTAATCTAAGTATTAGTATTTGAAAATAGCAGGTCAACATCAAGTTCTTTTTATTAAAAAAAGTTCATTTTACATACCAATCACAGTTCCCCCTCCCATCCCTCCTCACACTCTCCGCCCCACCCCCCCAAACCTCCCTCTCCCCATCCACTCCTCTGAAAGGGTAAGACCTCCCATGGGGAGTCAACAAAACCTGTTATATTTGGTTGAGGCAGGACCAAGCCCCTCCCCACTGCATCAAGGCTGAGCAAGGCATCACACCATAGGGAATGGGCTCCAAATTGCCAGCTCATACACCAGGGATAGATCCTGATCCCAAGCCAGGGGTCCCTCAAACAGACCAAGATAGACAACAGACTTAATTTTTGGTGTTCGGCCTACATGCAGGGTATTTGTTTTTTTCCTTACTAGCTCCTGTTTCAGATTAAGCTCTGGTAATTCCCAGTGAATTAGCTTTAATTTATAATCAGTGAGACAGGACAGGGTAGGCAGCTAAGAGCTTGCAATTGCAGACAGCGAAGTTTCTAAAACTCATATCTAATTACGCTGCTCTTTAACGGTCTCTCATTTTCCTTGGAATACAATTCGGTTCTATTTTCTGTAGCTTTTCCCTTCCATCCCTTATCCTGCTGTCTCCTTTCCCATGGGTTAAGCCAGCAACCAGTGTTGAACTTCTTTCATCTCCACAAACATTATGTTCCTTTGTCTCTTACGGGATCTATAATAAATAGTGCCTCCTAATCTTGTCCGTGGCTTCATTTCCAGAATCCTGAGTCTATTCTAGGAGCGAAGAGAAGCTGAACTGAGGTTGCAGGGATTCAGGAAGCCAACAGGCTCACTCACGGAGGGAGAGGTGACCTGGGCTGAGGGTGGGGCACCCCTGTCAGGTCAAAGGATTCTGCAAGTGGAAGATGAGAGTAGGGGGTCAGTTAGAGAGGTAAAGATCCCAGGCTCAGGAATGTAAAACCGATCTGTAAGCCAAAAAGAAGGTAGGTAGACCATGGAAGCTTCAAGAAGAAAGGAAATGGATTCTCTACATGTACATGCAAAGGAACACAACCCATTAACATCTTTTTTTAAAAAAATATGGTTTTAATGGAAATAGAATTACTTCACTTTCCTCCCAACCACTCCCATTTCCCCCCTCTTTAGTGGATAGCCAATTTTTCTTTATTGTTATACACAAATATATGTATGTATATGTATGCAAATACACAACACACACACACACATATATGTAAACAACCTCCATCTTGATTTTAGTTCAGGGAGCACCATGGGTGAACTGCTGACCTCCAGTACTGTAGTCTATGAATATTTCTCTTATTCCAAGCTGAAAAGTGTCTTGTGGTTTATTATAGCAAACATAAGAAACCAATATATCTGTCTAGAACACTCTTTCGTGCTCCATCCTCCTACCATACCTCGTGGCCACCCCTGAGATCTCAGAAGCATTAAGTGGCTTCTCGATATCTCTCCACAGGAAGTTTCCCAACACTGCTACCAGTAGATAACATTTTTTTAAAAAAGAAATGTTGGGCAAAAGGAATCAGAGGAAGGGGTCAGGTGGGGAGCTGTGTTTCTGAGTTGCCACAGAGAAATGGTGGAGGCTGGGGTCTGTTCTGGGCTCAGTAATAGTTTTCTATAATCCTAACTGCCACTTTCGGACTAGAATCACCTCTACGCTTGGTGTACAGCCCGGAAACAGCAACTTCCTTGGGGATTTGCTTCCTGTGGGGACTGTGCACACCACGCAGCAGAAAGCCTGATAAGGAGGAGATTTCCAGTGACCATGTGATGATGGGATGAGAGATGCAGCCAAGGCATCATCAATAGATCAACAATGGGATGTCATTCTCTCTGTAGAACTGGCAGGCTGACGGCAGGTACAACCCAGCCCAGTAAGAGGTTGATGTCAATGGTTTTAAGTCTGATCAAGTTGAAACTCAGATGAAATGCTATACATTTATAGAAATAAAAGTGAGCTCTTACATAGAATTGCAATAAAGCAGAAATAACAAAGGGTATTTCTCTCCCATGCCGGTGCCTTCTGTCTGTCACAAGCACTCCTTTTCTGTTCCCATATGGTTCAGTGATGATCGTCAGTGGTCCACACAGTTCCCAATGCCTACATTAGTAGTTCCAACAACCTCATCCAGACGGCATGCTGTCATCTCTACTGGACCACAAATTTGATCTTTGAAAGCCCTGAAATCATTTATTAGGTTAATTAAAAAACAAAACAAAAAAAAAACAAAAAAAAATCTACCACCTCCAGTGATCCTTGAAAAGAGAAAAGAGACAGCAGTGAAGCCCAAGCGAGGCAGCCACAGCAGGGGATCCCATGCAAGCAGGCAGGACAGGGTGTGGGTGGCCAGGTAGACTGTGCAAGGTGGGGTGACTCTAGAGGCATGGGCCACCAAGAGACACCCAAGCCTTTCTCAACCTGCAAAAGGTTGAGAAAAACTCAGAGAACAGAGGAGGAGAGAAGGCCAAGGGGTCAATGAAAAGGCTGTGAGACCAACAAGAAGGATGAAAATGGGGCATCTGGAATGGGTTTATCTGCTACACTCTCTATCACACTAACAGGCACATCAGCTCTAGAACCACCACAGGTCTTTACCTGGGCAACTCTTCAGCAGGTTTGGCATGCATTTTTATGCTCACTCTGTTAATGATTGGAACTGCCGTACAGGGAGACTGAACACTTTCATGGCTCATACTAATCATAGGAACAATGCAATTAAGGGCTTAGGAACACTGGGACATGTGGTGATATTTTATTTGGGCTGAAATGTGGTGATACTTTATTTGTGCATTAATAAAGTTTGCCTGGAGATCAGGGGAAAAGGCCAGCCATTTTAAGTAAACAAAGAGTCAGGCAGTACACGCCCTTAATCCCTTAGCAGGCAGGGTCTCTGTGTGTTCAAGGCCACACTAGGGAACAGAGCCAAGTGTGATGACACACGCCTTTAATCTCAGTACCAACCATAGAGACCTGGAGGTCTGTATAGACAGACAGACACAGAGCTGTGTAGGAAGAGGAAGTGAGGTAACTGGGCTAAGAGCCAACGAGAGGGCAGAAAAGCAAGGCATATAGGCCTGGGTAAACAGGAAGTAGCTCTCCTTGGAAGCTGCAGAGTCGGTGAGGTAAGGTTAGCTGGTAGCTTTCCGTATTTCTCTGATCTCTGTAAGGCTTTAACCCAAATTTCTGGCTCCATGTTTTTTATTTAATAAGACCATTTAGAAATTCATCTACAGGGACAATTTTACAGCTGAGGATCTAATTTGACTCCTATAGATAAGACACTCACCTGTATATACTCTGAATTACTCAACAGTCTGCAAGGTCCATCAGCTCCCAGGTGCTCTCATGGCAGGTGAGGCCAGTAATAAGGGATCTCAGTAAATAAACAGTACTGATTTCATGAATGATTAATGAGGCATCATAAGAAATCTTTCTTTTTAGGAGCCGGGGAGACATTGATGGTATGTGTGTAGAAAATCCCACAGAATACATAGAAAGCCTTTTCAAATCCTCACATGAATTTAGTAAAAATCACATTGGAATATATGGGTATTTATCACAACAGTTAAAATGTGATTTTTTTCAAGTTAATACTTAGAATTGCACTAAAAACTATAATGAATGGAGTCAAAAGCAAATCTCATTAGAGAGGGTAGTTAACATTCAAGGAACAAAGAAGTGTGAGTGATACAGAACTGGTGCAGATTGATGAGAAAAGGTTTTTGTGAAAGAGGAAACATCTCCATGGCCATCAGCATGAAATTATGTTCAACTCTATCATCATTAAGAAAGTGAATATTCTTTCTGGATCCTTTTGGAAACTTAAGTCTATAATTTAAATTAACACTGCACAGCACATCAATGAAGTGAGGCAAGAATGACTCATATTGTTGCTGGGGATGTAAATCAGTACCATCATTCTGGCAACAGCTTGCACACCAAAAATAAGAAGTCACCCATTATTCAATCTTAGTTCCAATCTCTGGATGATGATGCTCATTAGGGTCCAGAGTCAAGAATACCCAGAGCAGGATGGCTCCATAGCAGCATGCAAACAGAGATAACCCAAATGCCAGGCAAGAAAATGGGCAACCAAATGACATCTAACATCTTTGGGCAACACAGATAAGTTAGTTAGAGTCACATAGTATATCCTTGTATCTTAACGGTGAGAAAATGGTTCAGGTACAAGTTAATATAGACACATGATTCTTCCTGGATAAGGTTTCAAAGCAGGTGTCAGCCCTGAAGTAAAGATACATAGTGAAAAATCTTCAAGCAGAGGATTTATATAGGGAAAGGTAGAGTATAATTCAGGAGACACAGATCTGAAAGGCTCCTGAGTGTGTGTGGAGAGCAACAGATACTGGGGAGGAAAGAGGAGAATATGCAAGCTGTTTGGAAATAACTTCCTCTGTGCTGGAGGTCTTGCACATGACTGAAGAGCTCTGTTGGCTGAGTGTCAGTGGTTGATAAATAAACGCTCTCCGCTTTGCGGTTCAGCTCTTGCTACTATAAGCCAAGTTCAGGAGATGGTTTGGGACCAGGCCTAAGTTCTCTATGGCTTTTGACTTCATTTTAATTGAGTATGACATAAATGACTCTACATGGAATAATCAACTTTTGTAAAGGGATAAAATAAATCAGAATAAATATGTACACAGGTGTTCAAACTAATTTTAGAGAAACAATAAAGTCATGGACATAAAACTCAAAAAGGTGCTTAACTCTGGGGAGGGACACAGTTATGAATGGGAAAAGGTAATTGGAAGCCGCTTAGCTATGGTCAGGGCTCTGCTTCCTGATCTGAGTGGTGGTTAAGCAAATAATGACCTCATCACCATCTAAATATACATCCATACATTATCCACTTCACTATAATTAGTTGTAACAAGCAACTTATAGGGTTCTGCACTGAGGTCATAACCTCAGTGGGTCACATAAATAGAGAGGATCCACCACAGAGGCCCCTTGAATACTGCCCGCACGGTCTTCCACTTTCCTTAGAAATTTAAAGTAATTAAAAGATGCATCCAGAATCAAGAGGGATCATCCTAGAAGACCTCTGAGTACCACATGGCTGAGAAATGACTGAACTACAGGGGTTGAATCAGGCAACCCAGAGATACTTTTGGCAGAGGTTGAGGGGGGTGCAGAAAGCAGGAAGTATGGCTGCTGCGATTATCATTTGCCCCGAATATAACTGAAAATGATTGACATCAGGACTGGAGAGAGTTCAGTGGTTAAGAGTACTTGCTGCTCTTGCACAAGACCTGGGTTCCATTTGCAGCACCCAGACCAGGTGGCTTAAGGAGAGATAATTGACAGGAGAAGTTCCAGACTACAGTAGATGTTTTCATCGTGAGAAACAGCCGAGAAGGCACTACATTTGGTATCATTTCAACAAAAGGATCACAGTGTGGGTAAGTGCACTAGTGCTTGTTTTCATTCGGCCATTCTGCCCGTTTTTAGGACTATGATTTAAATCACATATCTGACTCTTCCTTTTGTATAGACATGATCATGGGAAGCATGAACACACAAATTAGTCCGCTGTACAATTACACTCTCAAAAAGCGTTGTAATATCTGATCCCAACTACTCGACTTCCCTAATTAGTTGAGTCGTCTACAACTTTCTGAGAATTTCAATGGTTGAATTAATCTACACGTCTATTTCCAAAGCATTTAAAATTCCATGTTTTGCTTTAACTGCCCTCTCTGATGACACACTTTGGTGACTTGACACCAATACACCTGTGCTATTTTCATTTTCAAGACTAAACAATGAATTTTTGCCTAAAATAACCAACAACATTAATATAATGTACCTGGATTTTCAAAATGCCACAACTTCTTAACACTAAGTAGTTACTTGAACACCAATTAAGGCAGCACACATAACTATTTCTCATTTGAGTAAATGTTCACCTAAATCTCAAATAACGACCAGGACAAAAATCCTAAAGAAAAAGATCACTAAGAAAAACTAATGGACTCGACTGATGGGTCAGTTGGTAAAATGCTTGCTTTACAGTAAGTATGAGGCCCTAAGTTCAGCTCCCAGAATCCACAGAGAAGAGCCAGGAGTCACAGCATGCACTCCCCCTTGGGTAGAAGTGGAGACAGACTTATCACTGGGGCTCACTGGCCAACCAGCCCAGCCAGCTCAGAGAACACAAGGCGGATTAGAGACCCTGTTTCAAAAAACAAGGTGGAATTTGAGGAACAGCAGCAGATGTTGTCCTATGGCCTCAACATGTTTGCATGCAGCTGCACACCCACATACGTACAGGTAAATGTACACACAAAATACAGAAATTCAAACCATTTACTGTAAGGAGTCATTGAAAAACACTTTCATCATATCCTTCTCCATAGCAAGCAAGGTTGTACAGAATGCAATCATACACCAATTTTATAATCTGCTTTTCCCTTAGTTAACATTATCAGCTGTTCTTTTTGTTTATTTGTAGTCTTGGGATTGCAACTCAGGGTCTCATGAATACGAAACATGGTCTCTCTGACTGAACTCTATCTCTAGCCCTAGAAACAGCTGTAATTGTCAATAAGTGCATATGGACAGCTTTCTCTTAATAGCTTTAGAGTATTCTAATACAAAACAATCCAGACCACCCCAATCACAAAAAAGGAGAGCGGGTTCAACTATCTGAAGATTAGTCTAAATTGGATGTCAAAATGACATTCTCCGTTTGTAGGAAATTTCCAGAATAGGCAGCTCCATAGCCAAAGAATATAAATGAGTGGTTGCCAGGGACTGGGGAAGGAAGGACAGAGGGAAGTGATTGTTTACTGTGTATGGGATTCACATTTGGGAGTGATGAGAATTTTCTGACACTAAAGAGTGGTCATGGTTGTACTAAACCATGAATGTATTTTAACACACACACACACAAAAAAAAACCTTAATAATATAACTTAAGCAAAAGAAAAATTCAAAGGAAGACATTGTTAATAATGAAATTCACCTACATTGCTCTGATTTTATAAGTCAAAAACCTAAACTGAGCACTTGAGATGTATACTCCTAACTAGTACACTATGTATACTCCTCAACTGATAGGTTGTTTTGTTTTGATTTTTGAACAAATGTGTCTAAGAGCAGCAAGTGTAAAACAAGAACCATGCATTGGCCATTTGGAGTTGATATGTTGCTGGGTTTACTAGTCTTACTTAAGCCAAAAGAGCCAGTCACTACAAAGGTCTAAATGTTTACAATTAGAAGCTCCATGCCTACTTGTGGTAAAAGAACAAAGAAAAATGTTTATGACATGTCATTTATTTAATAAATTCTAATAGATACAAAAAAACAATATTAGCAACTGACATAAAATTAACATTCAAAATACGTTCTGGTTGTGTCTTTTATCATAGGGAATAATTGATATCAGTATGTTTTTACTATCCAGTTCACAAACTCTGACAACCCTGAAATGACACTTTAAAAAAATGTGTAATTGTGACAAAACATACAAATAAAATGTACCATCTTAACTATTTCAAGAGCACAGGTCGGCCGTGTTAAGTGCATTTCCACTGCTGTACCACCAATTTCTAAGAATTAATTAAATAATATAATGCAGTAAAAGTCCTTCCACCATTCATTCTGTCTTCTGTTTCTCCCTTTATGTTAAGATAGCACATCACAAACCCAATCCTACCTGTCACTCAGGCAAAAGATACTTCACCATGGAAACGAACAGACAGCACAAGCCTTCCCATGACTACATGGAGCATCCAAGCCTCAGTGGGAAAGCCTCCCTCTCCTCAGTTGGAAAGTCTACCTCTCCTCAATGAAACCAGAAACCTCACAAATCAAGGGAGATGGATGGTTAAAGTTAAGCCCTAGCAGGTTCCTCAGAGAGAGGGACAGTGGCAGCAGCACAGTGGCAGCAGTCCCTGAACTTGGAATCAGCTGTCCCCAAGACAATGGCTACAGCATTCACTGGCTGGCCAGTGTACTACAGCAGCCATCCAAACCTTCATGAATAAAGGCCGCTTTGGGGTCCGTGTTCCAGGGCTCCACAGCTCCTGATACCACAGTAGACTCTCTCCCACATCTGCAGGGCAGAGGAAGTGTAGATGTTCTCAACTGAATTCTTTCAGAGGCACCAAGTAATATTCTACATACCCCAGTACATGTGATTCACTGATTGGTAAGCCATAGTGGACCTTCTGCCCTGTGTGAACACACCTCCCAACGGGGTCATCTTCAATTATAGAAGACCATTGCAATGACAACCAAACTATGAGACCAAAGGCAAGCCTGAGGGAGGAGCACCCTGGGTCATAGGGAATGACAAACTTTGGGTGTATACATTTTAAACACAACAGAAACAAAAGCAAACGTACAGACATTTCTGCAGAAAGTCGTGGGACCTGAAAAAGACAAAAAGCAAACATCTGGTCATCTGAGGAAAGGATGGGGAGACTTCCCAGGTGAGCTTACCTTGAGCATCAATGAACTAGATGAAAGGTCAGGTACCTGTGGTACATTACAGCAACAGAGCAAGGGTGGAGAAGGCCAAGTCAGAGGCACTGACCATAACTCAGGTCAGGCCCTTGAGTCAGCAGATGGTTCCATGTTCACTTTGTGGAACCAGGACCCAAGGAACAGGACAGACAAAGGAAATTCAGAGCAGAGCTGATTCTGTGCTGGACACACGGCACTGTGAAGCCTTTCATTCTCCCTGGAGATTTCCAGCAATCAGCACCCCAGAGCAGCCCATCAGTGACAAGACCAGAGTCAAGGAAGCAGGCCCGGGGCTGAGGACTTCGCATACATTTCATGTATTTGAAATATAAGAATAAAGACAATATTCACAGTCACCTTGTTACGATATTAATATTTTTTTGGTCCTTAAAAGTTGGGGGCAGGGGAGGGCTCAGTGGATAAATCACTTGCTATGCAGGCCTGACAACCTGAGTCTGGATCCCTAGAACCCTGGGAAAAGCTGGATACAATAGAAATGTCTGTCATCCTAGAATGCCCCTACCTGGAGGTGAGAGGGAGAAGATGGAGGAATCAACAGGGGCTCAACAGGGGACACTGGAAGATGGTCAGGAGTGTATGGTGGAAAAACAATATGAGATTGGGTCTCAAAAAAAGGGGGGGGCAGGGGAGGGCAAACAAGGGCCTCATGAGTTGTTTCCAAGAAAATGGACTAAACCAAGGCTGTGTGCATCTGCCTGAGGTTGAACTCTTTGATCTGATGGGAAGTATCCAGAGTGGCTTGGACTCCCCTGAAGGGACAGCAACTCTCTCCAATCAGCATCAGAAGCAGTGGCTGTGGGATGTTCTGTATGGCAAATGTGTTGCTAATTAGTCAATAAATAAAACACTGATTGGCCATTGGCTAGGCAGGAAGTGTAGGCAGGACAAGGAGGAGAATAAAGCTGGGAAGTAGAAGGCTGAGTCAGAGAGACACTGCCAGCCGCCAGGATGACAAACAGCATGTGAAGATGCCGGTAAGCCACGAGCCATGTGGCAAGGTATAGATTAATGGAAATGGATTAATTTAAGCTGTAAGAACAGTTAGCAAGAAGCCTGCCACGGCCATACAGTTTGTAACCAACATAAGTCTCTGTGTTTACTTGGTTGGGTCTGAGAGGCTGTGGGACTGGCAGGTGATAGAGATTTGTCCTGACTGTGGGCCAGGCAGGAAAACTCTAGCTACAGGGGGGGGGGGGGAAGGGGAGGTCAAACAAGGGCCTCTTGAGTTGTTTCCCAGAAAATGGACTAAACCAAGGCTGTGTGCATCTGCCTGAGGTTGAACGCTTTGATCTGATGGGAAGTATCCAGAGTGGCTTGGACTCCCCTGGAGGGACAGCAACTCTCTCCAATCAGCAGCAGCAGCAGTGGCTGCCTCTGGCCTTTGCCTTCCCCCTAGGAGGACTGAGTAGCGCCCTGTCTCCTACAGGGACCTGCCCGAGGGAGCAAAGGGAGTTTTGTCCTACTCCTCTGGGCTTGGTCACCTTACATTCAATCTAGGTCCCAGGAGCACCCCTGCCTTCCTGGTCACCTTTTTTGAGTCCTATTTCCTGAGTACTCACACAATGCAAGGTCTTACAATTAATCCTCTAGGTGACATATGTGTTTTCAGGGATTCAAGTCAAGGGGTGTCTAGCCTGAGATGCAGCTCCACCTGTCACTTGAGGGGACATAAGAAGAACCAGCCACACACAAGCACTAACCCAGCTCATCACTGCAGCTCAGTCAGGCCACCTGTGGACATCAGTTAATTCTGATTTCTACCATTGACTCCATGCCAATCACTTCTGCGAAACTGATCATCTTCTTTAACGTGGTGTGAGGTTTGAACTCAAACCCACAAGAACAAAGTCACGTTTCCAAAGCAGCTAGGGTAAAAAGTACTAGAAAGAAGTAAGCAGCTGCCTTTCAAAATCACAGCCCATTGGTGAGTGAGACCCATAACGCACATATGCATCGTAAGTTGGTCTACTGAGGAGTAGAGAAAGTACAAATGGAAGGCAACTGATGATTATCCAAAGGTTGTCCACACACCTCAAGTCCCTGGATAACCTGAAAATTGCAAAGTTTTCATGAACAATGACATCCCCAGAAGTTTACAAAATTTTCAAAGTGGCATCTACAACAGAGAATGAATGTGCAAATGATGTTGAAGAACACTGCATCATAGGTGAGAAATACAAATCATTCAGACCAGGTTGCTATGCAATAATGCTTTTGTACACTGGTTTAATAAAACGCTGATTGGCCAGTAGCCAGGCAGGAAGTATAGGTGGGATAAGCAGAAGAGGATAATTCTGGGAAAAGGAAGGCTGAGTGAGGAGACGCCAGCCCACCATCCAGGGAGCAGCATGTAATGGCACACAGGTAAAGCCATGGAACACATGGCAACAGAAATGGGCTGAGTTTAAGTGTAAGAACTAGTCAGTGGTAGGCCTGAGCTAATGGCTGAGGAGTTTTAATTAATATAAGCCTCTGTGTGTTTACCTGGGTCTGAGCTGCTGTGGACCAGGCAGAACACAGAAAAACTTTCAGCTACACCAGGTTTTGAGGCAGAGTTTCATTCAGTTGCCCAGGGATTCCTCTTGTCTCAGCCTCCTGAGTACTGGTATTACAGGCATGAGACTCCATGCTCACTTCCAAGCCACTTTTAAAGTAAGTCACAAGGTAGAACACTACACTCAGGAGAAAGGCAGAAGAGCCTACAGAGAGACTCCTATTTCAGATGGTACTGCTGACCTCCGACCTGCCACCAAAACACAATAGAAACAGGACGTCAATGGTGCTGGATGGAGAACAATGGCTGCCCAAAGTTCCTGCCAGCTCAGGAGACAGCACCCAGCTCCATCGGCAGGTCACTCATCCTGACTCTGGGGGTCACACAGAGGAGAGCTGTCCCACATCTGGGGCCTTTGGACAGAAGAACATTTTGAAATGTATTTGAGGCTTGCCTTGTAAGTCATGATATAGGCTGTGGGAAGTCTCCAGAGGTCAGTACTACTGGCGCCCAGAGCAGAATTCCACCAAGAGATCAGAGCTGCACCTGGCTGCCCTCCACACCCTGACTTACTCCCTGGGAACAGTTGGCATGGGGGGGATTTGGGGTCAAAGAGGCTCATGCCAAGGCTATTTTGAGATCCCTGGCACATAAAAAAATGAACAGGTGTCAAGAAACAGTTCTTAAATGGTGTTAGACACTTAATATATTAGTATTTTAAATGATGAAAAAGTATAGCATGACTTAGTCATGCCGTTCAACACACAAGTTAAAAATATCAGTTCATGAACCACTGCAAGCAATGTGAGCCAGCTATGAGACATAAAATGGCCCTATGAGGAACACATTCTATTGTCACGATTGTTAGTATCTTTGGGCCCTAAAGTTTACCCTTTGAGGACAATAATATAAGAAGCTAACTGTGAGGCTCAGGATCTGTGGTTCTCCTATCCTCCATCCTTACCCCATGACATCCCCAGAGGGAATTCAACATTATGATCATCAGAGCCTCCATCCCTGCTGAGCAACACAGAGGAGATTGGGGGAAATGGAAAATTCCAACCAGATTTCCAAATGGTCACATTTTAGGTGCACCATGAATGGAGGAAGAGAATGGCTTTACTTCAGTGGAACACCCTGGCTAGTACCAGAGGATACCAGGGAAGACACTCTGAGTTCAAGAGGCTGCTGACTCAAGTGACATGTGTCAGCACAACATTCCTACCCCGAATTACTGACTGTGCCGTAGCTGGGAGATAAAAATAAGCCCATGTAGGTGTCAGGACAATTCAACAGGGGAAGGAAGGAAAGAAGGAAGGAAGGAAGGAAGGAAGGAAGGAAGGAAGGAAGGAAGGATTCAACAAGGAAAGAAGGAAAGGAGTAAAGGAGGAAAAGAGGAAGGAAGGACTTTGATATGAAAAATACACATTTAACACATACAATAAAGTATCTTATATAAAGTTTTTCTTGACATTGTCACATTGTCCTAGTGTCTCTCTCTCTCTCTCTCTCTCTCTCTCTCTCTCTCTCTCTCTCTCTCTCTCTCTCTCTCTCTCACACACACACACACACACACACACACACACACAGCTTCTGTCTTGAGCTACCACAACCAAAACATGTTCCATAAAACTATGACTTTTCTGTGCTAGACACTCATCTCATTGCACGCCTGTATGGACATGACCTGAGATGTCTTCTTCACATTACAGATGAGGAACCTGAAAGCTCGGAGCACAGCAACCTGAGCAAGGTCCCGGAGCTAAGGGGTTCTTAAGTTAGGGGCCTGCAACTTCTGTGTTCACACGACTTTCTCACAAGGCATAATGCAGAGTATTAGAAACAAAATCTAATACTTCAATTGAATCCTTAAAAGCATATTTTCTAAAGCTGAACTTAGCCAAATTTTTCTCTAAGGATCGACTGATTACTTCTAATTTGAAATATCCAAATTTCTAGTTTGCAACTGTGGGGTCTGGTCACTCAATGGCTTGAAGAAAAAAAAAAATCTCAAAGCCAAACCATGTAACTTAACCACCATTTTAAACAAACTCTCTCAATGATCTGAGCCATTTCTTCTGCTAATTAATTTAAGTATAAATTTTTGGGACTAGAAGGTTTGCTCAGCAGTTATGAGCACTTGTTACTCTCACAGAGAACCCAGGTTCAATTTCCAGCACTCACATGGTGGCTCACAATCATCCTATGTCCAGTTCCAGAGACTCCGACCTTTGCTGGCCCCAGGCACACACAGGTGGTGTACATTCATACAAGTAGACAGCACACACACATACACACGTATGTATGTATGTATGTGTGTGTGTGTATATATGTATGTATATAGTATATGTATATATATATATGTGTATATATGTATAAGTGTATATATGTATATACACATACATAGTGTGTGTTATCTGCATGTATATGTGTGTTTGTATGTATACGTATGAGTATGTATATTTATATACACATGTAGGTATGTATGCATGTATATGTATATATTCCAAACTTTTGTGATTGACTAATTAAAAAAAATAAAGGTCACTCATATAATCAGCACATTCAAAAAATTGGAAAGGAAAATGGCCTACAAAGAATGTGAGTCCCAGAAAGCTTGGCAGAGATGTTTGCTGGGGGATGTCAGACACCAGAGGAGCAAGGGCACAGAATAGATGGCACAGAAAAGAGCCAAACACAAAGGAAGAAGCCAGAGAAGCTACCGGCTCCGTGCCCTCTGGGGTTCCCCTTTGAGGAAAGAGAGGCCAGGGTTGTCCCCAGAGTAGCAGCCTCTATGCCACACCACAGTGAATCACTCACTGTTCCCCAAGTATAAGGTTCAGACTGAGTTAGACATAGACATAAGGCTACTATGAAGAATACCATACAGAAGTTATGATGGTGTCATTTATAAATACTTACTGGTATCAATAGCTTTAAATTATGGGCTGGCATTTGGGTTTATTAAGGAAGATCCTTCAGATGTATTAAAAATCTGTTTACCTTCAGTATTGATTTTTTGATAAATATATCATCCAGAGAGGCTCTGTGCAGCGATTTCTCTGGGAAAGCTGACATTTATTCAATGATATTTGCTTGACTGAATTAAGTAGCAATATATGCTCATCTATCTTTGCTCTATCTGGGAAATTATCTTATCAAAGTTGAGCGAATATTTTATAGAAATCTTAGGGTCTGACATAATATACAGCTGAGGGAACATCTGGTTGTCTACGACCTCGGAGTTACGCACAAATTCCTCCCAGACATTGATGCCAAAACATTACAATGTTTCTAAACAATATCTTACTCAACCGCTTGAGTTTTTATGGTGGTATTTCTTTAAAGAACAAAAAGATCATCATTGTATTTAATTTTAAATGACTTACACCAGAACTAGTGAGTAAAACTCCCTAAGGTCAAGTGTGGCCGAAGTTGCCAGCTAGTGAGCAAATATTCTGTGCTTCTTCTCTCCACAATCACCTGCACCCAGCTACACACTGTGAGGACCATTCCCACTGCCCTCCTTCACTGATCCAGAAAAAGTCCAGAGGAATCTGTCACATGATCCTCTGGGGTTTTTCTCATGTCTTATGGAAACATCCCCCTTGAGGACAATCTTGGAAAACGTATGTTGAAGACATCATAGTCGCCTCAGCCTAGATGTGTGCGTGGAGAGCCCCCAATCCATCCTGCCGTCTGGAACCACTCTGGATCATAGAAGAGATGGGAAATAAGTGTTCACAACAGTAAAGGCCCTGACAGTTTGGGATCCACTTAACACAGCATCGTCTACAAATTGAACAAAATCCAAGGAATTTTGTATTCATTGGAAAGCCCGATTAGTCTTAAACTAAGGTCCAGATAACAAGGTCTACTAAATTCAGACATGTCCCATTCTCGGAATTTATTCCACAAGTCAGGAGCCATTTGCATAATAACCATTTTATTGGCTAATATGAAGGTGTACAAAGAGAATGACTATGTCTTGCCTGAGTTAGCTTGGGGTGTGACACATGTACAAATTGAGACTTGCTACAGATAAAGCCTTCTACTACGACACTCGTACACACAGGACAAACTTCCTTAAGAAAGAAAATCCCTTGGTTACAATTCATTTTTCCTTTCTTGTTGAGTCATTTTTAAGCTAGCATATAGAATAGGTTTTATTGTGACATTTTCACACATATCTATCCCAGGGCTAGGTTCTTATTCATCATCTACTCTCCCCACCCCTAACCCCCTCCACCCCTACCCCCCACTCCACCCCACCCCCACCTGGCCTGCTCTTCTGCTTCCATGTTCACTCCTTATTGATTTGTTAGAGAGGTTTTAGTACCTGTGTGCTTAACCAACGTTCTTTTCCACTTCTCAAGTTTACGTCTAGTCCCACGAATTACCTTCTGCTCCCTTTCTTCTCTCTTCAGTTTTCTGGATGCAAGTCCATTAGCACAGAAGGCATTAGGCTTAAGAACTGAAAATCAATCATCTTTCCAAGGTGATTGGTTCAAATAACAAGAATGGTCATAAATGTAGCAAATATCGTGGCTCTAACAGGCTTTCTAACAATTCTTAATTTTGAAAGGTATTATTGAGCTTCTCAAAGGAAAAAAATCTAAAGAGTCCCTTCTTTTATACACTTGAACTAAATATAAAGCAGTCAAGAGGGACAGCAAAACATTTACCTAACTCATAAGAGCCTTTGGAGCTAGGGACCATCTTAAAATTCCCTTCCCTTTGGCTTAGTGGGGACACAGAGAGGAAAATGCAATAGACTTTCCACTCCTTATGATGACCTCAGAAATCTGTGACCAATGCTAACCCTGCTGGCTGAAACCAGAGCTGACCTCTGACCCAATCTGTGGGTAGGATATGGCCTGTCACTGCCTCCACTGGGATTTAAAGTCATGCTTTCCTCAGCGGTGGGGATGCTCTGCTCTGTGCACTGGTCTTATCTACTGGAGGGGATTACTAATGACAATGACCTTATGCACTGCAAGCATAAGTCAGAATTCTCCACAGCCCCAAACAGGCCACAGGCAGGAAGGAAACGACATGCAAGAGATGCATTCATTATCTCTCTTGAGGCACCTGACCTTGCACCTGAACTAGAAGTTAAGCAAGACACCTGGGGCAGGGAAGAGGCATGAAGGATTACAGATCTCCATCTGCTGGGGAATTTAGGAATTACCGAGATTAGAAGGCGAGCTCTGCTGAATGCGTCTCAGAAGGAAACTGAGTAAGAAAACCCTACCTCTTCCTGGAGATCAGCGAAGTGCTAGCTCCTGTCAACCACAGCTCTGGCTTTTATTCCTCAAAGGGTGAAAGGCAACAGGGTGCTGTTTCTGGCTGTTGTTGGTTTGGTAGCCAAAATCAACAGTCTATGAACAAAATAGGAACATTTCATGGAGACACTCTGTCTCTTAGTGAAGGTCATGCTTCAGATGTACTTGAGAAAGAAGCTCTTTATCTTGGAGGACACAAAACCAGTGCCTGACTACAAGTAGACATATCCCCAAATCTCAGTGGGTCACAAAGAAAATGGATATGAACATGAGACAGATGTGTGGGATACAGGGAGATAAATGGGGGTGGTAGGAAGATCTGAGGTAGGGGATGTGTCTGAATTCATTGTGTGCACCTGTAAAACTGTTAAGAAAAAATATTTAAGGAAAGAGATTATCAACAACCTAGAAAGCTCATCTTCTTCTTCCTCTCCAAGCTTAAGCATGAACTATCATAAGATAGTTATGGATAATCTAACTATTTAGATTTATTTATGGATAAATCTGTCCAAATCATCACCTTCTTGGGGGCTCCTTCCCCAGCAACATTACTATAAAACTCTGACAGTGTTCATTGGCTGCACCTCTGAAATATTAGCAAATCCAATTAGAACTCAGATCTTTTTCCTGGAAATAAATGTTACCTTATATGAGTGGCCTATTGATGGGGGATGAGTGTCAAATCCACCATGTTTGTTATTGATTCGTATGTAATTTCCATCAAGCACCATTTTCAAGCCTCTCTGAAATGTGTTTAGTCATCTTTATATCATTTTGTCACTATACATTTCATAATAGAAGTAGTTGAAATGATTTTATCCTGACAATATATATGACAGTTTGCAGTTAAAAAAATCTCAGAAGAGGCACTACTGAATGAATTTAGATGGGTTCACTCATATATAAGTTTAAATAATTCACTTTATCCAACCTTCTATTCCTTAGAAATCCTATACTCAATTTCAAATATATAAATATTAATCCTACTTTCCAATTGTTCTGGAGCACAAGATTTCATAAACTCAACATTCATAGAATTAATAACATCCACACACGGTTATGTTGCCTTCTACAATGTCATTCTGTGTGTATTATCTTATTTGATACTCTAGTAAAATGTGTATTTGTTAGTAGAAAGGACTTCTCAGTAACAGGAATGAGCTATTTATATTATCTTTATTCAAAGAGAAAGTGAATTATCACCCCCAGGGGTATCTTTTTTGCAATTTCTAGAAGTTTCCCTTAATTTCCTTGATGGCTTCTCTGAGCTGCTAACTATAAACTGAGGTAGTCACATCTCTCAAGAAAGCCTTTCACAGTGCTTCTCAGTGTCTTCCAGAAACCCTCAGGTCCCTGACACCCTTCCAGGGGACCACAAATAAAACTATTTCCATGATAACAAAACACCTGACTGTACTTCCCTGCTTCCTCTCACCTGCTCAGTGCTGTTCTGATGCCCAAGGGAATGGCTGCCTTTGCTTCTTGTGTTCTCAGCCCGCCCCACCCCTGCACAGCTTTAGTATATAATCCAAAAATTACCAATAGGCATTGCCCACATCGACACTGACAACAGTTCTTTAAATCTTTCAAAATATTTTCAGGATACAAAAAGCATCCTACCACCAAGGAGTCTGAGAATGATTTTGCTTTAACCCCCAATCTCCAGAGGTTTCCTGTTACCCCTCAATCCTCAGAGGTGTAATACAACAGTCTATTTCCTTCCCAGGCACCAGGTATTGCCTTCATCTGTTTTCTGTTGTTACTCCCAAACCACAGACCAGGTATTTTATAAAGAAATGCTTGTCTCTTGTGATAGTGAAGGCTGAGGAATCCAAACACGTGCCATGGGGATGTGTGGAGCCTTTGTGCTGTCACAACATCATAGAACAAGTTACACAGTAACATCAAGAGGCTACGTCTGCTTGGGGCCCTCTTTGTATAAAGCCATCGACCCCTACATGGGGCCACATCCTCAGGACTTCATGACCTTAACCTCCCATCAACATGTACCATCAGCACATGAAACTCGGGATTCAGTTCCAGTGTGAGTTTGAGAGGCAGCTTTCTTATCCCAGCACTCACTCAGCATGAAAGCTTCTCAATGCTTCCACAATCTCCAAGAAAGGATGAAGCAAAGAAAACATGGTAAGGCTTATCCTGGATCTGCAAGCTACCTTCACATTTCCTCAGCCAAGGCAGATGTTTTCATGTATAAAACAGGCAACACAGATGCGCAACGTCCCAGTGTGTCTAGAAGAAGGTGAAAGCAATTATCCTACATCTACCAACTACCACAAGGGCTACATCCGCTCTCAGCTCACCGCTTCCCATCATTTACTAAAAGTTGTCTATAGTTAGACTCGTCCTTGACCTCCCCACATAAATTTCAGGGAATGTGGGAACAGACTCTGTTTTACTGCGACACACGCAAGCCTACATGTTTAAAATTGTTCTCCTCAAAACAATTAAGAAACAGAATGTAAACAAAATATAGTAAAAGCTTGCTGAAATTCATATAGTGTTATGGTCTAAAAAAGGGCACTTCATTTATACACTCTAGCACCCACTGTTTGATCAGTATTAAAAGCCAATTCGTCCTAATAAATTATGCCATGGACAAATGCTTTTTACCTTTTCAGATGACCAAGGTCCAGATCAATTGAAAGAAATCAACATTTGTAAAAGAATTCTCTTTATTACTTTTTATTTGTGTATCTGTGTGATTACGTGTGTGAGAGTGTTGTGCCCATGAATGTCAGGAGAGGACATCATATCCCCTGGGTGCATGTTATATGCAGTTGTGGGGCCTGCTACATGGTGAACTGAACTCTAGACCTCAGCGAGAGAAAGCAACAACTATTCTTGATCACTGAGCCATCTTTCCCACCCAGAAACAAACATTCCTGTCTGAACTGACCGATCTGGGTCAGGTAACAAATTTATCTGTCAATGGTGGGAAGACCCAATGACCTACCAGCTTAAAGATACAAACTGTATCATTTTGTTTTCCAAATAACAAGCATTGATTGCAATGCTGAAAGGTCACTTGTCATCAGCTCAGTCGTTGACCTACTGGCAAATTGCATCCTGTCACTCCACCGTACTCCAGGAAGAAAGAGACACTTTGTTTGCAGAGAATAATTAGGGAGGCAACAGTATTTTCACAAGGTGTGAGATCCCAGGGTGGTTCTTAAGTTCAACAGAGGAGGAGGGAGCAAACAAACATCATGAAAAGAAATGAACAGATGAGAATTCTATAACTACCAAAGACCACGACCAGGAACCCCAGTTATCTAGATAGAAAAGCCTGGGATCAAACACAACCGATATCTTCAAGTCTATCAATCAGGATTTCAGTACTGTACACAATCTCTGTAATTAACGATGCAGAAGACAGCCCTTTCAAGTTCCTTAAGAGGAATGAGAACATGCAATGGGATACAATGCTAGGGCTGGAGAGATGGTTCACTCAGTCAAGTGCTTGCTGGGCAGGCACAAGGACCAGAGTTTGAATCCCCAACACCCATGTAAAAGCCAGCCAATGACATCATGCATTTATAATCCCAGCAACAGGGAGACCAAGAAAGAAAAGACCCCAGAGTTGCTGGCCAGTGAAATCAGTGAGCTCCAGGCTCAGTAAGAGACTGTCTCAAAAAAACAAGGTGGAGAACTGATTAAGACCCCTTGGGTCAACGTCATGTCTTTACATAAACCCACACACATGTGCACATGAACCCCCTCCCCCCATGATTGCATGCACAAACACATACATTCACAGAGAAAGAAACAGTTCTATAGTGGAAAATTAAAGCACACCACTAAGGACCAGTCACTTGATAAACCAATTTTTACTGACACATCATAAAAGTCCCGCTTACTATATTAAAATGCCACCCCAGGTATCTGATGCAGACATTTACTGCCATATAATTAGTTGTTTGGATTTGTCCACCTACCACATAGAGGCACTATGATTGTCCGGCAGACAATTAATTAAATAGCCATATTTACTTCTCTTTCCACCACTTAGGCTTCAAAATACTGCATTAAAATATAATTTGTCACGATCCAGAATAAAGTATCGGTTAACTAGGCATAAAAGTCCACTTATTTAAAATAATGATCTGCATAATCATTTCCTAGAGTTTGCCAGGAAACAGACAGAAACTTCTCCATAGTCTCCTGCTCTGGAGAGGACAAAAATACACACACATACAAATTCAAAAATAAAACTTAATAGTCTCCCCTTTTATACACCTTCTTATCATGTGTCAGTCAACCATCAAGGTATCTACCCATAGGACACTGAGTTACACTTGATACATCCACTGAGGCTGAAGACTGTAGCATGAAGGACTTGCCCTAGTTTAGAGAGTCCTAGAATTATAGGCCTGAAATTAGTTGCCCCAAATTGGTGTTACATAAATCCCTGGGCTCCGAAGAGCCTCTCCAGCAATGACCAAGAACCACCACAATATGCTGAGAAAGGGAAACCAGGGCTCAGTCTCTGTCGTTTGAAATGTAAATATTTTCGGTGCGATTTGACAGCATTTGCCTAAAATGTATCAGTGGGTAAAAATCAGGTCGGCATGGCGCCCTGTCAATCCATCCCAGCCCTGTGTTCTCCTCTTCCCTGCATTTACACTGCACATTTTGCTTACCTCAGGAGTTCAAAGGAGTTGAAGAGTCAATACACTTATCTGCACTTCACCTAGCTTTAATAATTGTTAAGATGCTCACATTTGCATGTCTGCTGTACACACACACACACACACACACACACACACACACACACACACACACATTTTCACTTATTTTCTGTCTGCACAGACATCAACACTTATGATCCTTTAAAATTTTGGCATCAAGTTTCCTAAATCAAGGAAATCTTGCATATTCACATGTTTCTTCAGTATTTATTTACCAATCATACCTCCTTATGACATCTCTGACACACTCATCAAAAAAATCTGAGTTTTCAGACAGAGGAAATGCTTCTGCAGGTAAAGCTCTTGCCATGCAACCATGACAACCTGAATTCAGATCCCCAGGACCCAAGTAGACGTGGGACCCAGTGGTCAATGTGCCACCTGGAGTTCCAGCACTTCATTATGGGAAGAGGATTGCTGCAAGAGTCCACTACTGACCCTGGTGTCTACAGCAGCAAACAGGAAAAATCTTCTCTAACAAGGTAGAGAGAGAGGACCAGCACTCAACACATTTGCATGCATTGTACATACATACACACACACACACACACACACACACACACACATCTCTCTACATGTATCACACACATAGCATAGACTATTTGAATTTTCATCTTCATGTAGTCAGTACTTTCTCCTTCCTTTCCCTAAGGTCAGTTGTCAAATCCTTCCCTTGCTTCTCTTACTCCAGGGGCTCAGTGTTTCCTCAGCTTGCTGGGGAGATGGCTTAGCTGAAGACCTGGCTTCAGACCCCAGCACCTACAGAAAAACTGGGCATATCAATTTGGGTCCCAGGGCCTTGGTGGCCGGCCCATCTAGTCAACATGGTGACGGTGAGGTCCAGGTTCAGTGACTAACTCAAAAAGAGGGTGGGGGAGGAGTGGGGATAGTAAAACATAGCTGATATCAACCCCCAGCTTTCACAGGCACACCCATGGATATGCATACCCCCATGTCACTACAGACTCAGCCCTACAGCTATGCTTTATGCATGATGTGGAGGAGGGAACCTCACTCTGCCCTGATTTGAAGTTGAAAATAAACTGAACCTAGCATTTCCCATTTAAATGCTTTTAACACTTTTATAACTTGGGCCATGGGAAGTCCTGAAGGCACTTCTGAGGGACTGTGTCACATTCTGTGACACAGGCAGCAGAACGTGAAAGATGAGGGCCTCGGGTCACCCAGAATGTGCATGGCAACCCCTGTTTTGGCTGTGTGAGAACTCACCAAGACTGTCACCTACCTGCTATTGGGCTCTACCCAAGCAGAGCAATACGTTCCCACCCCAAGCCTGTCTGACCACACACATGCAGTCAGAGAGAGACAGCTACTGACCAACTTCTTTTGGTCCTGGAGATAAGTATCTAGGCTTTCTGGTCTCGAGAAAATGGTTTTGCAATTCGCTCACCCCCAGTTTATGCTGCCTGTCAGGAATCCGCTTGGAAGATGAAGCAGCTATTCCTGGGTTCCAAGTCATAATGTGTGGTCCTGCCCCCTAACACTTACTGACAAAGTAGGTTCTTCATTTGTATAACCTGGCCACACTCAGTATCCCTTTCCTGTGGAGCGTAGCTGGTGGGCAGAGTGGACCCTATGTCTGCCCAGATTCTCAGCATGCTGTTCTGAAGCCAAATGTAACACCCATGCCATCATCTAATCTGTCTGGTCCTTGTGTCTCTCATTCCTCATCATGGAACTCAGATGCTAGTTCCATTTACAGCATTGGCCACATTTGACCTCTCTGTTTATTCTATTATTTGGCCTTGTATCCCTTTTTCTAATGTCATCTCGTATCATTGTACAGGAAATTAAACAAGAAGTAAAACTCTTACAGTACATATTTATATACACAGGCTGATTTGTATACTTTTCAGCAAATATGTTAAACAGAGTTAATCACTATTCTTATGTTTTGTGAGTTTCTGAGTAGCCAAGATGGGAAATTAGAAGAGATTTAAAGGAAAACACCTGTTGACTGCTAAGACTACACTACTGGTCTAAGTGGTCAGAAACAATATAATGGCGTCCACTGGTCCCGATGAAACAGTTCAACAGCAAATGTTGTAGCCGTGCTGGAAACAGTGTCAGTCTTTATCTCTAAAGCTTCTGCAAATCAAAGCAGAATCACTGAAGGTATCCTCGTCAGCAAAAGAACACAACACGGAAGGATGCTGTCTTAGCTTCTTTTCCCGTGGCATCTTAAGGGAGAAAGGCTCTACCCTGGCTCCCAGAGTTCAATGGGACAAGTTTTCAGATGCGAGTACATATCCTGGAACAACTGCAGAAACCAGGAAGATAAAACGGAGCCATGGCTGGGACAGGAGCGATGGAGGAGAATAACAGGGTACACGTGATCTGAGGGGGGAGTGAGGAAATGAGGGGGGGCTCTAATTAGGGATGAGGGGGAAAAGAAATTCAGAAGAAGGAGGGTGAAATAACAGAAAGGATATGTGAAGAAGTCAGAAGGAACTATTAACTACCTAAAATAACTATAATAGTGGTCAGTCAGCATATAAATATACACATGTAGTTTAAGTTTCCCCATCTAGGCTGACAAGGCTCCCTTTAAGAGCCAAAGACCACCTACCAAAACCCAACAGCAGGCATGAGATGCACCCTTTTTAAGTTGCTAGTCAGGGCTGTCCAAGAGACTCCCCAAACATTACAAACTACTGTTATTGTCCTTGGTTGCCCCCCTGAAGTAAAAGGTAAGTCCCCATTAAGATACCATGCACTTCAGACACAGGGCCCAGAGGCTCCGGTGCTGGAATGAAGCTGAAGTCCTGCTCTCTGAGGTCAGGTCTAGCCTCCTTAGTATCGAGAGGCTCCAGGCAAGGTTCTGAAGGAGGGAACAACCATCAGCCCTACCTGGCTATAACATCTCTGAACCACAACAACAGCCAGCCTGGCACGATAGCCCTAAGCATGCGGCAGCGGCGTGCATAACTTGGTGGTAACCTGCAGCTCTCTAGTTGGATTTAAGACCTGTTCAACAAGAGGGAAAGGACTCCTGGTACTAGAAACCGAACCAACTAGCTAAGGGCTAAGGAAGTCATGGTGGAGGAAAACCAAGACACCACTTGACTAAACCAGCATAATCCCTGACTACATTCTAAGTATTTGTTCTTAAAGCGTAGCCCTCACCCCTCATCAAGGAAACGTCTCTTTTTAATAGAAGGAGGCCAATACAGATGACCACCACCAATCAAAACATAGCATTGAGGAGCCCCATCTCAAAAGATAGATCTACAAAACAGCTCCTGCATGTGAGGCTCAAGGGTCACTGAGGAAGAGGGGCAGAGGGGCTGTAAGGGCCGGAGGAACGGGGAATTCACTGCAAAACTGTGACTCCGGGGAATGTCAGAAGCTCCACCCATAAAGTCTCACCAATGTGACCTCCTCTTCAACATGAGCTGAACAAGGACAGCAGCAGACATGCTAAAGTGGGTGGGGCAAAGGCCATGAGGCCTCAATCCTACACACACAGGAACTGAGGAATTCTGAGAGTGGGAGAAAGAGTCTTTCCCAGGGAGGAGAACACCAATTGCTTTTCAATAACAAATCATCAGCCCCGAGACACACACATAACGTTATCCAGACTGAGAAGACTACACTTCTTTAGAAATACATACACACATACCACCACCACCACCACCACCGCCATCACCAACATCACTGCCACCACCTTCACCACTGCCCATCACCAACATCATCACCACCACAACCACCACCATCACCGCCATCACCACCACCACCACCACCATCACCGCCATCACCGCCACCACCACCTCCATGACCACCATCACCACCACCACCACCACCATCACCGCCATCACCACCACCACCACCTCCATGACCACCATCGCCACCACCACCGCCACCACCACCACCACCACTGCTACCACTCAACAACAATATAAGTGAAGAAAGACACCATGAATTTGAAAAAGAACAAGGACCCTTTCCTATGTGAGAAGGTTTGGAGGAAGGAAAGGTAAGGGAGAAATTATGTAATATTATAATTTAAAAATAAAAGAAATTACTTTTTAAATGGTTAATTTGGTGCTTTTTTATTTTATCATAATTTTCAGTTGGGTAAAAATCCAAATCATGCATAATCCAAGAACTAAGCAACTCTTACTGCTTTTCTAATTAATGAGAAATGTGATCCCTCACCTGCAGCCATATCCAAAAACCTCATATAACCTGAGCTGTTACAGTTACACACACACACACCCTCCCACACCCAGTAAGGGCTGCCCTGAGGGCACCACTATCACACCAGGTGGAAATGAGGCTCACAGAACTAGGAGCTCCCTGCAGGTCACAGATCTAAACTGCCCATTGGGTTCACTGTCATCTCAAGTTGTTTCTCTAAATTCTGTAACTCAGAAACTGCTGACAGGATACAGCCCCATCATCGTGTTTCATAGCTCACATTTCAAAGTGAAAACTCATTCTAATTCTCATGTGGTGATGAGTTCCATGAGGGAGGAAGAATGTCCTTTGGAAGTTGCAGGATGGAAGACTTTAATGGGATCATCAAGAACAAACAAAACCTTTTTCATGCCCTGGGTTAAGTGACCTGATATCCAGACTCAACTAAAATAATCCCAAATGTAAGGCCCCCACACAATCACTATGCTGAATTTTATGATAAAGTCACACAATCACTATGCTAAGCTTTATGATAGAGTCACATAATCACTGTGCTATGTTTTATGATAAAGTCACACAATCACTGTGCTAAGTTTTATGATAAAGTCACACAATCACTGTGCTAAGTTTTATGAAAAAGTGAAAACTGGAAGCACATTCCATGGATAACAGAGCATGCACTTTGATGACTCTTACCACCACACTACAAGGAGTTTCTACTCTCAAAGACCTCCTTCAGATTTTTGCATCTATTCAACAATGTCACAAAGGTTTTTAGGTCCTATTCTTCACTTTGTGTCATTGAGAAAAGATAACAGGAAATGGGCATGAGCTATTCACAGAGTGTAAGGCATGCTCAGAGATACATTCACACTAAACTCAAGAAACAGGAAGAAGGAAAGCAGTGGAGGGGGAGGGAGAGAGGGGGAGGAAAATGGATGAGCACAGGAAGAGGGGAGAAGAAGAAGAGTAAAGAAAGAGGAGGAGGAAAGGATAGAGAGAGGCGGGAAGAGAAAGAAGATACAGGGGAAGGAAAAGCACAAAAGGAGGATGGGAAAGAAGGAAGAGGAAAAGATGGAGAGGAGGGAGAGGAGGAACAGCATCAGGAGGAGGGGTATTTCTTCAGCCCAATCCTGGGTTAGGAATGAGGCTCAGATTCTGATATGGATGACAAGTTTTCCCCCTGGTCAGTTCTGAGGCAGGTCTCAACATCTCACAGTTCTTAGGGTCCTGTATAATCTGTCACCCTACAAAGGTCACCTCTTTGCTGCTGTCCCCAACTCACCTGCATCACTCAGCCTCCATGGCTCCTGGCCCTGCCTTGATTTAGATCTCTATTCAGTAACGTGGGCACCATCCGCCATTTCCATCATCACTCAAACTTTATCCCGACCTCAAGTTTTGTTCTCGGTCTTAAGTACTGCCTAGCATTCATTATGTCCTCACTACTTATCAGTTAAATGCCTGCCTCCTCCATGGGTCACAATCACCAGGAAGAATGACTCAGCAGCTTTTGGCCCCACAGGTCGGGCCAAGCCCATGGAAGTCACTGCACACAGAAATACAACTGTCCCTCAACATCCACAGGGGATTCGTTCCAGGACCACCCAGTGATACCCAAATCACTGATATTCAAGTCCCTTATATTAAGTGTTATAATATTCACTATGTACATTGTCATTCTTATGCCATATATTTATGTCAATCCTGCATGAGTTATAATAACCAATGCCATGTAAATGTTGTGTAAATAGTTACACTTCATTGTTAACAGGAAAATGAGGAGAAAAAAAAAAAACAACTCTGTGCAAGGCCAGTAGAGAGAGTTCTTTCTGAATATTGTCTGTCTGCAATGAGTTGAACCCATGCAAATGGAGCCCACAGATACGGCAGGCCAACCGTATTACTGAGTGAGGACAGAATAAAACGAAGAGCTTAAGGACTCACACGAGAGTCTTAGGAAGGGACAGGGCAGTGGCTGGCCCTTGCAGGGTGTGCAGGCAGTCCCCCAGCAGGCAGCCTTCAGGATCAGTTAAAGGCGCTGGTGATGCCACCTAGATGGAACAACAATGCCCTCGCTGCATGCACACCCTGACAAGGTCATCCAAGGACAGTCAGAAAAGCAAAAGGGAAGGCTGGTCTTCCCACAGGATCTACTTCTCTGAACTTCTGAATCCTGTGGTGTCAAGTATGGACACTGTCACCCAGTCTTTTGGGGCCACCCCAAGCATGAGTTACACAAATGTAAGAGGGCAAGTGTGTCCACTACTGGAATCATCTGTATGTCCCAGAGAATTTGTCTTAGAGGCAGACTGATCAATAAGGAGAGCCATTTGTCTGTGATTTAGACTCTCTTTCCCCTTTCCTATCATTTGCTTTATTTTGTTTAAGGGGCTAAGCATACAGGAAAGCTAAACCCAACCTCACACTGCTGAGTGCCAAATCTGATGAACTGAATTTGACATTGTCATTTAAATATTTTCCACCTCACAGCTAAACAAGAGCAAACACACTTTGTTGCATATGATTCTTGACCCATCCAGACAGACCTAGAACGTGAGGATGCTCCGGGAACACATCTCTTTATTCTGCTCACACTATGAGGATTCATTGGGCATCAGCAACAATGTCTGGCACGTGGCAGGTGTTTAATCAACATTTGTAGAGGGGCAGCTGATTGACGAATCAATGAGATCATTAAACAAATGTTTGAGTAATTTGTGACAAAAGTATTTCTTGCTGGGTACACACCGTGAATTAAGAGGAAACATAGCCTTTCCAAGTTCACAGTTGTTCTCCTCCATAGTCCCCAAACACCACAGGAGACCCAGAGTGCAAATAAATGGGGAGGCTCTCCCCAGCACGTGCAAAATATGCCTGATAAGTGTGCCCAAAGAGAAAACTTCAATTATACTGTCAGCCCATCATCTGCCCCAATGTGCAGCTGATGCTAAACAAATACACATAGTCATTTTTCTATTTTCTGGGTCATCACACTAAGAGTGTCTATCACTGCTCTGCCAGGCACTCTGTCTCCCTGCCTTCGGTTGGGCACCATGGCCACAATTTAGTCCTTAGTCACTATCACCCTGCAGATGAGTCACAGAATCTGTAAAGCTGAGACAAGGAAGGAAAACCGCACTCTCTGAGAAGCAGGAGTGGGATTACCTACTCCCGAAATAGGGTCCAAGTTCACTTCATAATAGTTGCTTTCAGAGGCATAGTAGCTTGCGCGCGCGCGCGCACACACACACACACACACACACACACACACACACACACACACACACACTTGCTTTTGAGTTTTGAGTGCAGGCATCTGTGAAAGTCAAAAGTAAGTGTCACATCCCCTGGAGGTTGAGTTATAGGCAGTTGTGAAAGGTCCCTTGATAGGTGCTGGGGACTGAACCCCGGTCCTCTGTCAAGGCAGCACAAGTGTTAACCACTGAGTCATCTCTCAAGCCTCTTCAGTGTCAATTTTAAAGCCTGGCCTGATGGTGCAGGCCTCCTGAGGAGGCTGAGGCAGGAGGGTCACAAGTTCAGGCTTTACATGGAATTACAGAGTGAGTTCGAGGCCAGCTTGGATAGCTTACTGAGATCTTGTCTCAAAATAAAAGGAGAAAAATGGCTGGGCATATAGCTCAGGGGTAGAACATTTACCTAGCATGGATAAAGCCCTGAATTCACTCCCCAGTACTGAAAAAGGTACTTAAATTAAATAAAAATATCCACTGTTGAGAACGAGAGTAGTAAGTTACAAATATCATACAGTAGAAACACGGACCATTGTCCTGCCCCAGGAACCTGTTCCGTGGTCATGAAACACTTCTTAGAACAAATGCCTGTGTGATACTCACAGGATGTGATGTGGTCTATCAGGGGCTAACAGATTCCACCAGACTCTTATTTTGGTTTGAATCTAAGCTCCCATGCTCACAACAAGCAATCCTTCTGGTAAAACTTAAAAGTCCCCACAGTGCTAATAAAGACGACCAAGTCACACGAAACAAGCTGCCCAGTGACCAATAAAAGAAACTCCGTTTATTGTCATTTCACCCTTAAGAAAACCGTTATAGTGCAGAGCCTACTACAAAAGCGCAGCGTTCCAATACACAGAGGTGCATGACGCTTTGCATTCATCTGTGTTAACCATGTGGTTCCAGAGCTGCACAACCAGCTTAGAGGTGAGCTCAAAGAAGCTGGGGCAAAGCTTTATACTGTGTTTAGTTTTTTTTAATGTGGTTATGAATAGCCTAGAACATGGGAGATACCGAGGAACAAATCCTTCCTTTGACTTCAGAAAAGGAGAGAGTAAAATAAAAGGCTAAAAATGAGCCGACATTTTAGGCTTTAATCATTTTGAAATTCATTTTGATGGGTTGTTTGCTAACAAGAATCCCAGTAGTGCAACCCAGACCGTGGCTCTGGACAAAGGAGAGAGACAAGCTGATGACTGGAAACCCACAGAAACAGGAAGTGAAAGGAAAGGTGACCTCGTACTTCTGGGTAATAATCAGAATGTGAGTACAGAAAGAAAGAAACATGAGGCAAGATCTAAAACAACACTCAGTTAAGTGCTGATCCCCAAATGGCCTCTTACAGGGGTGCAAACTTCCCCAGTAACAGAGTGAAGGGTGTAGCTCTGCATGCCACCAAGTCTCTGTTCCAACAACAGCTGAGACCACACAGCTCACACTGTTCATCTGCACGGCCATAGGTGTGTGTCAAGAAAATTCCATGGGCAATGAAATTTGACATTCTCATCTCACAAAATACTATTATCCTTTGGAAAAAAAGTTTCCAATCACTTAAAAATGGAGATACCACTCCCGGCTTACAAGGCATATCAAAGCAGGCAGTGGGCTGGATTTGGACAAGAGGGCGACTATTTATGTGAGTCGATTCAGCACCGGCCTACATGCAGCAGCAGACCAAGTAACACACATGCAAGAACAAATCCAATACTATTGTTAAATAAAGCCTTAAACGCAACCCACAAAAGCCATATGGTTCTCTCTGCCATCCATTTACCATAAGAAATTTTAATAGTTGTTTTTATACTTACATATTTATTATTTACGCGTGTGTGTGTGTGTGTGTGTGTGTGTGTGTGTGTGTGTGTGTGTATGAACAAGCACACAAACTTGTAGACTTGAGTTTGTTTCCTACAATGAGAGATAAGAGGACAATGTTGGTTCTCTCCTTCTATCCTGTAGACCTGGGTATCGAACTCAGGTCACCAGACTTGGTAGCAAGCCTCTTTTCATCAAGTGAGTTGCTTATGTTATGACTCAGAATCAGCACAGGCTGAAGAAGATTCTACAATATTTAGGCTTCTTTTCAAAAGTAACTTTTTTTTTCCAAATTGGAAAAAAATTTCAATGCAAATGGCCATGGTAATGAAAACAGATACCAAATTCAAAAAATTATGAATTGGGGATTTGGGGTGTAGCTCAGTGGTAGATGGAGCACTTGCCTAAGATGCAAGCAGCCCTGATTTCCATCCTTAGTAATATATAAACCTACAGAAAGCCACATGACATCAGCCATGTATGTGCTTGCATAAACAGATCTACCAGGTCTAACTCTCCCCAACCCCAGCTTCTCTCGAGACCAGTGGACACCTAGGGAGATGTCAGGGAAAGACTCAAAGGATTTCAGGGCAAGAACTCTGCCTGGGGAGGCACAATGCAGCAAGGACAAAGCCATGTTCCTAACTGTCAATCATAGCTAAAAAGGGACACGGGAGCTAGAGTGTGACCAGCTAACTAAGAGTGACCCACTAGCTCCAGAAGCAGCATTGAAAGGCACACACGCTGGAGGAAAGAGGGAAAAACAGCAAAGGAGAAAGTGATCTGGGGAACCAAACAAGACTTGTGAAGACTTGGAAGCCTGGCAAAGTCACAGTGTTAAAGAGACTGGGGTTCTTGACTTGAAAATTATAAGGAATTAAATGTGGGAAGGAGAGGAAAGCCCATGGTGGGCATCATAATTGTTAAAGCTTATTAAGAACAACATTAGATTCTACCTCATGCTTTGAAGCTGCCTTTATAAGATTACCTACAAAATCTAATTACTGCTGCATGTAGGCACATTAATGAAAAGCTTTATATTCATGAAAAAGTACAAAAACGTGTTTTATCTGAAACCCAAATCTCACTAATATGTTTTTAGCAGTTTGAATACTAAGTGGTACATTCATCAGCCCATTTCAATTATGAATCTGCAAATCTAAGACTTTAAAAGGACTGCCAAGGTCACAGCCTAGAAAGAGGGTCTCTACAAAATTGCCAGGCTCTGCTGTGATTAGATCAATCATTGTCTTTCTGCTCTTCCTTCAAAAATCTGAATTCTCACTGATGCTCAGTAAGGTAAGTAGTTTCTACTTAGTGTGAAATTCACTAAGCATTCCTCTGGAAGCAGGGGGGGGGGGGAAGAGGGGCGTGGCGCGGGACGGCGGGGGGTGGACGGAGAACATACATCCATGAATCTTCTGAATGCTTTCAAGAGCATGATTTCCCAGGTGCAAGAAAGCCTCTAAGGCTCTGAGGCTTGAGAGAGGAGTTTCCCTTCAAGGCCTGCTGTATGTTGGAAACCATGCTATTTGTATTCTACAACTAGAGTCCCATCCTTGACACACGTTTGCCAGAACAGACATCCAACTATTCCCCATATCTGTTGCTTAAGAAAGGATCACCTGCCGGGCGGTGGTGGCGCACGCCTTTAATCCCAGCACTCGGGAGGCAGAGCCAGGCGGATCTCTGTGAGTTCGAGGCCAGCCTGGACTACCAAGTGAGTTCCAGGAAAGGCGCAGCTACACAGAGAAACCCTGTCTCGAAAAAACCAAAAAAAAAAAAAAAAAAAAAAAAAAAAAAAAAAAAAAAAAAAAGAAAGGATCACCTGGGCAATGTCCACTAATCCAGCTAAGGTATGCCCAAAGATACAGAGAGCAAACGGTAACTCGTCTTTACAGGGAGAGATGCAAGGCTAAACTCCTTTAATCAGTCCTCTTAGTTACAACATCCTCCCCAGCTACGCAGCCATGGAGCACAGCACTCACATAACAACATGCTCTTTCACTCAACCAATACCCAGTAGACAGTGTTCTATGATGATGACCAAGACTCTCTAGATGCCCCTATTTCAGAAAGAACACTAAGCAGTGAAAGCAGACCTGATGGCATCCATGGGTCAGACGTTGGTTTGGTCAAGGTGTTCACCTGCTCCCAATTGAAGTCATCATCGCCAGCTTGGCTATATCCACATGTGCTGTATGGCTCATCAAAGAGGCAGCCACCTACAATGGGAGAAATAGAGGCAAGGTTAGTCACCCCAAATCTGAGATCGGAGACGCATCAGGGAGACAGCCATCTACTTGACATCAAACTGAATCTGATTTGACCCTTTCACTTGGGAACTGTGGAACTGACCCCTTCCCTAACCTTGTCAAATGTTGCTGAGTATTAACCATGCCTTATCAATACATATACATTACGTTGCTCTCTAAAAGGAGCCTAATGTTGGTGGAAGACAAATGAAATAAGCAAACCTAAAATTTTCATTGTCCAGATGAACACTGAACTTCGAAAATTCACCTTGCATTCAAAACTTCAAAAGAATTCCCTCAAGTATTCAATGTTTTCAATAGAGAATTATAAATTGTTTAAAAATATTAAAGAGAAATATTTTCACTAAAACACTGGTGTCACTGTATAGGATAAGGCATACCACACATGATGGGCATGGCCTGCAAAATATTTTTCAAATCATCCTTCTCTATCTTACACAGAAGCAAGTTTCAGTTTATGGTTTAAGAAATTTGAGGTCTCATAATCAATGTGGATTAGGACATCACTTTATAGTCAACACAAGTCTAAATGACAGAAATTTCAAGGCTAAACATGTGGCAAACATCTGCTTAGTTTTGGTACAATGGATGAAGCTATCTAAATAAAAAATAGAAAACACAGTATACACATGGTCAGCAACTCACTTGCTTCAGTACCAATGTGATTCAGTGCAGTGATGCTTTTCCATCCCACTCTACAGCCTCTTAGATGCCTGTTATGTTGAAATACGTATAGTGGCAGATCTTTGTCCAAATGATTCATAGGGTACAGTGAATGATGAGACTGATCACAGATCATGAAAAACCTGATACCCATTATATAATGAATAGTAGGTATTACATAATCATTGCATAATAAATGGATCCTATTAATTCAAAATATTAATGATAACTGCTGGCAGTTGGTAAGAAGTGAGGATTCATGACAAGGAGATGCAATTTTAGGACTGTTATTGTACTATGCCTGCCACATACACCCTAGAGGAAGAAGGCAAGGAAAACAGCAATTATAAACCAGAGAGAAAACAGAATGTGAAGGTCACCTGACCTAACTTTTACCCCCACCCTAAACCAGTCCTATGCCTTCCACAACAACCAGGAATCCTCTGAAGACAGGAAAAACTGCACATTTTGTGTGTAGAAAATTCCCAGAACATTCCTAGACATTCTAGTCTCCACTCTGCCTCTTGAAATGTGCACCCATTTATCTTCCCTCCACCCCGCAAGGCAACAGTTAAATGCGCAGCTCCTGCACAGGAAATCTGACAGTTTGAAAGAAGCTGTCGTGTTCTGTGTCTTAGTGTCCCCAGGCAATACATACTCTGCTCTCCCCAATTCCTCCTGTGAGGTTTCC